>NC_140988.1:111884126-112047130 GCF_052327205.1 Somniosus microcephalus
GGTCAAGAAAAGACAAGGATGAGAGATTGGGTAATGCAAAGGTTTGCAAGCAGCTGCAGAAAGATGGATTGTGACTGTGGCATTGAACTAGAATTATTAGGAAGTAAACCTAAGTAAAAGAAATGATATATATTGTACTTGCACATTGTTAATTGAACACTAGAAGGCCCCCTGACAGTAGCAAGCATTCTGCAGCAATTACACTCCAGGGCCTCCTCTTATAATGCCTGCTATATCTAAAGAGGGAATGTTCCAGAGAATCTGAAATGAAAGCTTCTATTACATTAGCACACCACCCAAGTGCTTGTCGGACCTTAAGAAAAGAAACTGAGCCCAGTTCTCCTCATGCCTCAGTGGGAAAATTAACAATTCAATATGGCTCTGAGCCATACAGAATCAGATTACGATTCATGAGTCTGTGCTTAATTATCTGATCTTAGTCAGAGCTGCAATTGGGGTGCTGCAGTTGTCCTCAGTAGCCTAAGCTAAGGAGGAGAAAATCTACAAGGGCTCCCAATCCTGAGGTGCATCCGTGGACATTGAGGGAGGACATGATCGGACTCAACTATGTTGCCCTTTGTGGTTCAATAGCCTGCCAATACTCACTGTGTAAGCTCACACACAAATAACTTTCACTTGTGCAAGGTACATAAGGGGGGCTGGCAACCATGAATCCAGCGAATGTTAGGACCTCTAGGGAGGAGGAGAGGAGAGAAACCGAGTTCTGAAGCATCCCGACAGCCTGACTTGAAAGGATTTTCTTACAGTAGTCCGCACACATAGGACTGCATATTGATTAAATCCTCAGTTTATCCAAGAAATAAACTTTCAAACCCACAGACAATTTGCCACCCTGACTATAACTATCATCCCATCTCTCAGCACCGAGACACTCTCATCTAATTGTGGAGATTGTGATCACGCAAACCCCAGTCCATTCACATTTCTCTTTGTCATTGCAACGCAGATAGAGTTTCTCCTTCTAAAGCAATAGAAAACCCATTTTGTTATTGAGTTCAAGAGATGAACCACAGTAGATGTACGGAGCATACAAAAACTCACCGTGGCAGCACACAGAAAATAAAAGAAATACCCTAAAAGACCTGCTTTTATATAAAAGAAAAGACTTGCATTTATATAGTGCCTTTCACGACCACCGGACATCTCAAAGCACTTTACAGCCAATGAAGTACTTTTTGGAGTGGAGTCACTGTTGTAATGTAAGAAACGCGACAGCCAATTTGCGCACAGCAAGCTCCCACAAACAGCAATGTGATAATGACCAGATAATCTGTTTTAGTGATGTTGATTGAGGGATAAATATTGGCCAGGATACGGGGGATAACTCGCATGCAATTCTTCAGAAGCTACAGCCCAATTAATAAACATTGGGGGAGAAATTGGGTATGTAGCGCCACCTATTAGCGCCTAAAGAGGGCGGTCAGTGGCTGTAGCGCCACTGGCTGCGCCTCCCGCGCTATTCAGCGGGGGCGCTAATGGTGGCGTTAGCCTGTTGCGCTGCGCCGCCACCGATGACGTCATCGGTGTGCGCAGGGCCCCATTAGCGCCCCGATCGCGATATTTGGTAGCGAACGCCGCTGTAGCGCCGTTCGCTACCCGCGCCCGGTGCACGGGGCCTTACTGTGCCGGCAGTGGCGCAAGTTAAGGTGGAGGTGCGGGGCGGCCGCCTGCCAGCCCCTCCGTCCCCGGCCTCCTGACCCCCCCACCATTGCCGGCTGTTTCCCAAGAGCCCGGCACTTCTCCTCGGTGCCGGGCTCTTTTGCCGGCACTCGCGATCGCGGATCGCACTGTTGTAGGCCCCTCCCCCTTAACAATGGGAGGAAGGCCTGCAGTACCGCAGCGTGCAGTGCCGCAGCGTGTGGCGCTGCGGCACGTTGCGCTGCGATATTCAGTTTCAGCACCCTAACAGGGATGCGGAGCGCCTCAAGCCTCGCCCCGTTTCCCTCTAGGGGCGCTGAAACTGAATTTCTGACGTTCGTTAATGCTCCGAACGCTGCACAAAAATCAGCGCCCAGGCGAACTTGGCGACTCAACCCAATTTCTAGGCCATTAACTCTGAAGAATATTGAAAAACTTAAAAAGGATTGGGTGGTGCAGTGAGCCCCGAAAGAGCGGAGAGTCGGCGGACCTGCAAGGGAGCACCAGAGGCAGCACATAAAGAGCACCAGAGGCGGTGAGCAGCGAGGCCCAGAGCCGCTAGAGAGCGGAGAGTCGGCGGTACTGCGAGGGAGCACCAGAGGCGGCTTACCAATCCAGGTTCCGGGAGAGAGGTAAAAAGTAATCCAAGTGTGACGTCACCAGGAAGCAGGTAAGTGATTGGTTGGTGAGTATTTCTTACTCCTTTTCATTACAAGCTTAAATTCTGCGGTTTATATTTTCTTGGGTCTCTGTGGTGCAGTGGGGACAGTTGGTAAATAAGCGCCCTAGAGTATATCTTTAACTGGTGGTATTGAATTAATTTAAATTAATTAAAGGGGTAAGTCATGCCAGGAGAGCCCAGCCCCGTGTTATGCTCCTCTTGCTCTATGTGGGAATTCAGGGACACTGCCAGTGTCCCTGACAACCACGTGTGCCAGAAATGCATCCAGCTGCAGCTACTAATGGGCCGTATTGAGGCGCTGGAGTTGCGGATGGATGGGTTGTGGAGCATTCACGATGCTGAAAGGGTCGTGGATTACACGTTTGATGAGTTGGTCACGCTGCAGGGTAGGGCTGCACAGGCAGAAGGGAAATGGGTGACCACCAGGCGGAGCAATAGAAGCAGGCAGGTAGTGCAGGGGACCCCTGTGGCCATCCCCCTTTCAAACAGGTATACCAATTTGGATACTGTTGAGGGGGATGACTCACCAGGGGAAGGCAGCAGCAGCCAACTTCCTGGCACCAGGGGTGCTTCTGCTGCTCAGGAAGGGAGGAAAAAGAGTGGGAGAGCAATAGTGGTAGGGGATTCTATCGTAAGGGGAACAGATAGGCGTTTCTGTGGCCATAGACGTGACTCCAGGATGGTTTGTTGCCTCCCTGGTGCCAGGGTCAAGGATGTCACGGAACGGCTGCAGGGCATTCTGAAGGGGGGAGGGTGAACAGGCAGAGGTCGTGGTTCACATTGGGACCAACGACATAGGTAGGAAGAGGGATGAGGTCCTGCAGCAAGAATTTAGGGAGCTAGGTAGCAGATTAAAGAGTAGGACCTCAAAGGTTGTAATCTCTGGATTACTCCCGGTGCCACGTGCTAGTGAGTATAGGAATAGGAGGATAGAGCAGAAGAATGCGTGGCTAAAGAGTTGGTGCAGGAGGGAGGGCTTTAGTTTCCTGGATCACTGGGCCTGCTTCTGGGGAAGGTGGAACTTGTACAAGTCGGACGGGTTGCACCAGAACCAGAGCGGGACAAATATCCTTGCGGGGAGGTTTGCTAGCACTGTTCGGGGGGGTTTAAACTAAAATGGCAGGGGGTTGGGAACCTGAGCAGGGAGACAGAGGAAAGGAAAACAGGGATAAAAGCAAAAGATAGGAAGGAGAAAAACAAAAGTGGCAGTCAGAGAAATCAACAGTTTAAATCAAACGTGGCCACAGTAAATAATAATTCTAATAGGTCTAAGAGCGTTAAAAAAACAAGCCTGAAGGCTTTGTGTCTTAATGCGAGGAGCATTTGTAATAAGGTGGATGAATTGGCTGCGCAAATAGAGGTAAACGAATATGATTTGGTTGGGATTACGGAAACGTGGCTCAAGGATAGCCAAGACTGGGAACTCAACATCCAGGGGTATTCAATATTCAGGAAAGATAGGCAAAAGGGAAAGGGAGGTGGGGTAGCATTACTGGTTAAAGAAGGGATTAATACAATTGTAATGAAGGATATTAGCTCTGATGATGTGGAATCTGTATGGGTAGAATTGAGAAATACGAAGGGGAAAAAAACATTAGTGGGAGTGGTATATAGACCTCCAAACAGTAATGCGGAGGTTAGGGATGGCATTAAAAGGGAAATTAAAGAAGCGTGCAATAAGGGCACAGCAGTCATCATGGGTGACTTTAATCTACATAGAGATTGGGCCAACCAAATTAGTAACAATACTGTTGAGGAGGAATTCCTGGAGTGTTTACGGGATGGTTTCCTGGACCAATATGTCGAGGAACCAACCAGAGATCAGGCCATCTTAGACTGGGTATTATGTAAAGAGAAAGGATTAATTAGCAATCTTGTTGTACGAGGCACCTTGGGTCGGAGCAATCATAATATGATCGAATTCTTCATTAAGATGGAGAATGAAGTCGTTGACTCAGAGACAAGGGTCCTCAATTTAAATAAAGGAAACTACGATGGTCTGAGGAGCGAGTTGGGTAGGACTGATTGGGGAATGGCACTCAAAGGGTTGACGGTGGATAGGTAACGGCAAACATTCAAAGACCGAATGGATGAGCTACAGAATTTGTTCATCCCAGTTTGGCATAAAAATAAAACAAAAAAGGTGACTCAACCGTGGCTAACAAGGGAAATTAGGGATAGCATAAGATCCAAGGAGAGGACATATAAATTGGCTAGAAAAGGCAATAATCCTGAGGATTGGGAGCAGTTTAGGAGTCAACAAAGGAGGACAAAGGGATTAATTAAGAAAGGGAAAATAGAATATGAGAGTAAGCTAGCACGGAACATAAAAACTGACTGTAAAAGCTTTTATAGATATGTGAAGAGAAAAAGATTGGTGAAGTCAAGCGTAGGTCCCTTACAGTCAGAATCAGGGGAATTTATAATGGGAAACAAGGAAATGGCAGACCAACTAAATACATACTTTGGTTCTGTCTTCACAAAGGAGGACACAAATAACCTCCCAGAGATGCCGGGGAACATAGGGTCTAATGAGAGGGAGGAACTGAAAGAAATCAGTATTTGTAGGGAAATGGTGTTAGGAAAATTGATGGGACTGAAGGCCGATAAATCCCCAGGGCCTGGTCTACATCCCAGGGTACTTAAGGAAGTGGCCCTAAAGATAGTAGATGCATTGCTGGTCATCTTCCAGAACTCGATAGACTCTGGAACAGTACCCATGGATTGGAGGGTAGCTAATGTTACCCCACTATTCAAAAAAGGTGGTAGAGAAAACGGGGAATTATAGACCGGTAAGCCTGACATCGGTAGTGGGGAAAATGCTAGAGTCTATTATAAAAGATGTAATAGCAGAGCACTTGGAAAGCAGTGACAGGATCGGACAAAGTCAACATGGATTTACAAAAGGTAAATCATGCTTGACTAATCTACTGGAATTTTTTGAGGATGTAACTGGTAAAATAGATAAAGGAGAACCAGTGGATGTGGTGTATTTGGACTTTCAGAAGGCTTTCGATAAGCTCCCGCATAAGAGATTAGCGTGTAAAGTTAAGGCACATGGGATTGGGGGCAAGGTATTGACTTGGATAGAGAACTGGTTGGCGGACAGAAAGCAAAGAGTTGGAATAAATGGGTCGTTTTCCGAGTGGCAGGCAGTGACTAGTGGGGTACCGCAAGGATCGGACCTAGGACCGCAGCTATATTAATGATCTGGACGAGGGAATTGGATGTAATATCTCCAAATTTGTAGATGACACAAAGCTGGGTGGGAGGGTAAGCTGTGAGGAGGATGTCGTGAAACTCCAGTACGATTTGGACAGGTTGGGTGATTGGGCAGAAACATGGCAAATGCACTATAATGTGGATAAATGTGAGGTTATCCACTTTGGTGGCAAAAACAGGAAGGCAGATTATTATTTGAATGGCAATAGATTGGGAGAAGGGGAAGTGCAAAGAGACCTGGGTGTTATTGTGCACCAGTCGCTGAAGGTAAGCATGCAGGTGCAGCAGGTGGTTAAGAAGGCAAATGGTACGTTGGCCTTCGTAGCAAGAGGGTTCGAGTACAGGAACAAGGATGTCTTGCTACAGTTGTACAGGGCCTTGGTGAGACCGCACCTTGAGTATTGTGTGCAGTTTTGGTCACCTTACCTGAGGAAGGACGTTCTTGCCATGGAGGGAGTGCAGCGAAGATTCACCAGGCTGATACCTGGGATGGCAGGAATGACGTATGAGGAGAGATTGTGTCGATTGGGCTTATACTCACTGGAGTTTAGAAGATTGAGAGGGGATCTCATCGAAACCTATAAAATTCTGTCAGGTCTGTACAGACTAGATGCAGGAAGGATGTTTCTGATGGCCGGGGAGTCCAGAACCAGGGGTCACAGTCTAAGGATAAGGGGTAAGCCATTTAGGACTGAAATGAGGAGGAATTTCTTCACCCAGAGAGTGGTGAACCTGTGGAATTCTCTGCCACAGAGGAGGCCAGTTCATTAAGTATATTCAAGAAAGAATTGGATATATTTCTTGAGGTTAAAGGGATATGGGGAGAAGGCAGGGACAGGGTACTGAATTTGGATGATCAGCCATGATCTCATTGAATGGCGGAGCAGGCTCGAAGGGCCGAATGGCCTACTCCTGCTCCTATCTTCTATGTTTCTATGTTAGCATGATGACCTTTCCTCTCCAGGAGTGGGTTTGATTCCAGCTCAGACCTAATGGGACAAAGGTCTCTGCTGACTGTAAATGTCCTAAATAAAATGACTAGCAAAAATGGGTATGGTAGCGTAGTGGTCATATTACTAGATGAGTAATCCTGAGATCTGGCAGAGAATGCGGGCTAAAAATTGGTTTGCTCCCTGGAAACGGGCGCGGAGATTGCAATGCGTAATCAACCTGCGCGTGTTCAAAGTAATGCAGGCAGCATGCTAACTTCGTGCTGCCTGCTGATGAACATGATTGTGGTGTTCAGCCTGGTGCTGAATGCACTGCTGAGTGGCTGAACGCTCAGCAGGGGGCCCAAGTTCATGCTAGCACTAATTAAAGCTAGCCTAAACTTCTTAAAGGCAGCCTGCACCTCGTAAAGGGGAGGTGCATTCAGCCGGTAGCAGTTCATTCAACTGGCTGGGGAAGAGAGTCAGAGCAGCAAAAAAAAAAAATGATGTCACAATAGGGGAGAAAGCATGTTCCAAGGTACTCCGATGCAGCACTGGTAGCCTTGGTGCAGGAGGGGAACACGAGGAGAGGGGTCTTGTTTCCACAGGGGGCCAGGAAGCCCTCCAGGCAAATTCATAAAATGCAATGGGTGCAGATAGCTGTTGTGGTGAGTGCAAGCAATATAGCCCCGAGGACCTGGGCGCAGTGCAGGAAGAAGTTTAATGACCTCACACGAGTTTGTTCTCAAGCATCTGAAGGCCAACACACACCTGCTCCAACGCCCCCACCCCAACCTTCCAGGCCCTGTGGAACCTTCCAACCAAGGCCTGGCAGTGGGTAGCTCAGATGTGGCAGCATGAAAACACGTGATACCAAGGGCGTAATTGAAGGTGGCTCTGTTTAAGAAAACTATCCCCCTGCTTCTGAAGTATCTAGCGACATAAAGAAAGTGGAGCGGTTGTCTTCCACATTTCACAAAGATATTTGAACATGTTATTCACAGCCTTGTGATGTTTAATAAGGAATGTTGTGCACTGGGTTAGTTCTTGGGATTTTCATATAGTGACTGGAATTTGGCTACTCTCGGAAACAAAATTTATGTTGTCTTTTGTTATGCAATCGAAAGGAAACAGCATCAATAAAAATGAATGAGGAAAAAAACATATTAGCTGATTAGTTTGACGTGCCAATATACTGCACCATGGGGTGTGAATTTGCTCCTGCGCCTCTCACATCCTGAGTTCGACCTATTCGTGCAGGAAAGAGACCAGAGTCTAGAAATTAATGTGTGCTATTAGCATACATACATTCAATGGAGGTGTAAGCCTATTTAAAATAAAGCATTAAAATAGCGGACAAAATAATGTTATGTATTCATACGCTAATATCTCCCGTAGTGACTGTTACACTGTGCAATGGCAGAGACCACAGGGCACATGAACAGCCTGTCTTCTTGGCCTATGATGAAAAATAAATAATTGAAAATATGCATGGGTGGAGGAAAACACAAGCACTCACCAGCCGTCATCATCTGCTTCAAGAATACTAAAGTACTGTAAATTAAAGCAGACATGAAGCTAGTGTTCAACAGACGAATTACACAGAGGCACGGCTAACGTTGACTGACTGTGTCGGAACACCGTTATGACAAAAAATGAGTATCTGAAAGATTACATTTTATGAGTTTCAGCTATCAGTCAGCTCAATATCCACATCTTGAAGGTAGTTGTTTCAGGCGATAGGCCCCTTTTAATATGGAAATCGGGGTCCTATGTTGTAAATAGGACCCTGATTGGCATTTTATCTCGGAACTGCTTGGAGACTGCGCAGTGCAGACTTTGACCAGTTCCATGGCTGATGGAGGGGAAGAGGTCCAAGTCTTCAATTATTTTTGTGGGCCCGTTTGGTGCCCTGCAGCTTCCCTGGCAAATTTAAATGAGGCCGGAGCCTCAAAATTGTGGGGGGCTCATTACCACCGGAACAGACGGCCGACTGAAGTGTTAAAATCTACCCCCACATATGTTTATACTGCTTTTAGGGAAATTACTTGCTCATGGAGTAACCATGGAAGCCACCCATTGTGGTGGGTTCTGAACCCTTTGGAAGCAGCAATGCAGCACAGTTTACTTTATTGCACATGCCATCAGAATCAAGGCTGGTGTCACCTGCAGGGTGGTAAACACTTTGGCCTAGAAATTCAGTATTGCCACGTTTGGGGCACTACAGTCGAGCATGCGCTAAATTTAGCGCCCCCTTCACCGAAATTGAGTTGCATCGCCCCAAGAGGTTGCTGCTGTGCTAAAGCAAGCGGTGCACGACTATCCTAAGGCGCTAAGCCGGCGAGCCGAGGCGCTACCACCGAGGGCGGGCGCAGCGCAGGTGTGGCGAGTTAGCAGTTGCAGGCAGACACGCTGGCGCCGGTCACCTCTTAAAGGGGGAGGGTCGATTTGTCTTGCAGCCACGCCCTGCACATTGGCGCTCTGATCCTAGGCCTGGACAGACCTGCTGCGACATCGTTATGCCTATGACCATGGAGAGGGCCAGGGAGCGAGCGCAGCGCTTCAGTGAGGGGGCCTGAAGGTTCTGGTTGGCGCAGTGGAGTGCAGGCAACCTATCCTCTTTCCTGACAGTGGCAGGAGGCCGCTGCCCAGCGAATATAGAAAAGCTTGGAGGGAGGTGGCACACAGAGTGACCTCCAGCAGCATGGTCCCTAGGACCCCAACGCAATGCAGGAAGAAGTTCAACGACCTTACTCGGGTTGTCAGGGTGAGTACCCTTTCCAGTATCCTCTTCATCCCTGCATGTGCAACTCACTTTATGGCCAAAGGGTCCTGAAAGCCCCAATGCCCAGCCCTCATCCAACACCGATGGGACTCTCATGAAAATCACATGCACATTCACCACTTTACAAACTGTCAGGGCTATTCGACCATGGGAGGCAGTGCAGGCAAGATCAGGGCTTCACACCATCAGGGGTATTCCACCATGGGAGGCAGTGCAGGCAAGATCAGGGCTTCACACTGTCAGGGCTATTCCACCATGGGAGGCAGTGCAGGCAAGATGTGTCTGGTGTCTGACTGTTTTTTGGGGGGTTTCCTCTGTATTTGTTTGTCATGCGGGAAGGGCACAGAGTTTGTTAAATAAATAATTGTCTTTATTCAGATTGTGCATGTTGCACTTTGAACTATTTGTTGCCTTGACCGGCTCAGCGTTTGCGGAGCGGGTCCATTCATGTTCTTTCAATGGCAGAAGTCATTCCCTGAGAGGGGGCCTAGAACCGACTTGCAATAAGCCGCTGACGGATGGCCCTTGCACTTTGTGCCTCCCTCCCGTCTTGGTGCTCCTCCTCCTCCTCCGGTGGTCCTCCAATGTCTGCTGGCAGTGACTGAGTCCTGAGGATAGCCAGGTTGTGCAGCATGCAGCACACTACAATGAAATGGGAGACTCGCTCGGGCGAGTACTGTAGGGCTCCCCCGCAATGGTCCAGACAGCGGAACCGTTGCTTTAGCACACCGATTGTGTGCTCAATGATGTTCCTGGTCACTTGATGGCTGTCATTGTATCGCTCTTCAGCAGGGGTGGTGGGCGCACGGAGCGGGGTCATCAGCCAGGTGCACAAAGGATAGCCCTTGTCCCAAGAAGTCAGCCTCCTGGGTGAGCCAGGGCTTCGAAAATGTCTGCCACAGAAGTCTGGCGCAGGATGAAGGTGTCGTGGCTGCTGCCTGGAAAGCGGGCATTGACAGCTAGTATCAGCTGCCTGTGGTCACACACCAACTGCACGTTCAACGAATGGTAGCCCTTCCGGTTGCGGTAATCCTCGGCATTCTCTAGAGGCGCCCGCAAAGCCACATGCATGCAGTCAATGGCGCCCTGGACCATGGGGAAGCCCGCTATTCTTGCAAACCCCATTGCACACTCTTGCTGCTTGTCCAGGGTCATGGGGAAGGAAATGTACTGACGTCTCCTTTTGAAGAGGGCATTCGTGACCTGGCAGTTTCAGCAATGCACCGCGAACTGGGAGACATTGGCAATGTCCCCAGTAGCGGATTGGAAGGAGCCGGTGGCATAGAAGTTGAGAGCCACTGTCACTTTCACTGCCACCGACAGAGACGTCCTGCTCCTCAGCTGAGGCTGCAGATCTCTCTGAAGCAGGTGGCAGATCTCAGTGACCACCCCCCTTCTGAATCGAAGCCTCCGAATGCACTGCTCCTCAGACATGTTGAGGTAGGAGAATGCTGGCGGTATACCCTGGGAGGGGGTAAGGGTTACGGGGAGCGGGCAGGAATTTGGACATGAGTCTAGGTTCAGATCGGACATGGCCCTGTGGGTAGTGGAGCGGGCCCAGGGGCCGTGTAGCCTGATCCTGCTCCTATTTCGTGTGTCTAATTCTGTTAGATTCAGGAGATGGTTCTGTGATAGTAGATTGGCGGTTAGGATCAGATCAGCCATGATCTTATTGAATGGCGGAGCAGGCTCGAGGGGCCGATTGGCCTACCCCTGCTCCTATTTCTTATGTTATGTTCTTATGTTTGCCGACGCCTGTTGGCCCTCCTCCGTCTGGTCATGATTGGCACTCTCTCTCGGCGTCTCTGAGCCCTCTCAATGCAATGGAGAAACCCAACGTCTCCACCCATTGCAGCCCCCATTATATGTGGCCACTCAAGGCTATGGCACTGAAAAATCAATCCAACTGCAAAGTTCTGGGCTGAAGCCAGAAGTACCTGTGCGAGCGCTGAGTCAAAGCAGAAAGCTCTCTCCCTTTGTCTCTCTGCAAATCTCTCTCTCTCTCTCACACAGAAGGAGTGGTCCAAAATGGCTACCACAAAGAATGCAGGAAGAGTCCCCTTTAAATAGCGTCCCCGCAGCCCCACAGTGACTGGGAACCGTTCCACTCAACCAATCGCTGCGAGCGCCAGGCGGAAAGAAGGGGGGCGCCACTGAAGTTCCGGTTCGGGGCGCACCAAGGGCGTTGCACCATGAAATGACGTCAGGATCTGCACGCACAGCTGAGCGGGCATTGCGGTTTTGCGCGCCGCTAAATCTTCACTCAAGTTCGCAAGAAGCGCAGATCGCGCCACGCCCGGGCGCTAGCCGCTTCGCGCCCCACTTATCGCCCTAAGGCGCTAGTGGCTGGCGCTACCAACTGAATTTCTAGGCCTTTGAGAGCAACTGAAATCACAAGGTTTGGCGGGCAGAGAAGGAGCTCTGGAGCTTTGCCCTCCATTCCTACATCACACATTGCACCTACAATAGGGTCACCATTTGTTTAGTTTTGAATCAGGTATTTAGTGAGACGTACAAGACACTTCTGAAATGTAAGCCAGGCACGAAAAGTGTGACTTTTAAAACTGAAGTCTGTTTTTCCACTTAGCTCCATGTCTTATGATGCAGAGGCATTAGTTAGCACCATTTTTAACAAATTTCTATCAGCAGCAAAACAAACATCTAATTGTAGCTCCGATCCCACCCACTGCGCCGGCTTTATCCTGCCCCTGCTCCAACTTTGGGAAAATATATCAATTCCGGACAATTGGCAACTTAAAATTAAAAGCCTTCATGTGGCAAGTCAATCTGTGCCATGCTGCAAAGAATAAAATAAATGCCCAGTGAGTTCCCCCAAAACCAGATTCGAGAAACTTCTTATTTGGAGATTTACCAATGTGTTCACATTCTTAGAATTATTGCATTTGGAAATGGATTCAAGACAGCACACCGCAGCTGCACTGCAAAACTGACTGCAAGTGTGTCCATCTCTTTGCTGACAGCTAAATACTACTCTGTAAATTCAGTGTGGTACATTTTCTGCTTCACTGCCTGGAATGAAAATCGGGCGGGTTCTACAATAGGTGGCTGATTTACCCCCATGTTCCCTTTCAAGAACATTGTGGGTAATTTTGACTTTGGGCAATAGTGTCAAACGAGCGGTATGGGAACAGCCACCCATTATACACCTCTCCTGATTTTAAAAGAGCCAGCACAGGTACGATGGGCCTTATGGCCTTCTTCTGTGCTGTACGATTCTGTGATTCTATGTATAAAGGGCATTTGATCTGATATCATCCGTTTTACACTATCGGCCAAAGTCAAAATTACCCCAATGAAAGTTTAAACTAGCAGTGTGAGCTGTTAATCTTTTCAGAGTTTGTGCTCTTCTGGGCGATTGGAATGTGTCAAAACTTGCTGTAGATCAAAAGGTCACCAAGAATTCAAGTTCTGTTTAATAAAATGCACAAACACAGGCACTCTCAAATCCATGCACAGACCCTTCACACACACACACATTTGCAAACTTACAATGGAAAGCATCTTTTTAAAGGGTGTTGCCATTTTGGGGAGTGGATAGAATCAGGTGCTGGAACAACCTCCTCAGGAAACTTCACTTAAAAGCATAGCACACTGGGCCACTGAAGAACATTGGTGCCATTACCTACACTGTCAGGGGGAAATTCCTCTGAGCAGCATGTGAGGAGAAAACGCAATCATGATCTTTAGGAACCCGTTTACAACGTAGCTACACATAGCAAACAGAGAAACTCTTCCCCCAAGTACTGCTGCAGCAAAAAGCTTGACAAGATGATTTTAGTCAAATTATAAGAACAAAATTAAAATGTGTAAGTAGATGCCACTGGTGACATATTGATGTGGTCACATCACAGATTGTACCACATGCAGACGTCGCAGGGTACAAACATGGGGCAAAACTTTCAATGAGTTGTTATGAGCTGGAATGCACTGCATGAAAGGGTGGTGGAAACAGATTCAACAGTAACTTTCAAAGGGAATTGGATAAATACTTGTAAAGGAAAATTTGCAGGGCTGTGGGGAAAGAGCAGGGGAGTGGGGCTAATTGGATAGATCTTTCAAAGAGCTGGTACAGGCACGATGGGCCGAATGGCCTTCTTCTGTGCTGTAAGTGTCAGCTGTGGATCAGTTGGTAGCACCCTCGCCTCTGAGTCAGAAGGTTGTGGGTTCAAGTCCCACTCTAGGGACTTGAGCGCAAAGCTAGGCTGACACTGAAGTACAGTGCTGAGGGAGTGCCGTCTTTTGGATGAGACATTAAACCGAGGCCCCGTCTGCTCTCTCAGGTGGATGTAAAAGATCCCATAGCACTGTTTCGAAGAAGAGCAGGGGAGTTATCCCCGGCGTCTTGGCCAATATTTATCCCTCAACAAACATAACAAAAAACAGATTATCTGGTCATTATCACATTGCTGTTTGTGGGAGCTTGCTGTGCGCAAATTGGCTGCCGCATTTCCCACATTACAACAGTGATTCCACTAGAAAAAAAGTACTTCATTGGCTGTAAAGTGCTTTGATATGTCCGTTGGTCGTGAAAGGCGCTACATAAATGCAAGTCTTTCTTTTTTCTTTAAGATTCGATGAGCTTCGGCGGGGGCATAAATGTGCGCTATCAGATTGGCCGCCCACGATACACCACGCCCGATTTTCCTTTTCGTTAACTTCAATTGTGGTGTATAACAGGAGACCAGTGCATTACTCCCGTTTTACACCCCCTCCCTCTGATGTTGAAGGTTCCACGGTTTGTTTCTGATTAACATCCCATCCTCAACTATTTACATGCTTCTGAGCACAAAATCACATCACTGGATTATATATCATTAGGGGGCAGGTTCCAATGAAAACCACCTCTTTTGGTGGGACGTGAACATTCTGAAAGCAGCAGGGCTGCCTCGTTAACTTTACCACCCTGCCACTAACGTTGGGGCTGCCGTCAATGGCAGCGTGGTGAAGTGCTCAAGTATTTCTGGACATGTATTTACCCCACTGCTAGCTGCTGCTGGCAGTCCCAACCAACTCCAAGATAAA
This sequence comes from Somniosus microcephalus, assembly GCF_052327205.1. Lineage (NCBI taxonomy): Eukaryota > Metazoa > Chordata > Chondrichthyes > Squaliformes > Somniosidae > Somniosus > Somniosus microcephalus. The sequence goes on from NC_140988.1 coordinate 111,898,447, forward strand.
AGGAGGCAGCATTGCTCATTCCAGAAGGTCTGAGATGCACCCTAGAGATGAGGTACAAGACTTGCCTCTGAAGGCAGAGGCAATAATTATTTATATGACTGGGGGGGCAGGCTGAGTGGCACAGTCTTCCTGTGCAGACCCATGAAACAATTTTTAACTTGCTGACCTATATGTGTTTTCCCCAACCACTGAAAAAGGTATGACTGACAGGAACAAAGAGGCTACCCTGACTACTGCGTCAGCGCTGTGATACGAATAAGCTGCTTTAAGGGTGGCTTTCTTCCTATGTTGCCGGACGTCATGTGTCATAATTTTATTCTGGCTATGACTGAACACTCTACCTGTGAACAGAGGCCAGCGAAGTGGTTTTCACATTGCTGACCTGTAAAGATCTTCCTAAAATGTGGGAAAAGGCCCACCACCAGAAACTTTCATTCACAACAAAACTTGTGAATGTTTCACTTGTGTCAATGTTGCCTCAGGCAACATTCTCGCTAAGCTGTGCAGCCGTCTGGAGGTCCCGCACAGGCCGCTCACCGGCTATTCAATGGAAATAACTGCGCATGCACGAAAAATTGAATGGGCCATGCAGCCAGTTATAGGGCCCGCGCACCAAAAAAAATTACAGGGCACCTTGGCCTCGGGTGCTGTGTGCGCAATGCAACTCAAAAGCACCGGCAGCGTAAACGCACTGCAGAACCACTTCCAGTGGGCATAACAATCTACAAAATAATAGACAACTGGTTTCTTATTGGGTTTCAATACCCATGGACGTGGCTTAGTAATTGTGCTGGTTTCTATTGTGCTGAATCAGTGCTGTATATGTTGTGGAGCGGATTTGACAGTAACCGCAAACTGCATGTGTGCGAAATTCGCAGTTCACTAAAATGTCACTTTTATGACTCGCCAGTACGGCCACAAACCTTTCCCAATGTCGGGGGGAGGGGGGATTCCACAGGCGAAAAGCCCACCTGCAGCCAAGCGCCAATATGACGGGAAGAGAGCTATGTGTCACAAGTGCACGCTGTTTAAATTCACCACCACTGACAGTTTCAGTTCGAGGTAGCCAGTGAAAACCCAGGTCTCAAGTGTTTGCCCCAAGACCCTGGCAGAAAAAGCTTTAGGTCATTTATAATGCAGATAGGGGTTAGCTGTAGCTCAGTTGGTAGCACTCTCGTCTCCAAGTCAGAAGGTTGTGGGTTCAAGTCCTACTCCAGAGACTTGAGCACAAAGTCAGTGCAGTACTGAGGGAATGCTGCACTGTTGGAGGTGCAGTCTTTTGGATGAGACGTTAAACCGAGGCCCCGTCTGCTCTCTCCCCTGCTTTTCTTCAAACATTGCCATGGGATCCTTTATGTCCAATGAGGTAACACTGGATGGCAATTTTGCTGGAAAGACTTGCAGCCTGCAGAAAGCTCAATCTGTGCTGGGAATGCAGTCAGCAACAGCTTCTACCTGAGGAAAGTGATCAGCTGTGAGGTGGGAGCTTTTATACTACACTTGAATGCTGTCAACTAATCAGCTGGATCAATGGCCACTGAACTCCCGCCTCAGGTTGACAGGCGTGGTTCCCGAGCAGCACGAGTCCAGTGGGCCTCCAGTGAAATTGGAAAGGTAAGGTTAAAAAGACTCTGAAGGGTCCAACAACAAGCTAATAATCCTTTAAATTGGATCGCCCGCCTCTGCTGGTCCGGTCTCTGCCGCGCTGACAGACGCGCCCGAGGGAAAGGTGCGTGGGGGTGGGATGACGTCAGGTTCCCGACCCACTCCAAGAAATATCAACTTTCCCACTTGACCCGCCTCCAATCGCGCCCGCACGGACCCTGGAAAATTCCGGACGAAGTGTCTGGAAGTCACCCCCTATGTATCAGAATTGCCGAGTGATGAAGTGTTCATTCCTGCGCCTGACAGTTTTATTGAAATCCAGTCACAAACTGAGAAGGAATGGAAGCAGGGAGTCAGTTTCCAGGGCACTAAAGGCGGCAATAAGCCAGACACCCTGTTTATTGTGTGTTAAACTCAGTGCATCAAGAAAAACCTTTTGTCAACAATTACAGACAGATAGGGATGAATCATAAGACTTCACAGTGAACTGATCAGCTGGTTTACAAGTTGAAAGGGAATTCCAATACAATATTGCTTTTGCAAAGCCCTGCACAGAATGAGCAAAATTGCTATTACTCAATCTTCAGCTTCAAATCCTATAATCCCTTGTGTGCGAGATCCAACAAAAAAGAGAGAAATTCAAATATTCAGTATTAAGGCAACAGAACAACAGATTCTGAGCCATGCTCCCGCCCATCTGTTCTCATTATCATTCCTGTACTGGTATCCCTCTCGCTCTGAAAGCTGCACATGTATATTTTTGTTGGCAATTATATACAAAATAAACAAAAGGTGGCTCACCTCCACAGAGAACTTTCCAGAACCTTCCCCATATCTGAATGGAAGAATTTGGTGAGAATCAGGATTACCTGCAAAGCACATTAGAAATGCAAAGTGAGTATGTTGCACATTAGAAATGCAAAGTGAGTACATTGCACATTAAATGAAAGCAGTGCAAAATTCTAATTTATACCAACATTAAATGAAATCAATCCAAAGAAATCTGGAATGCTAACAGGTTTGTTCAAAGAATATTAGATTTGACAGTGAGAAATATGGCATTCAGATGGCATGAAGGGCAAATTCAACATATGGTGTGGTGTAGCGTTAAGCCAGACAGGCAAAGATGGCCATGGGGTTGAAGGTTTCCACCCCTCGTTGCTATTCAGTGACCTCTTGTTGAAAGTACAGTGTATGTGGCCATCAAGTAAGGACAAAGTTGAGCTTGGCTCTGATGCCTAGCTTGCCTCCACCATGGTTCAGTAACCTGCTGATCCCAAAATCATTAAATGCTATAGCACAGAAATAGGCCAGTCAGCCCACCAAGTCTGCACCACATAAAAGATCTAATCTAATCCTATTCTCCTGCTCACTCTCCATACTCTTTAATATTTCTCATTTTGAATCAACTATCTAATCCTCTTGCAACAGAATTTATTGGCCCTGCTTCAACAACGTTTTGCAACTGAGAATTCCACATTCTAACCACCATCTGTGCGCTTTTAAATTTCATTGGTGGGCACTCACACCACAATGGGCACATCTTGCACACATGCCAGAGAAGTGTGTTCTGTTCCAACACGATTTTGAGGCTGCTCTTTTTCTAACTAAACACTACACCACATCACCCAATACAACCTTTAATCCTTTAATCTATGTACTTTTCCCATCCCCAAATCCGACACTCAAACCTCAGAAGAGCATTGGTGCTGCATTGCAGAACACTCAAACTGGCTCGGGTCCGGAGGCGGCCAGGAACAGTCTGCTCCGCCAGGACAGTGCAAAAGCTGCCCCGCTGTTGTCCCAGAACACTAATGGGGGAAGGATATCCGTGGGCTTCTCATTATTCTTTGGGTGAGACATTCCTGCAGTTCAGGTGTATGTTAAGGACCCCACGGTACTGCCCAAGGAACAGCAAGGGCTTCTCCGGTTATCCTGCCCGACATTCCTCCCTCAACCAATACTACACAAAACAGATGAACGGGCCATGCATCTCATTGCTGTTTGTGGGGCCTTCCCATTGAGAAAAAGGCTGCCGTGCTTGCTCACGTAACAACGATGACTGCACTTCAAAGTACGTGAAGCACATGGGGATGCTATGTAAATGTGGGTCTTTTGTTCATCACCTCAACCCGAGTAATCATTATTCATATGTGAATTTAACAGTTGGCAGGCTGTTTGACCACAGGGGGGGGTTGTATCACATCTGAGCCCAATCCTCGTCTCACTTGACATCCGTACTTGTGCATTTCAAACAGGGTGTCTGGATAGCAAGCAGTGAGTGAGAAACTTGAGCGATTTTCTCCTTGTACATCAGAGCACTGAGCCTAATTGTAGTAACGCTGCCACCATCCAGCTGAGATCAGGCCCAACCCAGGGTCAGCTTCAGGACTTGCTGCTCTGTAAAGCTCAGCCCCTTCATTGGATTAACTCACACAGCCATCAGGAGAGCCCATTAACCAGATTGATTTTTTTCAAAAATAATTTGTAACAACAGCTGATGCAGTTGGCAAAGCCATAATGACAGTGGCATTGACGCCATCACGCACCTGCCTGTACACAAACTTGACAAAGAGACTTTACCATGGTGACAAAGCCCTTTCCAAGTTTAAAACGTAAAAGCAGATTTATTTCAATAATACCACACGCAAGGATGAACAGAGCCAGTGTTAAGTCATTAGACTCCACCCTCATCGCGCTACAGTAAAGCCAGAATTATTATTGTTTTTACTTCATTCAATGAATACTGTGGATTAAGAAGCATCCTGTCATTCTCTAGATGAGCTTGTCCAGTAGTTAGAGGACGCATATGCCGTATGAAAAAGAAACCTGTGCTGTGCCACACAGTGGCCTGGCTGGTTTGCTGCCGCTTTTCCACAGACACTCAATTTTTTATTCTTAGACATAAGCGGCAGCAGCACCAGAGGAGGCTGCAAGATTTAAACAGCGGGAGGAGAGGCAGCGCAGACCTGAGCAGCTCCTCCGATGATTTCAACAGCAACAAAAATCAAGGAGTGACGTCACAGGACAGTTGGTAGGTGATTGTTGGCCCAGGATCACCGGACCTAATTGGAGGCGGTATCAGCGGTGGCAGTACTGAAAAGCAACTACTGCAAAACAGCTAGTGACGTCACATCCAGGGAAGGAGCTGATTGGTGAGTAAGTGTTTCTAGTCAATAGTCTACAAAGTAAAGGCATGGCCGGGCAGCTCAGCCCCATGGAATGCACATCCTGTGCCATGTGGGAAGTCCTGGACGTTTCTCTTGGTCTGGACGACCAAGTGTGCAGGAAGTGTCGGCAGCTACAGCAGCTCGAGCTCCGGGTTTCGGAGCTTGAGCGGCGGCTGGAGTCACTTCTGTGCATCCGCGAAGCTGAGAACTTTGTGGATAGCACGTTTCAGGAGGTGGTCACCCCGCAGCTTAAGAGTGTGCAGGCAGAGGGAATGGGTGACCGCCAGACAGAAGAGGAGGACCAGGCAGGTAGGGCAGGAATCTCCTGAGTGCATCTCCCTCGCTAACCGGTTTTCAGTTCTGAATACTGGTGGGGGCATTGGTTCCTCTGGGGAGTGCAGCCAGAACCATGTCCACAGCACCATGGGTGGCTCAGCTGCACAGGGTAGAGGAAGAAGAATGAAGAGCAATAGTCATAGGGGATTCGATAGTTAGGGGAGCAGACAGGCATTTCTACAGCCGTAGATGTGACTCCGGGATGGTGTGTTGCCAGGGTCAAGGATGTCACCGAGCGGCTGCAGGACATTCTGAGGGGGGAGGGTGAACAGCCAGAGGTCGTGGTCCATATCGGTATCAACAACATAGGTAGAAAGAGGGATGAGGTCCTGCAGGCAGATTTTAGGGAGCTACGAAAGAGATTAAAAAGCAGGACCTCTAAAGGTAGTAATCTCCAGATTACTCCCGGCGCCACATGATAGTGAGTACAGAAATAGGAGGATAGAGCAGATGAATGCGTGGCTGGAGAGATGGTGCAGGAGGGAGGGCTTTAGATTCCTGAGGCATTGGGACCATTTCTGGGGGAGGTGGGACCTGTACAAGCCGGATGGGTTGCAGCTCAACAGGACCAGGACCAATATCCTCATGGCGGGGTTTGCTAGTGCGGTTCGGGAGGGTTTAAACTAGCTCGACAGGGGGTTGGGAACCTGAGAGTAGATTCAGAAAGGAGAGAAGCAAAGCTGGAAATGGAAGGCAGAAAATTAGTAAGCGAGTTTGGAAGGCAGAGGAAACAAAGGCTAGAAAATAGACAAGGGAGCTTGGCAGTGCTAAATGGTATATACTTCAACGCAAGGAGTCTAGGGAATAAAGCAGATGAGCTGAGGGCACAGATAGACACATGGGAGTATGATATTATAGCTATTATTACTGAGACATGGCTGAAAGGGCAGGAATGGCAGCTCAACATTCCTGGTTACAGGGTTTTCAGACGAGACAGAGAGGGGGATAAGAAAGGAGGGGGGGGGGTTGCAATATTGATTAAAGAAACAATTACAGCTGTGAGGAGGCATGATATCTTAGAAGGATCATCCATGAGACCATATGGGTTGAACTGAAATACAAAAAAGGGGCAATCACACTGCTGGGAGTGTACAATAGACCCCCAAAACAGTCAGAGGGAGATTGAAGAGCAAATATGAAGGCCAATTTCTGAGACGTGCAAAAATAGGGCAGTAATAGTAGGGGATTTCAACTTCCCTCATATTAACTGGGATAAAATTAGTGTGAAAGGTATAGAGGGAGCAGAATTCTTAAAATGCATTCAGGAGAATTTTTTTTAGCCAGTACGTAGCAAGCCCAACTAGAGAGGGGGCGGTTCTGGACCTAGTTTTAGGGAATGAAGCTGGGCAGGTGGAAAGGGTATCAGTGGGAGAGCATATTGGTGGTAGTGATCATAATTCAGTTAAATTTTGGGTAGTTATGGAAAAGGACAAGGATAGACCAGGATTAAAAGTTCTCAATGGGGGGAAAAGTTAATTTTACTAAGCTGAGAGGTGATTTAGCCAAAGTGGACTGGAGACAGAAACTTGAAGGTAAATCAGTGTCAGAGCAGTGGGAGGCATTCAAGGAGGAGATAGTGAGGGTTCAGAGCAAATATGTTCTCTTAAAGAAAAAGGGTGGGACTAACAAATCTAGAGCTCCCTGGATGTTAAGGGGCATACAGGGTAGGATAAAGAAAAAAAGGGAAGCTTATGTCAGATACCGAGGGTTCATTACTGCAGAAAGCCCAGAGGAGTATAGAAAGTGCAGGGGTGCAATTGAAAAGGAAGTTAGGAAAGCAAAGAGAGGGCATGAAAAAATATTGGCAAGTAAAATCAAGGAAAACCCAAAGATGTTTTATAAATACATTAAGAGCAAGAGGATAACTAAAGTAAGAGTAGGGCCCATTAGGGACCATAAAGGGACCTGTGTGTAGAGGCGGAAGACATGTGTATGGTTCTTAATAAATTCTTTGCGCCTGTTTTCACAAAAGAGAGGGATGATGCAGACATTGCAATTAGGGAGGAGGAGTGTGAAATATTAGATTAAATAAACATAGTGAAAGAGGAAGTATTAAGGGGTTTAGCATCTTTGAAAGTGGATATCCCAGACTGTTAAGAGAAGTAAGAGAGGAAATAGCAGAGGCTCTGATCATCATTTTTCAATCCTCTCTGGCTACAGGTGTGGTGCCGGAGGACTGCTAATGTGGTACCGTTGTTTAAAAAGGGAGAAATGGATAGACTGAGTATTACAGACCAGTCAGCCTAACCTCGGTGGTGGGAAAATTAGAGAAAAAATTCTGAGGGACAGGATAAATCTTCATTTAGAAAGACATGGATTAAATCAGGGACAGTCAGCATGGATTTGTTAAGGGAAGATCGTGTCTGACTAACTTGATTGAATTTTTTGAGGAGGTAACAAGGAGGGTCGATGAGGGTAGTGCGTTTGATGTAGTCTATATGGATTTTAGCAAGGCTTTTGATAAGGTCCCACATGACAGACTGGTCATGAAAGTAAAAGCCCATGGGATCCAAGACAAAGTGGCAAGTTGGATCCGAAATTGGCTCCGAGGTAGGAAACAAAGGGTATAGGTCGAAGGGTGTTTTTGTGACTGGAAGGCGGTTTCCAGTGGGGTTCCGCAGGGCTCAGTACTGGGTTCTTTGCTTTTTGTGGTATATATCAATGATTTGGACTTGAATGTAGGAAGTATGATTAAGAAGTTTGCAGATGATACTAAAATCGGCTGTGTGGTTGATAATGAAGAAGAAAGCTGCAGAATGCAGGAAGATATCAATGGACTGGTCTGGTGGGCAGAACAGTGGCAAATGGAATTCAATCCAGAGAAGTGTGAGGTAAAGCATTTGGGGAGGGCTAACAAGGCAAGGGAATACACAATAAATGGTAGGACACTGAAGTGCAGAAGATCAGAGGGACCTTGGAGTGCATGTCCACAGATCCCTGAAGGTAGCAGGACAGGTAGATAAGGTGGTTAAGGAGGCATACGGGAATACTTGCCTTTATTAGCCGAGGCATAGAATATAAGAGCAGGGAGGTTATGTTTGAACTGTATAAAACACTAGTTAGGCCGCAGCTAGAGTACTGCGTGTAGTTCTGGTCACCACATTACAGGAAAGATGTGATTGCGCTAGAGAGGGTACAGAGGAGATTTACGAGGATGTTGCCAGGACTGGAGAATTTTAGCTACGAGGAAAGATTGGATAGGCTGGGTTTGTTTTTGTTGGAACAGAGGAGGCTGAGGGGAGATTTAATTGAAGTGTATAAAATTATGAGGGGGCCTAGATAGAGTGGATAGGAAGGACCTATTTCCCTTAGCAGAAGGGTCAATAACCAGAGGGCATAGACTTAAAGTAATTGGTAGGAGGTTTAGAGGGGATTTGAGGAGAAATGTTTTCACCCAGAGGGTGGTGGGGGTCTAGAACCATTGCCTGAAAGGGTGGTAGAGGCAGAAACCCTCATCACATTTAAAAAGTACTTGGATATGCACTTGAAGTGCCGTAACCTGCAAGGCTACAGACCAAGAGCTGGAAAGTGGGATTCGGGTGATAGCTCTGTCGGCCGGCAAGGACTAGATGGGCCGAATGGCCTCCTTCTGTGCTGTAAATTTCTATGATTCTATAATGCCAATGGATGGTGAAGGGAAGGGGACAGTGTGCCACAGGTTCACTTACACACCAGTTTTACAACCGACGCTGGTTTGAGACTGTGCCAGAAATGGTGGGTGGTATGTGTGGAATGATAATTGGGGGGGGCGGGGGAAGAAAACCATTTAAACAGGTTTTATTACTAAATTAAGTTTTTTCAAGCAGGCTTCGCAGACTGCACTATGCCCCTGTTTATAAACAGGAAAAAGTATCCTTATATGACAACTGGAAAAATCACCCATTGGGAGGAACTTTCAACTTCGACGGGGGTCTAAAACGGGCATTAACAATCAGCTGCCCGCTATACACACTGCCCAATTTTGCTTTCCGTTGACTTCAGTGTGCAACTCAGCCGTCCAGATCAGGAAGGTGCTAGATTCGATCCCTGCTCTGTGCGGAGTTAGCTGAGGCGGCTGCAATTAATTTCAGTTGTCCTAAGTTAGGGAAGGTTCCTGATCGCTGTCAGGTGATCCTTGCAGCAAAGGGCAGAATTTTGCCGGCGCTCAGAGTGTGAGTTTAGAGGCGGGTCCGCTGTCAAAATCAAAATGATTGACAGCGGGTTGGGAACTCGCTGCGAACCCGCCTCCGTTTGAGTTTCCAGTGTCGGGCCTGTGATTTCAGAACAGACCCGACACCAAGCGACGGAGGAGGCATTTGAGATGCTTAACTTCTTGTTTACTGCTATTTTGCCAGCCTTTTTCGATTTTACCACATTTTTAACGGGGTTCACGTCGTTCAGAGATCACGTCAGGTAAGTAGGTCAGGTTCTCCATGTCTTCTCGTTGCTGTGAATAGGTGACAGCTGCAAAAGTGGTGTGAAAGCTTCCATTTCACAGCTGGTCACTTTCCAATGTCAGAAGCTTGAGCCTTCAAGACTTGGAAGAAACTTTTGAGCTGTATGCAGTTTGGAAGTGTTTGGAGTAAATCCTCTATCCACTGTCACCTCCTTGGAGCAAGCTCTCTCACCATTGACAGATCACTTCTGTCATCTCACCTTGAGCTGCCATCTATTCCAGCAACATCCTTGAAAAAATGACACCTTGCAGAATCCCAACACAATCAGCCCCAACACCAACATCACCGGGCACACCAACTGATGCTGCACTGGACACAGGGCATCAGCACCCATGCACATTGCTGCCCGGGATGCAAGCGATGGCCTCACCATGTCCAAATTTGCTTCACTTAACACTGTACACCCTGGCTGCCACATGATGCACCAGATTGGCACCACCCCACACCAACACCATAAAGCATCCCTACAATGTCCAAGTCATTCCTTTCACACTCATCACCATTGGGGGTAACGTTATGTCTCACCATTCACTGCAACTCACTAAGCCACTTCCAAAAGGTGCACACAAATCTGTCCAAGAACACAAAGTGTTCAAAATAAAGATTTAAAATGTTTGACAGCACATTACCAGAAACTTCACATGATCAATGGATAAACCACTCAAGCGCCTACCCTTGTGTGTTCTTAGTTGATATGTTTGCAGTGGGATGAGGGCGAGTGTGAGGGGTGGCTACTGAGATGGGGATGTGATAATGTAGATAGAGAGGGATGGGTGGAGGTGCAAGGTAAGTTGGTGTGAGTAAGGATGTGCAGGAGTAAGGTAGGGAAGGCAGAGTGATGGAGATGTGATGAGTGGCACAGCAGGATGAGGTTGAGTGTGGCTTGGCAGTAATGTTTCGTGATCTACTGAGATCATTGAAAGGTTTGCACCACTACAGCCTGGTCCTCCTGAAGACATCCCTGCTTGTGTCCTCCTGTGCAAGGTGCAACCAGGCTGCGTTGGTGTCCTGGGGAAGTCTCTTCCGCCCATTGGAAGGGAAGAGAACCTCCCTACGTGCTGTGACTCCCTCCATAAGCATATGGAGGGAGTCATGTGAGTGCCTGGGTGCAGCCGTGCACCTTTGTGCAGTGCTCGTCAGTGTTTGCAGCACCTCAGTGCTGTAGAACACGGACAGCAGAAATGAATGTGGCCATGGTCCCTTTAAGGAAACCGGCTGATGACACATCAAATGATGTCATCAGACCCGCTTCCTTTTAATTGGCCGGGAACCCCACAGGGCGGGCTTAACAAGCCCTATTAACGGAAAATCCTTTTGACAGAGCGGCTGCAGCTGGGAGCGGGACCGGAACCCACCAACCACCTTTCCCGCTGCAAACCCGCTTCTGCTGGGAAAATCCAGCCCAAAGTGTGCCTGCAAGTCTGGTGAGGACAGGATCGGACTCAGCTATGATACCCACATAGTCGAATAGGCCACTGTCTTGGGTCACACATGGGCAAAGTACTGGATGGCAGCCTGCACCCACAGATTATGTCCTAGCACCAGAAAAGGGGAGTAACACATAAATAAATAAATAATTTAAATGAAGTAAAAGACATGTAGATTTTGGAAGTCTTTTGAGTGTTTGAAAAGGTTCATGAATACGGGAGGAACGAGGGACTGTCTGCCATAATACCCAGCTCATCCACATATGGCCCCTGACATGCTGTGACGGGTTTGGATTTTCTTTCCTGTTTATCCGTCACTATTACAGAGCATGAAAGAAGGAAAACCATTTTGATTAGCAACTTGGATTTAAACCGCTGTTGCATATAAAACATCTTTTGCACAAAAGTTGGCAAGACTGTGTTAGCATTACACATCTTTTCAAAACTGAAGAATACTATTAAGACAGAAGTTTGCAAACACTGCACGCATTTTAATTTGTCAGAGTGAATAGCAGCTGTTGCTAAGCATTTGTTAAATCGTTTAGCAGTTATCTCTTATACTGTGAGACATTCGGCCCATCTCTACACCACTTATTTCAATCCTTATCATAGCCATTATCATGATATACAGTCACTAAGTCAAGATTAAAGGGAGACAAAGATGGCCTGATGGCCCAATGCAATAGCGTGCTATGCGCGGGCTGGGAGATCTGGGTATCTTTTCTTTTTTGCAATCACATTTTTTTCCCTCAAATACAAGCACTGTTTTCCAGGACAGCCTAATATGACCAAGTAGGAAACACAGATACTTTTGTTAAACTGGTGTTGCATACGTCTGTGCTCCATTCTATCCACGCACCCCCTCCCAGCATCAGTGAATCGGATCCACATCTTAAAATCACAGAATCACAGAAACCCCACAGTGCAGATAGAGGCCATTTCGGCCCATCGAGCCTGCACCGACACATATCCCACCCGATCCCCGTAACCCCTACATCAACACATATCCCACCCTATCCCCACGTATTTAATCCCCCTAACACTAAGGGTCAATTTATCATAGCCAATCAACCTAACCCGCACATCTTTGGACTGTGGGAGGAAACCGGAGCACCCGGAGAAAACCCACGCAAACACAGGGAGAATGTGCAAACTCCACACAGACAGTCACCCGAGGCCGGATTCGAACCCGGGTCTCTGGCGCTGTGAGGCAACAGTGCTAACCACTATGCCACCGTGCTGCCCTTATCTCTACTGGCTTCATCATACCCACACCATCTTCCTTCTTATCCATACTTTTCTTTCCACCCTTAACACGCACACAATCTATTTGCTCGCAAAGTTCTCCCAACTGCAGTAGAGCAGATTTTTTTTTAATATAAAGTTAGTTCAACAATGATCTAAATATTCCTGTTCATCCCCGGTCTCTGCTTCGGCTCTATACATGTGCAAACTAGCTTTTCTGTATCTCCTCTTATTTTTCTGGAAACTAGTTAGTTTTCAGATGGATTTAACCTTCCAACATTTATATTTTTAACACTGGACTATCCAGTGTAGTTTCCATGCCATTACAATGAACCATTTTGGGACTAAAAATATTAATATTCTTGCTGCAGATCCAGCTAGGAATTTCAATCTCTTTTAGCGTAATCTACCTAGCATATAATACATTCTTCCACAATGGGGCCCAAATGGATTTAGTTAGATTTAGTGTAAGAACTCTTTGACTTGTCCCAGACATCTACTTGTTCATAGAATCATAAAATGGTTACAGCATGGAAGAAGGCTATTCGGCCCGTCGAGCCCGTGCCGGCTCTCTGCAAGAGCACTTCAGCTAGTCCCACTCCCCCACCCTTTTCCCGTAGCCCTGCAACTTTTTTTCCTTCAGGTACTTATCCAATTCCCTCTGAAAGCAGTGACTGAATCTGCCTCCACCACCCTCTCAGGCAGTGCATTCCAGATCCTAACCACTTGCTGCATAAATTTTTTGTTCTTATGACATCTTTGGTTCTTTTACCAGTCACCTTGAATCTGTGTCCTCTGGTTCTCGACTCTTCTGCCAGTGGGAACAGTTTCGCTCTATCTACTCTGTCCAGACCCCTCATGATTTTGAACACCTCTAGCAAATCTTCCCTGCTCTAAGGAGAAGAACCCCAGCTTCTCCAGTCTATCCATGTAACTGAAGTCCCTCAACCCTGGAATCATTCTCGTAAATCTTTTCTGCACCCTCCCAAAGGCCTTTACATCCTTCCTGAAGTGCGGTGCCCAGAATTGGACACAATACTCCAGTTGAGGCCGAACCAGTGTTTTATACAGGTTCATCATAATTTCCACACTTTTGTACTCTTTACCTCTATTCATGAAGCCCAGGATCCCATAAGCTTTTTTAACTCCTTTCTCAACCTGCCCTGCCACCTTCAACGATTTGTGCACATATACCTCTAGGTCTCTCTGTTCATGCACCCACTTTAGAATTGTACCCTTTAGTTTATATTTCCTCTCCTCATTCTTTCTACCAAAATGTATCTCTTCGCACTTTTCTGCATTAAATTTCATCTGCCACGTGTCTGCCCATTACACCAGCCTGTCTATCTATGTCCTCTTGAAATTTATCACTATCCTCCTCACTGTTCACTATACTTCCAAGTTTTGTGTCATCTGCAAATTTTGAAATAGTGCCCTGTACACCCACATCCAAATCATTAATATAGATCACGAAAAGCAGTGGTCCTAGAACCGACCCCTGGGGAACACCTATATCTTCCTCCAGTCCAAAAAACAACCATTCACCACTACTCTGTTTCCTGTCATTTAGCCAATTTCGTATCCATGCTGCCACTGTCCCTTTTATTCCATGGGCTTCAACTTTGCTAACAAGCCTATTATGTGGCACTTTGTCAAAAGCCTTTTGGAAATCCATGTACTACGTCAACCGCATTGCCCTCATCAACCCTCTCTGTTACCTCATCAAAAAACTCGATCAAGTTGGTTAAACACAGTGGCCTAGAAATTCAGTTGGGCGCTGCAAGCTTTGCGCCCAGTTGGCGCCTAAAGAGGGTTTCTGCGCCAGTATAAGAGGTTGCGCTGATATTCAGCGCTGCGGTAATGGCGGCGGTAGCCGGTAGCGCTGCGCCGACACCGATGACGTCATCGGTGTGCGCAGTGCCCCGGTACCGCCCCGCTTCCGGCCCAAACCCCATATTTAGTTGCGACCGCCTCTTCTGCAGCGGCCGCAAACAACGTTCGTGAAACGGGGCCATACTGCTGCGCTACTGGGGCGCTTTAAGGTGGAGGTGCGGCCGGCCGCTTTTTCGGCGGCCGCCTGCCCGCACCTCCCTCCCCGGCCTCCTCCACCACCCCCCCGCGGCATTGGTGGCTGATTCCCGTGAGCCCGGCACTTCTCCGTGGTGCCGGGCTCATTTGCCGGCAGAATCCAGCGGCGATCTCACGGCTGCAGGCAGCTCCTCCTTAAGAGAAGGAGGAGGCCTGCAGTACCCCAGCCTGCCGCACCGCATCGGGTGGCGCAGCGGCAGCTGGAGCGCTGAAATTCACTTTCAGCGCCCCAAGCGGAGGCGGGCACACCCTGGAATAGCGCCCGGTTCCGACTTGGGGCGCTAAAAGTGAATTTCTGGCGGGCGCAACGGGCTCCGCACGCAGCGCTAACTTTTGGCCGTTAGCCTGCTGGCGGGCCTTAACTGAATTTCTAGGCCAATTTGTTTTAAACAAATCCGTGCTGTTGAATTAATGATTTACATCTGGTAATAAAAAGGTCAGAAAAGAAACTCTGAAGTGCAGGTTATCTTCAAGGGAGCAGCTTCTGTCTGCGTCCACTAAACCAGTGGTGGGCAGGGCATGGCCCTGGACGCAACGGCATGGAAACGGTACGATTATTGTGGTCAGTCCTCATTATCATGCGGTCGGTGAGCTGTCAGCATCAAACATGCTCCCAATAGTCAGCTCGTCGACCTGGAGGTGGGAAATCGGGCGATGCGGCTGCTTAGAGGTGTATTTTTCTTGGAGAGCAGAAGGTAGCAGGACAGGTAGATAAGGTGGTTAAGAAGGCATATGGGATACTTGCCTTCATTAGCCGAGGCATAGAATATAAGAGCAGGGCGGTTATGATGGAGCTGTACAAAACGCTAGTTAGGCCACAGCTGGAATACTGTGTGCAGTTCTGGTCGTCACACTATAGGAAGGATGTGATTGCATTGGAGAGGGTGCAGAGGAGATTCACCAGGATGTTACCTGGGCTGGAGCGCTTCAGCTATGAAGAGAGACTGGACAGGCTGGGGTTGTTTTCCTTCGAGCAGAGAAGGCTGAGGGGGGACCTGATTGAGGTGTACAAAATTATGAGGGGCATAGATAGGGTAGATAGAAAGGAACTTTTCCCCTTAGTAGAGGGGCCAATAACCAGGGGGCATAGTTTCAAGGTAAGGGGCAGGAGGTTTAGAGGGGATTTGAGGAAAATCTTTTTCACCCAGAGAGTGGTTGGAATCTGGAACTCACTGCCTGAAAGGGTGGTAGAGGCAGGAACCCTCACAACATTCAAGAAGCATTTAGATGAGCACTTGAAACGCCATAGCATACAAGGCTACGGACCAAGTGCTGGAAAATGGAATTAGAATAGATAGGGCTTGATGGCCGGCGCGGACACGATGGGCCTCTTTCTGTGCTGTATATATGACTCTAAAGAAGCAGCACTGTGGAGCAGCGGGCGACATGAGTACACAATCTGCAGAGCAACTACATAAGTATTCAAATCCATCGATGTTCTAAAACCCACAAGCAACTGCCAAAACATGTCTCCAAAAGCTCCACCCAGCTTTACCTGACACTTCCACTTGAAGTATCACTGGAAATGGCAGGCTTCTGCTTGCACCTCCCATGATTGACAAGCGGGAGCAGGAATTGGCAGTAGTCAGGCGGGCAGAGTCGAAAATGGTGCCAGGGAGTAAATGGCATCCGTTGAATCCTATTTGTGTGCATGCATAAGGCTACCATCTGTTTCAAGTGGGAGCTCTGGCCTCCAGGATTCAAATCTGTCTAAAACGTCGCAACGGACGTCAAATCAACAGTAAGTTGGCAGGTTTAGCAACCACTTCATTCTGGTTCTTCCACTGCCCGCTCTGGAGCGCAAACAGGGCCGTAGCAAAACACAAGTCACCAGTCACCGACCTCCCCGCCCACCCCAGTCTCCAGTTCAACCAGGCAAGGCAACCAGCCAACAATCCATATACAGTAAACTCTTTCTGATCCGGCACCTATGGGACCAGGATGGTGCCGGTTGATGAAAAATTCTGGATAACAGAGAGGTAAACCTACCAAGGCAATTTTTAACACAAACAAAATAAAAACCAATGACTAACTCGGCCACCACGGGAGACTCGGACTCGGCAAAACGAGTGCTGGATGGATTCGGCAAGATTACCGGTTATCTATTTTGCTGGTTATTAAAGTATTCCGGATGATTAAGTGCCGTTTAAACAAGAGTTTACTGTAGTTGTAAGTCTGACAACCTCATCCCACCTTTTCTTTACAATCTTTGTGATATATCCAGTTTTATTTAAGGGAACAGCAACCTACAGGAAATTCGGCAATATGCATCTAATTTTCCTACACTAGTTGAGCAGGAAGTTCAAGCATCATAAATGCAGTTAAGTTCGGCAACTCATTTATTTTTATGGTTTCAATTTTTCCTGCCAAGGACAGGAACACAGCTAAGCACCATGTCACATTTTGCCTAATTTAGATGTGATTCAAACCGTTTATACAGAGAAGGGGAGTCACAATCCCTAAATATCCTCTAGTGGGCCTTTCGAAGCACATGACTCCGCATTCATGTGCAACCCTGGCCATTCAGAAAGGCCCCTGACTTGCTCCAATTAACTAGTGGCAGAAGTTATTTCAAAGCCCTGCATTAATCCGAGAGTAGAATGTTCAGCATCTGGGATTTGTAAAGAACGTCAAGATGTTGCCAGCACGCAGTCATATTTTTTATTCTATGTCTCTTCGATCTGGTGTCTGGCCATATATAAAAATCATGGAACATGAAAAAAACCTTCAGCCCATTAAAGCTCATCACTGTTTAAAATGATAAAAGGATTCGATTGGGTAGATACAGAGAAACTATTTCCTCTTGTGGGGGAATCCAGACCAAGGGGGCAAAACCTTAACATTAGAGTTAAGCCATTTAGGAAGCACTTTCTTCACGCAAAGGATAGTGGAAATCTAGAACTCACTCAACAACAACAACAACTTGCATTTATATGGCATCTTTAATGTAGTAAAATGTCCCAAGGCACTTCACTGGAGCGTTATCATACAAAATTTGAGAGAGCCACGCAAGGAGATATTAGGGCAGATGACTAAAAGCTTGGTCAAAGGTAGGTTTTAAGGAGCGTCTTAAAAAGAGGAGAGGTGGAGAGGTTTAGGGAGGGAATTCCAGAGCTCAGGGACTAGGCAGCTGAAGGCACGGCCGCCAATGGTTATGTGATGAAAATCGGGGATGCACAAGAGGCCAGAATTGGAAGAGATGCAGATATCTCGGAGGGTTGTAGGGCTCCCCCAAAAGGCTGTGGATGCTGGGTCAATTGAAATTTTCAAGACTGAGCTGCATAGATTTTTATTAGGTAAGGGTATCAAAGGATATGGAGCAAAGGTGGGTAAACGGATTTCAGGGACAGATCAGCCATGATTTAAGTGAATGGCAGGACAGGCTCGTGGGCTGAATGGCCTACTCCTGTTCCTATGTTCTTATATCCTGCAACAACAAAAACTTGCAGTTATACTGCACCTTTAATGCAGAAAAATATGCCAAGGTGTTTTACAGAATCGTAAAGAAAAACAGGCACAGAGACAAAGAAGGAAATATTAGGAGGGGTGAACAAAAGCATGGTTCAAGTGGATTATAAGAGGAGTCTTAAAAGACAAGAGGGAGGTGGAGAAAAGGGTCGAGGGAGGGAATTCCTAGCCAGCTGAAGGCACATCTGTCAATGATGGTGTGAGGGAAGCGGGGTATGCACAAGAAGCCAGAACCAGAGGAATGGAGAGCTTGGGGAAAGTTCTGGGACTGGAGAAAGTTACAGAGCTGGGGGTAATTCTCACTTTCGGCGATGCAGAAAACTGGCAGTAGTGGATCAACCACTTCAAACAATGTCAATGGAAAGAAAAATCTGGCATGGTGTAAAGGATCATGAATGATATAGCACAGAAGGAGGCCATTCGGCCCACCATTCCTGTGTTGGCTCTTTGAAAGAGCTATCCAATTAGTCCCACTCCCCTGCCAGTTTTTCCCGTTCAAGTATTTATCCAATTCCCTTTTGAAATGTATTATTGAATCTGCTTCCACCACCATTTTGGGCAGTGCATTCCAGATCACAACAACTCACTGCATAAAAAAAGTCTCATCTCCCCTCTGGTTCTTTTGCCAATTACCTTAAATCAGTGTCCTCTGGTTATCAACCCTTCTGCCACTGGAAACAGTTTCTCCTTATTTACTCTATCAAAACCAGTCGTGATTTTGGACACCTCCATTAAATCGCCCCTTAACCTTCTCTGCTCTAAGGAGAACAACCCAAACTTCTCTAGTTTCTCCATGTAACTGAAGTCCCACATTCCTGGTACCATTCTAGTAAATCTCCTCTGCACCCTCTCTACGGCCTTGACATCCTTTCTAAAGTGTGGTGCCCAGAATTGGACCCAATACTCCAGCTGGGGTTTAGCATAGCTTCCTCACTTTTGCACTCTATGCCAAGGGTCCCGTATGCTTTTTTAACAGCCTTCTCAACTTGTCCTGCCATCTTCAAAGATTTGTGTACATACACCCCCAGGTCTCTCGGTTCCTGTGCCTCCTTTAAAATTGTACCATGTTGGTAATATTGTCTCTCCTCATTCTTCCTACCAAATGCATCACCTCACACATCTCTGCCTTAAATTGCAGCTGCCATGTTTGTGCCCATTTCTGTCTGTCTATGTCCTCCTAAAGTCTGTTTCTATCCTCCGCATTGTTTACTACATTTCCAAGCTTTGTGTCATCTGTAAACTTTGAAATTATGCCCTGTACACCCAAGTCCAGGTCATCAATATATATCAAAAAGAGCAGTGGTCCGAATACCAATCCCTGAGGAAAACCACTCCAGTCTGAAAAATAACCGCTTAACACTACTCTCTGCTTTGTCTTTTAGCCAATTTTGCATCCACACTGCCAATGTTCCCTCAAATTTTGTGCATGTGCGGTTTTTGCATTTAAAAGCCAGTGAGCCAGCTGCGCGGGAGGTCCAGAGCGCTGCACAGTTGCGCAGCTTAAAGGGAACATTGCACACTGCCACTGCCACTGTGGTATCTTGAGGTGGCCATAGATGGAGACAGACACAGGTTAACTCCTTAACATGGTTTAATCAACACTTGCACATAAAAGCTTCTGCCATGAGGCAGCAAAAACAAAGAGTACAACCAGTACAGATCAGACTTAACTCAGGAGAGCAATTGCCACAGCACCACCTGGTGGATCAGGTTACTCATAACCTCCCAGGTTACTACAGCCACTTTAATCCCATGGGCTTCAATTCTGCTAACAAGTCTATTATGTGGTACTTTATCAAATGCCTTTTGACATTCCATATACACATCAACAGCACTACCTTCATCAACCCTCTGTTACTTCATCAAGGAACTCAATCAAATTAATCAAACATGATTTGCCTTTAACAAATCCATGCCTGCTCTCATTTATTAAACAAATATTTTTCCGAGTCCCAATTAATTTTGTCCCGGATTATTGTCCCCAAATGTTTCCCCACCAGCGACATTAGGCTGATTTGCCTGCAGCTGCCGGGTTTATCCCTCTCCCCTTTTTTTGCAATCCTCCAGTCTTCTGGCACCGCTCCCATATCCAAGGAGGATTGGAAGATTATGGCCAGAGCCTCCGCTATCTCCACCCTTACTTCCCTCAGCAACCAAGGAAGCATCCCATCCGGACTGGGTGACTTTTCTACTTTGAGCGCTGCCAAACTTTTAAGTACCTCCTCTTTGTCTATTTTTACCCAAACCAATTTTTCTACTACCTCCTCCTTTAAGGTCACATTGCCAGCTTCCTCTTCTTTAGTGAAGACAGATGCAAAGTAGAACGGCAGCCAATCCGCTATTTCACGTTTTCCGGTTCCACAAAGGACGGGCGAGGCCATTTAAGGGATTTTTGCACAAGGATGCAAATTTTAAACTTGAGGTGTTGAGCGACTGGGAGCCAGTGTAGGTCAGGAGGGACAGGGTTGATGGGTGAGCAGGACTGGCTGCAGGCTAAGATACAGGCAACAGAAATGAAATTTATGGAGGGTGGAAGATGGGAGGCAAGCCACGAGAGCACTGAAATAGTTGAATATGGACATGACAAAAGCTTGGACGAGTGTTTCAGTCGCAAGTGGACTGAGGTGGGGTGGAGAGGGGTGATGTTACGGAAGTGGAAGTGGGTAGTCTATATTATGGCGTGTATGAGGTTAGAGGCACAGCTCAGGTTGGAACTGGATACCGAGGTTGTGAACAATCTGTTCAGCCTGAGATTGTTGCCAAGCAGGGGGATGGAGTTGATGGCTAGAATACAGTTTGTGCTTGAAGACAATGGCTTCAATCTTCATGATGTTTAGCTGGAGTAAATTATGGTTCATCCAAGACTGAATGTTGGACAAGCAACTACCTCTTCCATTATAAGATCCGGCTAAATTTTAAGCATCCCTAATGTTATTGCCTGACTGACAGATGTTGATAGCAGTTCCCAATATGATTTAAGTTTATAAGAACATAAGAACATAAGAAATAGGAGCAGGAGTAGGCCAATCGGCCCCTCGAGCCTGCTCCGCCATTCAATAAGATCATGGCTGATCTGATCCTAACCGCCAATCCACTATCACAGAACCATCTCCCGAATCTAACAGAATTAGACACATGAAATAGGAGCAGGATCAGGCTACACGGCCCCTGGGCCCGCTCCGCTACCCACAGGGCCATGACCGATCCGAACCTAGACTCATGTCCAAATTCCTGCCCGCTCCCCGTAACCCTTAATTCCCTTTACTTCTAGGAAACTGTCTATTTCTGTTGTAAATTTATGTAATGATGTAGCTTCTACAGCTTTTTGGGGCAGCATATTCCATGGACCTACCACCCTCTGAGTATCTTCTCTGGTCCTACTTTCCTGCCTTAATTTGAAGTATTATCTTGTGTTTACCTTTCATATTCTTTATACCTCAGCGAGGTGCCCCCTTAAACACCTTTTATCTGGTTTATAACAGCTTGAGTTTCTCTCTTGATTCCTCATAGCTCATCCCATGTACATTTGTTGCTCCTCTCTGCATTTGATCTAATGCACACGTATGCTTTTTTTCTGGTGTGGTGATCACAATTGAACAGCCTATTTCAAATATGGTCTGACCAGTACATTGTAAAGTCTTAGCATAACCTCTGAATTCTTGAACTCTGCTGTTCTATCTCAGCATGCCATTATTTTTTTTTCAATTCATTCCACTACCTAGACATTGAGAGCGATGACTCACAGGGTCCTTTCTAAATCTCCATATGCTATGCATTCAATATTACTTTTGTTAATATTTCCAGATCTATTATAAATGGTAAAGGAACCAGCAGGAAACCCTGTCTTGCAGCTCATCCTAATGTCGGCAAAAACAAGATGATATCCTTTGAGGTAAAAGACGCGAGGGAGCCCAGCATATTATTCAGATCCACTGACTAAAGTTGGAAGCAAAACCAGACTTCTCCAGTATGAGCAATAGTCGTTCAATGCTTTGAAAGAATTTGAGAGCCAGTTAGGAATGCCAAACATGCGGACTTGCGCAAAACATTGCGAGAGCAAGACTGAGATGTATTGCGCACTGCACACATTCCCAGTGTGCACCATGTG
Source organism: Somniosus microcephalus (assembly GCF_052327205.1). NCBI lineage: Eukaryota > Metazoa > Chordata > Chondrichthyes > Squaliformes > Somniosidae > Somniosus > Somniosus microcephalus. Next base: position 111,920,330 of record NC_140988.1, read on the forward strand.
TGCATTCAGACAGGCGTCCTGATTCAAAAGAAAAGCGTGCAACCGTTCCAAATCACTAAAAGTTGACTATAGTCATGCAAAAGTGTTTCCACAAGCAACACAGAGCAATATGTAAAAAATATAAAGAGGTTGATTTTTAATGATCATGACTGAAACGACAGCCATCTTATCCATTTGATATATAGTCCTCACCGCTTACAGCGGGCGTGTTGGTGTTAATGCGATTTGCCTGCTATATGCGGTGGCCGGTGTAACCAAAAAATTTAATAAGAGTATTTTACAGACGTAGGGTTCAACAAGCTGGCAAGCAGGGCATGCAGCAGTGGTAGGAGATCTAGAGGCTCCAGGGGTTGACTGAAGGTGGCAAGGCTGCAATTTCCGACGGTCTCCCGTAGGTTTTAACAGTGTCGACAGCGGATTAAAGTGACCTGAAGTCCCCATCAGCTGTTCACACTGTTAACAACCACAGGAGGCAGTGGAGACATCAGGCAGCTTCAATCAGCTGATCGGGGTTGACCCGATCTCACGTTAAACCTGCTGCAACGTATTGGTTCTATTTATGTCTCTGCGGTTCTGTTTATGTTGCAAAGTGAGATGTTGATTGGATGCTGTCTTGTTTTGCACACTTTGTATAAAAATAATAAATTGCAGGACAACGGAGTATTACAGTTTAACTCTTATTAAGCATTAGGTCTGTGATCTTACTCATAGCAGCACCAGTGGGGGAAGCCTGGCATTAGGACCCCTAGCCTGGGTCTTCCAAACAATAGTAGTCCTTACAGATGCCTGCAGGCCAATGACAACTCAGCATGTGATCACGTGAATATAATAGGTATTCCTTACAGATGCCTGCGGGCCAATGATAATTCAATATGCAAATGTTACAGATGCAACCATAAAAAAACAACCGTCTTTTAAAATTTGTTAAGTATTGAACTGCAAGAAATAGCCTGTGTGCTTAACACGTTTTAAGTGGCGTCTATGTAATTGCTGCATATGATGACAAATGGTCAGCGCCATTTTGCCTGATGTAGGCGATTGTCCAGGCTAAGCAAGGACAGTGTAAGTGTGGGGAATGTATTAATATTTGGCGTCTCTTACTTTTGCAGCCCTCAGTGGAGGGTAGTGCATCTAAGCCTCACACCCTGACCCCTTTATATGTGAACGTAAAAGATCCCATGGTACTATTTTCGAAGAAGAGCAGAGGAGTTCTCCCCGGTGTCCTAGGTAATATTTATCCCTCAACCAATATCACGAAAACAGATTATCTGGTCATTATCGCATTGGTGTTTGTGGCAACGTGCTGTGTGAAAGTACCATACCCTCAAGTCCCCGGTGGTGGATTTCTGCTGCGCTTGCCTTCTCCCACCCGCTGGCCACACGTCATTGACACCAGATTCAGGCGACAGTCAGGCCGAACTTATTTAAATGAGGCCCGGGCATTAAAATAGCCTAGGCCTCCAATGACGAACAGGGGTGAGCCTGTCGCTGACTCCATACTCGCTCCTCACCCCTAGTTAAAATCTAGTTATCAAAGATAGATCAAATGGGAGGAACAAACAGTCTGATTGACATGAAAAGTATAGCCTTTAGTTTCAATATAACTTCAAAGGGGTTTGGATCATATTTCTGTGGGTACGCACGTCTGCTGCGGTGATCCCATGCCATCTTAACACACAAAGATTCAGGCCCAGTTTGGAGAAAAGAGAGTTTGATTGACAGCTGTGTCTGAGAGGGGGAAAGGATAGCGCAGGTGCCAGCTCGCCAGAGGGTGAGGTCACACACTAGTTCTGCTGCAGAGGAATCAGATGAGGAATTCAATGGGCCAGGCTAGAAAAGGCATCAAGGTGTATGGGGAGAGAGCGGGAATATGGTATTGAGATAAAGGATCAGCCATGATCATATTGAATGGCAGAGCAGGCTCAAAGGGCCGAATGGCCTACTCCTGCTCCTATTTTTCGATGTTTCTATGTTTCTATAATAAGGCTGATGAGTGTACACAACCAAATGCTCAGTGTGCTGGAAAACCTTCCAGAAAAGCTGTGCACAATGTCAAGGAGCATGGAGGAGTCTACATCCAACTTGGCACAGGGCTTTGCGCAGAGCTTGGAGCCCATCCTTTCCAAAGATGTGCGGGTTAGGTTGATTGGCCATGATAAAAATTGGCCCTTAGTGTTAGGGGGGATTAAATATGTGGGGTTACGGGAATAGGGCTTGGGTGGGATGGCTGTCGGTGTAGGGACCGGGTGCTAGGGTTTGGATGATCAGCCATGATCTCGTTGAATGGCGGAGCAGGCTCGAAGGGCCGAATGGCCTACTCCTGCTCCTATCTTCTATGTTTCTATGTAATGTGGAATGGGTGGTCATCTCCATCACCACACCTGTGAGACCCACCATGATGCAGCATCTGATGGCCGATGTCACAGCTTCCATTCCATCAAAGGTCTGAGTGCTTCAGTGGAAGCTCAGACTGCTTCCATCGTGGCTCTGAATACCACTGTTCAAAGAGGCTTCCAGGGCATCACAGCAGTTCATCAATCTGTTCTCCAACAGATCATTAGGATCGTCCCAGGAGAGTGGCAGTGGCTCCGTAAAACACAAACCTGTTGTCCTCTCAGGATGATTTGATCACAGAGCCCAGGCAGAAAGGGGCTGTCTACGCTGTAGCCTCCCTTCCTCTACTTCCTATTGCACTTCCACCTCCTCCACTTCCACCTCATCCTCGTGTTGCTGTTCCTCAGCTTCTCGCCTGATAGGTGCTGGCAAGGGCTGTTCCCTCATAATGGGCAGGTTGTGCAGCATCTTGATACCTGCTCAACTGAGTACTCCAGGGCTCCTCCAGAGCAGTCCTGGCAGCGGAAACGTTGCTCAGGACGCTGATGACGTGCTCTATAATGTTCCTTGTGGCAGCATGGCTCTCACTGCAGGCCTGCTCTGCATGTGCGCGTGGGTTGCGGACTAGAGTCATGAGCCATGTCATGAGCGGATAACCCTTGTCGCCTAGTAGCCAGCCTTTGACTTGGGTGTCATGTGTCAAATACAGATGGCACAGAGGACTGCCACAGAATGAAGGAATCGTGACTGCTGCCAGGGTAATGGGCATTCACGTGCATGATGCGCTGCCTGTGGTCACACACCAGCTACACTTTGAGGGAGTGAATTCCTTTTTGTTTCATGAAGATGGCAGAGTTCAGATGAGGTGCACGTAAGGCAGTGTGCGTGCAGTCAATGACTCCCTGCACCATGGGGAAGCCTGCAATCCATGCAAACTCTCGCGTTTGCTTCGGCTGTTTGTCTCTGGCAAGAGGGAGTAAGATGAAGCTGTTTTTCTGTGTATAGGGAGCCTCAGTGACATCCCTTATGCAGCAGTCTACTGCAATCTGTGAGATGTTGCTTATATCTCCAGCAGCAGCCTGGAAGGAGCCAGATGCATAAAAGTTAAGAGCCACGGTCACTTTGACAGCCACAGGCAATGCTGTCCTTGCCCTGCTTTGAGGCTGCAGTTGACAGATTTCAGTCATGACCTCTTTTGTGAAGCGAAGGCTTCTCATGCATTGGTCCTCACTGAAGTTGAGTTAAGAAAATTGCTCCCTGAAGACCCCCTGCGGGTATGGCCTCCTGTTGAGGGCCCTCCTCCTCGCTCTTCTAGCAGCTTGACCTGCCCTGCGTGGCCACTCTATTCCTCCAGTCATGTTCAATTCCAAGAGGAAGCCTTACAAGGCCACCCAAGTCTGGAAGCAACTTGTTTCAGCACAAGATTTAAAATGACCAAAAAAATACTTCAGCATCCAGCCAAACACTCCCTGTAGACTATTCAAACTAGCCAAGTATAGGAATGCTGCAAAAATTGCATCAGCAGCCAGAAGAAGTAATCCAGCAATTAACCTGTAAGTAATGCCTTTAAATAGCGCTGGTGGGGGATCCTTCATTGTTGCAAAGAATAATAGCAAGCCTGAGGATTGGGAGAGTTTCAGAAACCAGCAAAGGTTGACCAAAAAATTGATAAAAAGGGAAAAAATAGAATGAGAGAAAACATAAGAACATAAGAAATAGGAGCAGGAGTAGGCCAATCGGCCCCTCGAGCCTGCTCCGCCATTCAATAAGATCATGGCTGATCTGATCCTAACCGCCAATCTACTATCACAGAACCATCTCCTGAATCTAACAGAATTAGACACACGAAATAGGAGCAGGATCAGGCTACACGGCCCCTGGGCCCGCTCCGCTACCCACAGGGCCATGACCGATCCGAACCTAGACTCATGACTAGCAAGAAATATAAAAGCAGATTGTAAGGGCTTCTACAAGTATGTAAAAAGGAAGAGAGTAGCAAGAGTAAACATTGGTCCCTTAGCGGCTGAGACAGGAGAAATTATTATGGGGAATAAGGAAATGGCAGAAACAAATATTTTGTATCGGTCTTCACAGTAGAGGACACAAATGCATACCAAAAATGGTGGGGAACCAAGGGTCTATTGAGGATGAGGAACTTAACGTAATAATTAATATAAGTAGAGAAAAAGTACTAGAGAAACTAATGGGACAAAAAGCGGACAAATCCCCTAGACCTGACGGCCTACATCCTAGGGTTCTAAAAGAGGTGGCTGAAGAGATAGTGGATGTATTGGTTGTGATCTTCCAAAATTCCCTAGATTCTGGAGAGGTCCCAGCAGATTGGAAGGTCGCAAATGTAACACCGCTTTTCAAGAAAGGAGCCAAAGAAAAAACAGGGAACTACAGGTCAGTTAGCCTGACATCAGTCATCAGGAAAATGCTGGAATCCATTGTTAAGGAAGTGGTATCAGGGCACTTAGAAAATCATAACATGATTAGGCAGAGTTATATGAAAGGCAAATCGTGTTTGACAAATTTATTAGAGTTTTTTGAGGATGTAAGTAGCAGGGTAGATAAAGAGAAACCAGTGGATGTAGTATATTTGAATTTCCAAAATGAATTCGATAAGGTGCCACATAAAAGGTTATTACACAAGATTAGGGCTCATGGGGTTGGGGGTAATATAGCAGCATGGATAGAGGATTGGTTAACGGACAGAAAACAGAGAGTAGGGATAAACAGATCTTTTTCAGGTTGGCAGGCTGTAACTAGTGGGGTGCCGCAAGGGTCAGTGTTGGGGCCTCAGCTATTTACAATCTATATTAATGACCTAGATGAAGGGACCGAGTGTAATGTATCCAAGTTTGCTGATGATACAAAGCTAGGTGGGACAGTAAGCTGTGAGGAGAACACAAAGAGTCTGCAAAGGGATATAGATAGACTAAGTGAGTGGGCAGTAAGGTGGCAGATGGAGTATAATGTAGGGAAATGTGAGGTTATTCACTTTGGTAGGAAGAATAGAAAAATAGAACATTTTTTAAATGGTGAGAAACTTTTCAACTGTTGGTGTTCAGAGAGATTTGGGTGTCCTCGTGCAAGAAACATAGAAAGCTAGCAATCAGCAAGCAATAAGGAAGGCAAGTGGCATGTTGGCCTTTATTGCAAGGGGTTGAAGTATAAAAGTAAGGAAGTCTTGCTGCAATTGTACAGGGCCTTGGTGAGACCACACCTGAAGTACTGTGCACAGTGTTGGTCTCCTTATCTAAGGAAGGATATACTTGCCTTGGAGGCGGTGCAACGTAGGTTCACTAGATTGATTCCTGGGATGAGAGGGCTGTCCTATGATGAGAGATTGTGTAGAATGGGCCTATACTCTCTGGGGTTTAGAAGAATGAGAGGTGATCTCATTGAAACATACAAGATTCTGAAGGGGATTGATAGGGTAGATGCTGAGAGGTTGTTTTCCCTGGCTGGAGTGTCTAGAACTAGTGGGCATAGTCTCAGGATAAGGGGTAGGCCATTTAAGACCGAGATGAGGAGGCATTTCTTCACTCAGAGGGTTGTGAATCTTTGGACTTCTCTGCCCCAGAGGGCTGTGAATGCTGAGTCTTTGAGTATATTCAAGGTTGAGATCGATAGATTTTTGGACTCTAGGGGAATCAAGGGATATGGAGATTGGGCGGGAAAGTCGATGATCAGCCATGATCTTATTGAATGGCAGAGCAGGCTCGAGGGGCCGTATGGCCTACTTCTGCTCCTAATTCTTATGTTCTTATTCTGTTTAACGTTGTGTTCAGCTGTGCAAGGTTAAGACACGGCGTTGGCTGGAGTGTGCAGTTGGAATATGGCAGCACTGGCGTTAAATCAGCATTACACACTGATTTGCGTCATAATCTGCCAGCTCTGCAGGTTGCCGGCAGTTGTTAGGTACGCACAAACCCCTTTTACCAAGATGGTGTCCGGCGCACTTGCCATCGGAAGTGTGCGCACGCATCTTGGACCCCATTTTCAAGCGTTATGTGGCTGCGTAGCACCTAAAAATCGAGCAACTACACAGCCCAATTTAGCCCCCAACAATTCTCCAGAGTCGATTTTAACCCCCGCCCCCCTCCCCGCCATTTTGTTGTAAATGCTAACACTGGCATTGATTAGGTCACTTGCTAGGTTTGCATGTTAGATTTGGGCCTCGTTTATATAGGCAGATTCCCAGGCTCCAGTCTCGTCATTGCTCTCTCTGCTGCCATAACCCAGCTCTCAAATCACACTCGTAACTTTTTCCAGTTCTGATGAAAGGTCATTGACCCGAAACATTAATTCTGTTTTCTCTCTCCACAGATGCTGCCTGACCTGCTGAGTTTTTCCTGCATTTTCTGTTTTTATTAAAATGGGGACAATAGCTTATGAAGGATTTCCACCTATAGTATGTCCTGTAAGATTCTGATTCTCCAGTCACCACATAGTACTGTTTGTGTGTTTAAACATTGACAAAAATATAACCAGGAGAAAAAGAGAAAAACAAGGCAGTCTTTCAATAAAAAACAGTTATTATCTGATGAGAGTAACATATAATTAAATAACAGGATAAATTTCAACAGCTACACTAAACGGAAGACAAGAGAAATTACAATTAGATTGCAACAGCTCATGTGAAAAACAAGAATCGAAATCAGAGATCGTGTATGACTTGATCAAAACTTGTAATTCATACACCATCTACAAGGCACAAGTCAGGAGTGTGATGGAATACTCTCCACTTGCCTGGATGAGTGCAGCTCCAACAACAACAAAGCAGCCCGCTTGATTGGCACCCCATCCACCACCTTAAACATTCACTCCCTCCACCACCGGCATAGCGTGGCTGCAGTGTGTACCATCTACAAGATGCACTGCAGCAACTCGCCAAGGCTTCTTTGACAGCACCTCCCAAACCCGCGACCTCTGCCAACTAGGACAAGGGAATCAGGCGCCTAGGAACACCATCACCTCCAAGTTCCCCTCTAAATTACACACCATCCTGACTTGTAAATATATCGCCGTTCCTTCATCGTCGCTGTATCAAAATCCTGGAACTACCTCCATAACAGCACCATGGGAGTACCTTCACCACACGGACTGCAGCGGTTCAAGAAGACGGCTCACCACCACCTTCTCAAGAGCAATTAGGGATGGCCAATAAATGCTGGCCTTGCCAGCGACGCCCACATCCCAGGAATGAATAAAAGAAAAGGCCCACACAGAGTTTTATATACCAAATCAAATCTGCAATAAAAATGTTAAAGGCTGGAAACGCACAGCAGGACGATCAACATCTGGAAGAAAAGACAGGTTAATATGTCGGGGTGGGGTGACTACCCATCTGGCTTTGGCACTGCTACTCCTGGGCTCCACATTAAGGTAAGTATTTTTTTTAAACTTACCTTTTTATTTACATATTAGCATATTCAAGGCTCCTACGCCTGGTTTAGACTGACACCAGGCAAGCCTCTACAGTGACCGAACCAAACAAATTGGCATTGGATGTGTTTCCAACACGGGAGGTTGGACTCCTAAACTGGACCCGTGCCCCCATTTTCCGCACAGAAAACGGGCGCAATGAGGTCCAACTTCCCCTCCATTGTGTCGCACTTTACTGCAGTACAAACAGGTTGCATAGTTAGAAGTTCCTTCCTAACTATGGACAGTAACCAGGCAGCTACACCCAGTCAACAAAAACATCTTAGAAATAAATCATGATGGTAGAATAAACATATGGTAAAATGAAAGCCTGCAGATCTAATTCAGAACTCTCCTCAGTCCAGAGGGATTCAGGTTATTTAGTTACCACAGTGGAAGGTCGCTAAATGTCAAATTCTGTCAGTTCAAAATTTACAGCTGTTAATTTAACTATCAAGTTTCATATTAACTTAAGTTTTTAAAAAATTGAGGAAACCTGAGAAGTTGAATTGTGAGGTTTGTAGAACTAGTGCTGGATAGCCATGAATGACACTCAATGAATGCCATGAGATCTAAATACAGGTAACCAATAACTAAAAAATGAGGCAATAAACAATCGTATGAAATATAAGGATCTGCCCAGGTCTGGATGGCTTTTTCATTGGGAGTAATTTTCACGTTGAGTAGTGCCTAAAATGGGCATTAGTAGTGCCTAAAACGGGTGGGTAGTAGTGCCCTAAAACGGGTGGTAGTAGTGCCCTAAAACGGGCGGTAGTAGGGCCCCAAAATGGGCAGGTAGCAGTGCCCTAAAACGGGCGGGTAGTAGTGCCCTAAAACGGGTGGGTAGTAGTGCCCTAAAACGGGCAGTAGTGCCCTAAAACGGGCAGTAGTGCCCTAAAACGGGCAGTAGTAGTGCCCTAAAACAGGCGGGTAGTAGGGCCCTAAAACGGGTGGGTAGTAGTGCCCTAAAATGGGCAGGTAGTAGGGCCCTAAAACGGGCAGTAGTAGTGCCCTAAAACGGGCAGGTAGTCGTGCCCTAAAACGGGTGGTAGTAGGGCCCTAAAACGGGCAGGTAGTAGGGCCCTAAAACGGGCAGGTAGTAGGGCCCTAAAACGGGCAGGTAGTAGGGCCCTAAAATGGGCAAGTAGTCGTGCCCTAAAACGGGCTAGTCGTGCCCTAAAACGGGCGGGTAGTAGTGCCCTAAAACGGGCAGGTAGTCGTGCCCTAAAACGGGCGGTAGTGGTGCCCTAAAACGGGCGGGTAGTCGTGCCCTAAAACGGGCAGGTAATCGTGCCCTAAAACGGGCGGGTAGTCGTGCCCTAAAACGGGCATGTAGTCGTGCCCTAAAACGGGTGGTAGTGGTGCCCTAAAACGGGCGGGTAGTCGTGCCCTAAAACGGGCGGGTAGTCGTGCCCTAAAACGGGCAGGTAGTCGTGCCCTAAAACGGGTGGTAGTAGGGCCCTAAAACGGGCAGGTAGTAGGGCCCTAAAACGGGCGGGTAGTAGGGCCCCAAAATGGGCAGGTAGTAGTGCCCTAAAACGGGCAGGTAGTAGGGCCCTAAAACGGGCGGGTAGTAGGGCCCTAAAACAGGCGGGTAGTAGGGCCCCAAAATGGGCAGGTAGCAGTGCCCTAAAACGGGCGGTAGTAGGGCCCCAAAATGGGCAGGTAGTAGTGCCCTAAAACGGGCAGGTAGTAGGGCCCTAAAACGGGCGGGTAGTAGGGCCCTAAAACAGGCGGGTAGTAGGGCCCCAAAATGGGCAGGTAGCAGTGCCCTAAAACGGGCGGTAGTAGGGCCCCAAAATGGGCAGGTAGCAGTGCCCTAAAACGGGCGGTAGTAGTGCCCTAAAACGGGCGGGTAGCAGTGCCCTAAAACGGGCAGTAGTAGTGCCCTAAAACGGGCAGTAGTAGGGCCCCAAAATGGGCAGGTAGCAGTGCCCTAAAACGGGCAGTAGTAGGGCCCTAAAACGGGCGGGTAGTAGTGCCCTAAAACGGGCGGGTAGTAGTGCCCTAAAACGGGCAGTAGTAGTGCCCTAAAACGGGCAGTAGTAGGGCTCCAAAATGGGCAGGTAGCAGTGCCCCAAAATGGGCAGGTAGCAGTGCCCTAAAACGGGCGGTAGTAGGGCCCTAAAACGGGCGGGTAGTAGTGCCCTAAAACGGGCGGGTAGCAGTGCCCTAAAACGGGCGGGTAGTAGGGCCCTAAAACGGGCGGTAGTAGTGCCCTAAAACGGGCGGGTAGCAGTGCCCTAAAACGGGCGGGTAGTAGGGCCCTAAAACGGGCAGTAGTAGTGCCCTAAAACGGGCGGGTAGTAGGGCCCTAAAACGGGCGGGTAGTCGTGCCCTAAAACGGGCAGGTAGTCGTGCCCTAAAACGGGCAGGTAGTCGTGCCCTAAAACGGACAGGTAGTCGTGCCCTAAAACGGGTGGTAGTCGTGCCCTAAAACGGGCGGGTAGTAGGGCCCTAAAACGGGCGGTAGTAGGGCCCTAAAACGGGCGGTAGTAGGGCCCTAAAACGGGCGGGTAGTAGTGCTCTAAAACGGGCGGGTAGTAGGGCCCTAAAACGGGCAGTAGTAGGGCCCTAAAACGGGCAGTAGTAGGGCCCTAAAACGGGTGGAAGCCGATTGGCCGCCCGTTATACAGCCCACCCAATTTTCCCTTCCATTGACTTCAATGGGCAGCTGATCTGCTGTTGCTAGTTTTTCCACCAGCACTCAAATTTAAACTGACCCGCATTACATTGAAAAACAGGCGTTAAGTTTCTCCGATTGACCCAGTGAGTACATACGCTGTCTGATGTGCTATTCGGCCATGCAAACCAAATAGGCCCCATAACCAGATCCTTGGCTTGGGCAGAATTAGCTGATCACAACCATGGTTAAAAAAAAAATTAGCCAGGATTCCTATTCCAATTGCTATCCAGCTGACATCCAGTGCCTTGTGCAAGCAGTCATGCATGCTGATAAGCTATTCAACCGAGTCTGATCCTGTCCTTACCAAACATTGACACAAGCCTGTCCAGCACCACCTACTGGACAGTGATCCGGAGTGAGACCCTTGCTGATGTTTCCTCTGCCTATCTGAGGGGTACGGAGGCCAACTAGCACCTTTACTGCTGCCCTGGGTGAGATCAGCGAAGCAAGCATGGACTGGGGATCAACCATGGAATGTTCCTATAGTCTATAAAGCACAGTACTGTACCACACTGGGAAATGCTTTTACCATTGGAGAAGCCACAGGCTGGTTTTTAAAGTTCAGACAATAGTTCCATCTTTGCGTGCGAAATTTGAACTTTTTTTTTTTTTGCAGGTCGGTTATTTTCAACCAAGTTATGACAATGTTCATTGTCACATCTCCCCAACCAGTTATTCCGCACATTGAATGTAAATGATGTGGCCATCGCAGAGAGATGGGGGGTAAATGTTCATCTTCACCACCTGAGCAGATCGCCCACCCATTGTAGAACCCGCCCCATTATCTTTCTATTGATTTCAATGGAATGATAGTCAGGCGGGTTCTACAACGGGCAGGCAATCCGCTCCACCAGATTACTACCCAGGCAGTGAAGATGCAACATTTACCTCACGGTAAACAGACCTATCAGCATGAGGCACAAAGCCGCTGAAAATGCAGTAATCATCTGGGTGATTTGCTCACAATCTGCTTCGTTAGCTTTCGACACTCACTTCCAAAGGTTGAAACGACTGCGACTGATGATCCTGCAGCATGTTGGCTTTTATCTTTTAAAAAAAAAGGGGGAGTTGGGGTTATGGGGACCTCAGGAGAGAGCCCCTTCCATCTGTTGTTCTGAAAGCACAGGAGCAACTGAGAACACAAAGCGACTGATTTTGCACTACTTACTAAACCGCACATCATTTACACAGGAGTGAAACTTAAATTCTCCTCTAATTCTGCCATCTTGAGCATCCCTGATCATAATCGTTCAATCATTGGTGGCCGTGCCTTCTGTTGCCTAGGCTCCAAGCTCTGGAATTCCCTGCCTAAACTTCTCTACCTCTCTTTCCTCCTTTAAGGCACCCCATAAAACCTACCTCTTTGACCAAGCTTTTGGTCACCTGTCCTAATTTCTCCTTGGTGTCAAATGTTTTGTCTTATAATACTCCTGTGAAGCACCTTGGGATGTTTTACTATGTTAAAGGCGCTATATAAATACAAGTTGTTGTTGTTAAAACTTGTTGTATCCGTGTGTTAATGGAGACACGGAATGCAGGAGTTGGTTTAACAGGTGTTTACTGAACAAAGTCTGGAGGTGAACTAAAAGATACAAGACGCTATACAGGCTTATATACCCGAGTGGTCACTACCGGTATTACAGGGGCTCTTAAAGGTACATACACTACAAAACTCTCCTTTACATTACTGCCTGTGTTTGGAGCATAAAGTGTGCTGTAAACAGTGCAGCCTGCAAGAGCTTTCTGTCCGCGGCTTTCTTGCTTCTTGTGAACTTGAAGCTGGAGAAATCGTTCAGAAACTAGTTTAAATGCAATACGAGAGGATATACAGGCATAAACAAATGTCACTCCTGGGAGAATAAAAATCTTCACTTCATGACTTTCAGTCCAAGCTCTGTTATTGTTTTTGGCATCAGAAAATAATCATGTCACTTTGGAATAGTCACACACAGGGTTTTATTGTTTCTTAATAACAGTTGGACAGGTTCCGTGCAACAAAACAAATATGCAGTGAGATGTAGAAAATATACATGGGATCCAATGTAGTAAAGTATTTCGGAATACTTGAGGTAACTTGTGTTAACAGACCGACGATGACAAAGGGACCGTTCGCAGTAAACCTGTTCTCAAAAGGAGTCCGGGTCTGAAAAAGAGCTCACATCACTTTAGTTTGATTTTGATGTAGTTTTAGTGCACATTTTATTTCTTGACGAGACATGCTGAGAATGAGAACTGTTACTCTTCATTCATTTTTCAGAGGATTGCTGTACAGTTCTCCCATAACAAATTATGTGGATTGTAAACATTAATGCTTTTGTACTATGAATAGCTAAAACCAGTGGGCATTGTTCTCCAGAGTAGCTGTCAGAACAACTGTTAGACCAATTGACTTTACATAGAACTTACAGCACTGGAACAGGCCATTCGGACGAACAGGTCCATGCTCCACACAAGCCTCCTCCCATCTTTCTCCTGTTCCTAGAAATTCCTATCTTCCTGACGCAGTTTTATATTTTTAATCTATTTTCTTAAAACGAAGGGGTACATTTTTGTTCTTAGTACAGAGCTTCATGCAATCACCGGGAATTGTGGTGCGAAGGTCAACATGGCCCGCACGATTATACATCATGGAGCGTGCGCTGACCTCCCCGAGATTCCGGGAAGTGAGGCTCAGTGCCAGGAGCGTTAACACATGAAATCAGCATCATCGTGAGCTCAGCCGGGTGTCAACGTGCTGGTGTCAATGGCAACAAATGTATCCGTTTCAATAAACCTGGATCTTGTTTATGTGAAATGCAAATCTGAGTTCATCCAAGGACACACAAATTTTGCACAAGTCTGATTATCAAGTGCAGAAAACTTACTCTTTAAAACCAACACCCATTAATCATTGGTTCAGTTTAGAATGAACTGAACTGACAACAAACATCTGTGAAATATCCAACTACCCAAGCAGGATATTGAATTCAGTGGGTTGGGGACAGGGAGCCAGTAAAAGTCAGCAATAGCGGGGGTGGTAGGCGAGCAGGTCATAGTACAAGACAGGATGTGGGTGGCGGAGTTTTAGTCAAGGTGGGTTTGGGTGTGGTGGATTTTGAGAGGCCAGTGAGGGGGGCATTGGAGAAGTTGAGTACATAGACATGCAAGGCTAGGTAAGGGTTTCCAGAGGGGGAGGTAGAGATGGAGGTAGGCAGTGTTGCTGAAGTGGAAGTATGACATCTTAGTGATGGTTGGAATATGGGGTTTGAAGCTCAGTTCAGGGTTAAAACAGGACTGTCAGTGAACAACTCAGGAGGAGGATGAAATTGAGAGCAAGTATATGGTGTTTCTGGTGGAAGCCATATAATCTGGCTTCAGTTTTCAAATGCCGAAATTCTAGTTTATCCTTGATGTTGGAAAAGTAATGTGGCAACACAGAGGATGGTGGGGAAGAGGTAGCATTGTGTATCGTCAGCATATATATGGAATCTTACCTCACACATACATGTCTCCGAGGGGCAGCATGTAAACAAGGGAAAGGAGAAAGTTAAGGACGGATCTTTAGAGTACTCTGGAGGTGACCATGTGGGCTGGGAGGAGAAACCATTAAACCATTGCTGGAGTTGTGCTGGATATGTTGGGACAAGGAGAAGTGGAACCAGGTGGGGGCAGACCCTTAGAACCGGACCAGAGAGGAGAGACGGTGGAGGAGGATGGAGTGGTTGACTGTACTGATTGCCATGGAGAGGTAAAGGAGAACAAGAAGGGATAATGTGCCATGGTTGCAGTAACAGAGGATATTATTAGTGACTTTGACACAGCTGGTTGCAGTACTGTTGGCCGAACAGAAATCAGTTTGAAGACGATGGCATGAGCTGCGATAGCAAAGCTTGAATGGCTTATATTTACGATCTAAACCATGAGATTAGATTGCAGCCTTAAATTCATTAAGAGATTTCCCTTATTATTTATATTACATATACTGGATAGTGAATTTTTCAGGTAAGATAGATTTATAGATGCTAATTGAAGGCAAGTGATGTATTTGACACCTCTGGTTCTATTCCCTCGGTAGCGGCACCGAACATCGGACAGCAAAAACAGGAGTTATAAGGTGTAAGACATCAGGAATCTGTACACTATTACCATCTTATCTTTGATAATGAATTTACAGAAAAATTACGAGGCTCCCCACCAGCAGCACAAAGTTGGAAAATTACCCCTTAGAAATCTTTCTAAACCCTCGATGGCTCTGAGATTAAATGCACTGCCTGCTGTGGTACAGAGCCAAGCAGATCCTGAGTTTGATCCCTGGGCTGTTCTTATTCTTGATTTGCCAATCACAACCAAGGTAATGGATGCGGACACGATAATTCGTCTTCATGTCACCCGACTTGGGAGGAAACAAATTAGCCAGAGTAGCTGATCCAAGTAACTGTCCAGTCACTCCTGTTGGAAGTGGATATGTATGAATGTCAGGTGGAGACAGGTTCAGGCTTGGCTGTGGTGCCTCCCACAGTGGATTAGACTCCTGACATTCAATGAATTATGCACGAATAATGATCACTTCAGCGAGGCACCAGAAGACTGCCCAGAATGAGTCAGCACTTTCCCAAGAGGTTAAAAATTTACCTGGAGCCACACGAGCCTTCAACTCTTTTTTTCAATGGAGGTGTTCAAAATTATGAATGGTTTTGATAGAGCAAATAAGGAAAAACTGTTACCACTGGCAGGAGGGTCAGTAAGCAGAGGACACAGATTTAAAATAATTTTAAAAAAATTATCCTTTTTTTTGACAATGCAGCGAGTTATGATCTGGAATGCACTTGAAAAAGGTTGGTGGAAGCAGTTTCAGTAATTACTTTCTGGCTGTATACTTGAAAAGGAAAAATGTGCAGGGCTATGGGGAAACAGCAGGGGAATGGGACTATTTGGATAGATCTTTCAAAGAGCTGGCACAGGCACGATGGGCCAAATAGCCGCCTTCTGTGTTGTAAGATTCTAGGAACACCTCTGCAGTTATAAAGCTGGATGCATTGCCTGCTTCCAGGTTGCTAATGTCTCTTGTAACAACCTAGCAGAATGCAGCTAGGAGTGACACCACCTCTGATTTTCTCTCCCTCCTGTTCATCCTCTCACTCGGCTCCTATCTACTTGATGCACTTCAAAATGGGAAGCGAGCAGAACTGAAAAGTCTGACTTTCCTCACTGTGTTACTGAGGACTTGCCCGCTAATGCTCAGTACCTGCACACCACTCCCAGTTTAAAATGGTTTTTGGAGCCCTCCAACTGTGCTGCAATTTATAACATCTTTATTAAAAAATTCTAGCAGTGTCCTTAATTCAGAAATAAACATCTACTTAACAATAGAACATTCTGAAACTGCGTAACAGGTCCATCAGGAACCTTTATCAGAACCCAAAAAGAGAGTACATCTTTTCTCTTTTCAGACTTACTGTGTAGTTCCCACATTTTCTGTATTTATTTTGTTTTTATTTCAGATTTCCAGCATCCACAGTATTTTGCTTTTGTATTTTCTGTATTTATGTTTGATTTCCAGCATTCAAGGTTATTCCTTTTATTCTGAACATCTTTATTCCCTCCTACTTCTAGTCTGCTCTTAAAACAACCAAATATCAATTTTCTACACTGCAGATAGCAACAATTTTCTGTTATAAAAATGATATAAACAATTCAGTGGAAAATGCCCTACAGTTTATTGTTCTGTACTGTTTTTGAAAATCATTTTCCATAACCCCATTTTACTATCTTCAAATCCCTTAGGCCTCACAACAAATTGACCCGGAAAATTAATAAAAGCACATGTTCCAGCTCCTCATCAATCTTGAACCAAAACATTCCAGTGTACCGTTAAAAACGACATACAGTTTCAAAAATAGGGAAATATTGCAATTGTGACGATGTTTTATGAAATTATAAATCAGTGTTGCTTGCATCATAGCTACTCATCATTTACAGTTAACTTATACTGAAAACAATGCTGTCTTGCCAGACCACACGTGGTCCATTAGTCCTGAACTGATGCACTCACATTTGCTGAGAGCGCGCTTCCCCGAATCAGCATACCAGTCCCTTTTTAAAATGTTATTTGGAGCCCTCTTATTGTGCTCTAAACAATAACATCTATATTTTTTTTTAAGTTAGCATTGGCTTAATTCGGAAATGAACATCTATTTAAAAAGACGAGAAGGGGTTGGCCGATTGCACAGCACATTTTAAGTAGGGTTTTCCTTGGCATAAGAATCCTGTGTTATCTGCTAGTGTTGCTACTGTACATAGTTTACAAGTTTCGCTAGTCTGTGAGGTATATTTTCCATCGTTCGCTAATGTTAGCGAGAAACAACAGTGTGAATATACAGTGCGTTTCCATTGGCAAATACCTCAAAGGCTGCATTCTACAAGTAGTAGCCATCGATGTCAGGGAGGAAAGGCTTTCAACCCACTGTTCTTCACAGCCACCGACATTACAGAAAAACAACAGTGTTTATTCATGAAAGGACTACATCTGTGCAGCTACTGTGGCTGAACACAGCATCTCCTTCTCAGAGTAAACAACAACAATAACCTCCATCCCATCTTTGATGCTATAATTACAAGTTTGTATTGAACGTGTCAAGTTGCAACAGAAACCTTAGCCTCCTCAAATATTTTTTCTGTGGCACAATAATTTGGTTTCAGGTTTTACACAAGAAGATAGTCTGAAAGGGGAGGATTCCAGTAGATTCTAATAACATGGTACAGTCCCTGTAATGGGAATGTGAGCTAATTAAGCTGCCAGAGACACGCGATCTGAAACAACAGGCACTTTTTTCCCTCTATCAACTAAAGTCGTTCCTACATATGAACAATAGGGCTGCCACTACAGTTACACTGTTTGACTATCAACAGCAGGGATGCCTTCAGCACGCGTGTGAAGCCAAGATAAAAAAGAGACTAAAATAAAAATGTCAAATTCGCAGCAGGTCAGTTACCATCTGAAATGACATCCTAAGTGACTGTGACAAAGGTAAACTATCCCTCCTCATCCTTCTCAACTTGTCTGAAGCCTTTGACAGGGTTGACTACTCCATCCTCCTCCAATGCCTTTCCACCGTCATCCAGCTGGGTGGGATTGTACCCACCTGGTTCCATTCTTATCTATCTAATTGTAGCCAGAGAATCACCTGCAATGGTTTCTCTTCCCACTCCCACACAGTTATCTCTGGTGTCCCACAAGGATCTATCCTTGACCCCCCTCCTATTTATCATCTACATGCTGCCCCTTAGCAACACTGTCCAAAAACACAGCGTCAGTTTCCACATGTACGCTGACGCCACCCAGCTCTACCTCACCACCACCTCTCTCGACCCCGCCACTGTCTCGAAATTGTCAGACTGCTTGTCCGACATTCAGCATTGGATTAGCAGAAATTTCCTCCAACGAAATAGTGGGAAGGCCAAAGCCACTGTCTTCAGTCCCCCACAAACACTGTTCCCTAGCCACCGACTCCATTGCGCTCCCTGGCAACTATCTGAGGCTGAACCAGACTGTTCGCAACTTTGGTGTCATATTTCACCTCGAGATGCGCTTCCGACTACATATCCGCACCATCACTACAACCGCCTATTTCCACATCCGGAACATCGCCCAATCTCCCCCCTGCCTCTACTGCTGAAACCCTCATCCATGCCTTGGTTACCTCTAGACTTGATTATTCCAAAGCAGTTCTGGCTGGCCTCCCACGTTCTAACCTCCGTAAACTTGAAGTCATCCAAAACTCTGCTGCCCGTGTCCTAACTTGCACCAAGTCCCATTCAGCCATCATCCTCTGCTCGCTGACCTATATTGGCTCCTGGTTAAGCAATGCCTCAATTTTAAAATTCTCATCCTTGTTTTCAAATCCCTCCATGGCCTCACCCCTCGCTATCTCTGTAATCTCCTCCAGCCCCGCAAACCCCCGAGATATCTGCGCTCCTCTAATTCTGACCTCTTGAGCATCCCTGATTT
Organism: Somniosus microcephalus; assembly: GCF_052327205.1. Lineage (NCBI taxonomy): Eukaryota > Metazoa > Chordata > Chondrichthyes > Squaliformes > Somniosidae > Somniosus > Somniosus microcephalus. The sequence goes on from NC_140988.1 coordinate 111,938,770, forward strand.
AATCGCTCCACCATTGGTGGCCGTGCCTTCAGCTGTCTGGGCCTTAAGCTGTGGAATGCCCTCCATAAACCTCTCCGCCTCTCTAACTCTTTATCCTCCTTTAAGACGCTCCTTAAAACCTACCTCTGACCAAGCTTTTGGTCATCTGCCCGAATATCTCATGTGGCTCAATGTCAAATTTTGTTTTATAACGCTCCTGTGAAGCGCCTTGGGATATTTTACTATGTTAAAGGCGCTATATAAATATAAGTTGTTGTTGTTGAAAGAGCAAGGTTAACATTTAAGCTGTTCTAACTGAGGATCCCACCCGAGATGTTAACCTGATTTTCTTTTTAAAGAGTATACTTACACTACTAGCAATAATTTCCGTGGGGTTTCCCCTGATCTCCTCCTATAATAGACAGAAAATCTGTTCCAACAAGCAACAACGCCTTGCAAAGAAATACTTTCTGCCATCTAACCTAGTCTTTGCCTAAGGATTTTAAGTGACATCCTATCCATCTCAAATAACCTATCCAACTGAACTAAATCCAATCCCTTTGTCATTTAAAAAACCTATGGGGCCAATTTTCATCTCGCTGCTGCCCACTTATATCCAAAAACGGGGCAGTAACAGGACCAACAGACTGGAGGCCCACCCATTCTGGATTTCACACAGGCCTCAATTTAGGTGGCCAGGGCTCCCATTGGAAATATGTGGGGGTCTCATTAATGTATGCAAATTGGGGTCAAATTATGCCATTATGACCCCAATGCCATTTTCGTCTCTACTCATGCTGCTACTGCCAGTTCCTCAATCTGACCACAAACCATTAAAGGGATCTTCAGCTGCTCCCAGCTAAAATGCTACAATGGTTTGACAGACATTTTGCTCGCATGAGATAGTATCATTTTGTGACTTCGATGGTTTTAAGTGCTTGTAGCGACTGTACAACTTTCTGAAATCTTAAGAGGCTTTCTGGTAACACCTTTTTCTCCATGGGAGTCCTGGCAATTCCATTCTGGCTAGTACACAAGGAGGAAGGAGAAGCAGTAACAACAGAAGGAGTAAACAGCTGCAACTTCAGGGAGGCCAAACAGAAGGAGGTGTACTTGCAGGAATCCTTACCCACCTAACAGAGTGTACAGGATAACGTTCCTGCAGTTTTCTGAGAAGCAATGCCTAAGGAGGCTGTGCTTCTCTACGAAGGCTGTTAGAGTTCTGTCACCTCCTGCAACTGACTGCCATAGTTGGCACAGCATTGCCTGTTGCACCCAAGGTCACTGCTGCCCTCAACTTCTTTGCCTCCGTTCTTTCCAGTCTGCCACAAGGGATATCAGCAAAATCAGCCAATCTGCAGTTCCTGCTTGGATTAAGCAGGTGACTGATGCCATGTCCTTTTAACACTTTCTCCCTGGACAACCTCATCAGCAGTGCATAATGCAGATCTGTACCCACTTTCCTAGCAGCTGCCATGACGCTTTTATCTTGCGTCAATCAGTCATCGCCACACCGCTCCCCCCTCTCCACCCCACACTCTTTGACCCCGGACAGCAAGGGAAAGGCTGGCTCTTTGAGATCATAGGCTATCTCCTGCACACTTGGGTTCCTGAAGAAGTCATCAGCCAAGCGCAACAGCAAAACTTCTCTGCAATCAGATCCATGGCTCAACTAGAGCAGACCATTGTAGTCCTCAAGCAATGATTTCACCACCTAGACAGGTCTGATGGCTTCCTGCAATACAGACCACAAAGAGTGCCCCATATGATACTGGCTTGCTGCATAACCTTGCTCTGCAACGGGGGCAACACATGGACCACCATTGAATGAGGACCTTCAATATGATGAGGGAGAGGACACTGATAACATTGAGGATAGCAAGGCAACTGGAGGGCTCCAACACCTGCCTGCAGCCACAATTCTTTGGCAGCAACGCATTGAAGAGCACTTCAGCTGAACAATCCCTGCTCCCCTGCATTAGCAGTCATGTTCAACATCTGTCCCAGTCCTTCCACCCTCAAATAAACTGCAATTGCCCAAAGACCAAGTTTGATATTCATGTCAACTAACATTGCAGGGTCACCAGCTATCACGGGAATACGCTTTGCACACAGAAATTTCAAAATCATTTTATTTATTTAACCAAATGCCGAGAAACTAATCATCACCCTGTTGTGAGCCCATAGTGCCTTTAATAAGTTCTCTTATACCTATTCGAACGCTTCTAGAAGGGGCTCCCCAGTGGTTTCAGCATGGGAGGTGGAAGGCTTAGTCAAGGGCTCTTGAAATGCTCATGGTCGATGAATTCTAGGAGCTCTGGTCTGGCTGTAGACTACAGCAACTCAATGGCTGCCAGAGTAACCTGACTCAGTGGTCTTTTTGGCACCAGGGTTGACATTGGTTGAGGGGGTAGTGAGGATCCAGATGTGGTATCATCCTGAGAGAGGGCAACAACTTCCATTTCCATTACATGACTGGCCCTACTACCAGGCTGCGATTCAGCACTCCCCCTCATCCGTGGGAGGGCGGACGGTAGGCTGTCTGGTAGGCCCCTATCCATTCGGTCTCCCAGCCTGTCTAGGAGATGGCGGATCCAGAGCCTACATAGCGCTAGTATGAGCATCTCAGAGATGCTACTACTGATACCATCGGCTCCTGCAAGGGGGGGGTGGGGGGCTGTTGTAGCCTCCATTGAGGTGACTACGCACTCCATTGTTGACTGCAAGGTATCGATGTCATTCGCTCGAACCCCACACAAGTAGTGGACTCCTCCGCACTCTCTGAACTGCTGTGGAAGCTCCCTGGCAGGTGTGGGTAAGTGAGATTTTGAAGTGCAATTTTAATAACAGGAGAAGTCTGCTTTGTATTATATACAGGCCAGCCTAAGATAGGTGATTAGATTCTGAATTAAATTACCATGTACACCATTGAACTTATGAATTGAAGCTGATCCTTGTGGCACCAGCTGCTTAATTAGCCTTTTGGTGTTCACAATTCTCTGATAAACATACAAGGATGTTAGGAACATCTAGATCCTAAGTGCTGTCCGACAGTGTGGCTGCTCCCAGTCTATCCGTTCTCCCAGCTTCACAGGGACTTGGGGAGGTGTGATATCATTATGATAGCTAGCTGTCATCATGTCAAGGTGCAGTGACAGACTGACATTCCCTTAATGCTTTGTTTATATACTTAAATATTAGCTTGTTGTCTAATTAATTGGGAAACCATATGGTTTAGTTATTTGAGTTCATAGTTCCAATTAGTTCCTGAAGCATGGAATTTAACTGTGGGAAAAGGATATACTGCAGAATTGTTAGCTGCAAAAACAAACTTGCAAGGCCACCACACGTGGAGGGAATTTAACAGTTGATTAAAAAAAAAAAGATTCACTCCATCAATCAGATAGATAGTCTTTCTCAGCTCATTCACTTACCCTGTGTAAGATTGTTTTCTTTAACTTTCTTCTCGTTTAATGATGTGGCTGGCAGATATGCCCAGAGCCACATAGGCTGTAGTTTCAGGCCTTAAATAGAGGGGCAGTTAGCAGCTGAGTTGAGTGTGCACCCCCGGGATATGAAAGCTGACAACTTCAGTCAAGGTGAAACATCTACTGGTGCCTCCCAGACTTGGTAACTATCAATCTGTTCAGTCTGTAGATACAGCTTGTTAGATGAAGAGAGCGAGAGAGTGAAAGAGTGAGAGAATGAGTGTGTGTTGTCAAAAGAAAGAAGGAAAGGAACATGCTGACAACACCTTGGCCTCCAGCCTCGCCAGCTCCAATGCTATGTGCCTTCTCTCTGCCATGCTATGTGCCTTCTCTCTGCCAGTGATATTGATGGCTGTCTCCTCCATTAGTGTAAGAGTTTGCAGCGTAGCGGGATCTCCTTGAAGTCTCGCTTTGGTTGTGTGCCAGCTTCTCCTGCAAGAACAGCAGGTTACTGTGTGCCCTGGTGAAGGGTGCTGAAAGTGCGTGAAGCAGCTTAGCATAGCATGCAGGCTGAGAGGAAGATGTAGTTGTGAGGGCGGCAACAGGTCTCGAGTGTGTGATGCAAGCTGTAGGAGATGTAGTGAAGTGGCCTACTGTGTTTGGAGGAGAGATATGGGAAGCAGGGAACAGAAGGATTGCTGCAGCCAGGGTTAAAGTAGAATGGTGCAGGGCTGTACAAAGAGTAAGAGAGATGTGAACTAAGTCTTACCTTGGCTGTCCAGGTAAGGTCATTGCATTCCTTCTTGCACTGGAGCCAGGTCTTTGGAAAAATGCTGCCAGCAATGCCCAGCTCAGCCACCTCTCCCTATTGATGCTGGCTAATTTGACGGGGCACCCGTTACAATGAAGACCACTTTCCTGTTCCTCACTGCTCCACGAGCACCTCCATGTTTGCACTGGGTGGCCCCGGACATCGTCATGTTGCCTGCTGCTTCAATAGCTCGTTCTCCACTGACCACCTTTGAAAAGTGCACCGCCCCCTTTAAGGACTGCAGCCTGCCTTTAAATGGTTGCTGCCCTGCCAAATTTCTCACCCTCCCAATCAGCAAGTTGCCTTTTAGGAGTACGACTGACGCTGACAGCTTACTTATTGTATTCAAATGAGGCTCCACCATGAAAATTGATCAGGCCTCCCACCACTGGCATCATTGCACAGGTGGAACAGACGCCCCACCCACCCGATGTATGCTCCCCTAATTTGTAGGGGCCTAAAAAGGCATGAAACACATTTAAAATGGGGTGATATTGTTCTAATTTTTTTTTTTTTTTTTTTTTTTTTTTAAACACAGCTTTGCTTTGATTCCAGCCCTGCTACTGAAATACCAGAAGAAACCTTACCAAGTACAAAAAACTTTTACTCGCCCTTTTCTATTTTTATTTTGAACTCAAGCGCTAAAATTCCCTTCATTAATATTCAAAAAAAATTCTATTTCTTATTCAAAAAGGTCAGATTCCCCATGATGGTCACCCATACTTAGCACAAAGATGAACCTTTTGTGGAAAAGGACAAGGAAACACAGCACCACAAAACAGAGAGATGAGAACACACACACACACTACTGTTTTATCCTATCCTGTTCTGTCCTGTCCTGCCCTGTCTTGTATTATCCCGGACTGCCCTGTCCTATACTATCCAGTCCTGTCTTGTACTGCAGTACAGTAAACTCTTTCGTATCTGGCACCGGCGGGACTGGGATGGTGCCGGTTGATTTAAAATTCCGGATAACAGAGAGGTAGGCAATTTTTAACACAAAAAAAATAAAAACCAGTGACTAACTCTGCCACCGCGGGATAATCGGACTCGGAAAAACAAAAAATGGATGGATTCGGCAAGATTAGCAGCTATCTATTTTGCCGGTTATTAAAGAATTCCGGTTGATTAGGTGCCGTTTAAACGAGAGTTTACTGTATACTGCTGTCCTATACTGTACAGCCCTGTCCTTTACGGTCTCGTCTTGTACTGTACTATTCAGCAGCTTCAGCTTCACCAAACTATAAATGATAAATGAACCAAGCATTTCCAAGGAATGACCAGGCAACCCCAAACTGTTGCCATGTGCATACAACAGTAGGGATGCTATAGTTTGTAAGCATCCCAACATACTCTGCCAGTGGCTGGGAAGACTGTGATTGTAGCTGTTCTTGACCTTAACCGCTATCATTTGGCCAGCCACCGGCAGTTGTACAACATCAAGCAGGCAACGACAACTCCCATTCCAATTTTCTCTCCTTCTCCCTCCAGGTAGGGAAATACCTCAGTCTCCAACCAGGGCCTCCTTACTCAGCACGGCTCAGAATGGGCATGCCCACCTGGTGGTACTGCGGGGGAATGCTGCCTCTTTCTGTTAGTAAATATTTAAATAAGTATGAATTTGAAGTCAGATTTTGTTTTAGCTCTGCTGACCATTAAACCTGCAGTAATAGAAACCTATGCCAACACCTAAAATCCTGTTCCAACAATATGGAATTCCAATGCGACATTTTTAGGGGCGTCTAGCAGCAACCTTATGGCATTGTTTTACCCAAACACTGCGCTCAACTCAATCTCCGTGCAATCTACTATTTACTGGTGTTTCAGAGTAAACATCACAGCTATAAAGGACAAAGACTGGAAGCCAGTTTCTCACCAGCGAACGGTTGTATGTTCATTGTTTTAAAGATGTTAATTTTGCAAAGTAAAATGAAGCTGAATTTTAATCAATTTATCTAAAAATTAAAAATTGAACATGTGGCCTTCATTGATTATTTAACAAAGATTACTTTCACTCTCGAATCTACCAGAGACCTTTCTGTTTGAAAATGGAATTGAGAACAGTTTTGTGTTTCTTCAGTTGCATGAAACAATTAGGGTCGACTAACTTTTGAGCAGCTGGGAGCCGGCCCATTCCAGCAGTGAAGAAGCCGGAGCCATTTTGAGGCTCAGGCTTCATTTAAATAGAACCAGCAAGCTGCTCGGCCCAAATAGGCGTCCTGATGCAGCTCGCCAGATTCAGGCCAGCATAATATCAAGCGGGGCCATAGCAGCTCAGGTGTGCCTCACCCCCACCCCCCTCCCATTTTCAACCATCAGGTACCCATTTTTCAGGCAAGAAATGGGCGGACAGTAGTTGAAAATCACCCCCCAATAATTCTGTTTCTGGAGAGTTTGCTTTAGCCAATTTACAGGGAGTATGGTTTATCCAATTTATCAGAAGTCTCTCTCTCACTAGCATGGCAACCTTTTGGGTGGGGTTTCTGCAGTTGAAGGGGAATATACAACTTCCTGCCTTTCTTAATATAGAGTTTCATCTGAAACATGAACCTCTTGTTTACTTTCAGATGGTGACTCACCTGTTGTGCATTTCCATTTTTATTTTGGGCTGGATTTTGTCAATTTTTGGCATTGGGGGCAAGACTGCTGGTTGTCGGGTTTAAGTCCCGCCCCCAATGACATCCGGCCAACCCACGCTATTTTCCCTTGATTGACCTTGTTAAGCCCACCCTGCAGGCTTAGCAGGCCAATTGAGGGAAAGCCGGTGACAGAGGACGTCAGCGTATGACGTGTCAGCGTTTGACAGCTTTGAGAAGCTGTCAAACACTGACAATCTCTGTTCTATGGTGAGCCCTTGCACTGGAGGCTCACCAAAACCTATTTCCTCAGCAGAAATCAGATGGCTGCTGCATCTGAGAATGCAGCAGCCATTCTGTCACCTCCACCTTTGAGATGAGGAACCTCCAGATCCCCAAGGGTTGAAGCCTGAAGGAAGAAGCAAAGGTAAGTAAACTTTTTCTAACACTTTACACTCACCTCTCATACTTACCTCTCCACACTTGCACCCATCACTCACCTCTACAGTGGACTTTTCGATCCCTCTCACCCCCGCAGACCCACTGCGCGCCTCGCTGACCCTGGCGGGGTTTCCCCGACATCGGGAAGCCCGCACTTGCAGGGGTAAAATGGGGATAAGCCTCAAAATTACCTGTTAACAGGCAGTTAATTGGCCGTAATCCCCTTCCTGCCTCGAGGAGACATGTCCCTGCGCGAGTCGAGGACCCACCTCCCGGGAAGATGGCACAGAGGCGGGTCCCCGCTCCCAGTTTCTGCCATTTTTCCAGCAGTCCCGCCTCCATACCCGCCTCCCCAGGGCTGGGAAAATTCCCCCCTTTGTGTTCAAAATACTCAAAGCCTTCCCACTCTTCCCTCCACATACAGGTGAAGTAGTATTTACTTTCACTGGAGCTTTACCAATGATTCTGGACAAACGTTTAAAACAAAAATGCTCCTGCACAAGATATTGTATGCTTTGAAAGGGGCACTGACCATTAAAAGGAGGTCCCAATCTCCTGAGGAAGGTAAATAATCACAGCTAAAAACCACTCCCTGACTTCTGAAGAAGCTCAAGTAAAAATTGCAGTGTGCCAATCTCACATTGCAATCTGCGCCATTCAACTGAATTGGTTTTCTTCCACAGATGCCATGGTTCCAACAGAAGAGTGTTTTTGGGAAGTTAAAACATCAATTTAATCATAAGAGTACATGAAAACTTATCAGTGGGCAAGGCAGAGGTTTCGCAGCGCTATGGTCCAACAGCGCAGATTGAGCATTTGACAGCGTCACTCTGCATCTGAACTTTCTGAAGGACTGTTTTGTTTGACATTAGTAATTAACATATTCATATGAAATTCTTTTGCCTGCTATTTGATCAATCATCTCTGAATCATGCCAATTGTAATGTTAGATTGATATGCTACAATATTTTTTAAATTTAACTCCTTTTAATTTCATCATTAAAATAACTGAGGAACTTCATACTAGCACGTTCATTATTCATATCGTATGGCACAATGTAAACCCAGAATAGATGCATTTAAAGAGAAGCTAGATAAACACATGAGGGGAGCAAGGAACAGAAGTTTATGCTGATAGGGTTAGATGAAGGGGGTGGGGGGGGGGGGGGGGGTGGAGCGGAGACTCGAATGGAGCATCACCACCGGCACGGACAAGTTGGGCCAAATGGCCTGTTTCTGTGCTGTAAATTCTACGTACACAGTCTGGAATAGTGACCCACAGGCAGAAGCATGTGTAAAGCGTCAACACTGATATTCCCTACAGACATTTGGTATTGATAGAGAATGTTGAAGTGCAGCTGCTGCAGCTCTTGTATTCATTCCTAGGATAAACATGGGAGATACGGCTTACGCACTGGCCCCAAATTCAATTCTAATAATTGGCCCATTTTTAGCATCTTACTCCAGCAAAAGAAGTCTGTTGAGCAGCCCCATAAGCCATCAATAATAAGGAAATGCCATAAAGAATTCACTGGATACATGTCCATATGGCAGCCAAACACTTCAACATTTAATATGTGTTTGATGTTAAACTAACTGACCTTTTGATGTAATGCTGGGAGGGAGTTTTGAATCAGCACTACATCGGAGTGGAAAAAAAGGCCCTTGACCAGTTGTATGGGCCGATGTAAAACCAGGAGTTGCCCAAATGTAACATCAAGCAATGACTGCCACAGAAAATGATAGAAAGTTCATTGGTTTTGATCAGCCCTCACTGGAGAAAGCCAGGAGTTTTCAGAAAATATTGCTGTCCTGTTTTGGATTCAGGTGCCACACTCTATATTACTATATGCTCTTTTAATGAAGCAGTGGCTGACGTACTGCACAGCAAACAGTCAATATAGTCAGAGATGATTCCCGTTTAAATTGCTTTAGATGTGAAGAGGTTGAATTTATTATTTAGTTTTGATAAAGGGTTTTGACCCGAAACATCGACTCTAATTTCTCTCCACGGATGTTGCCTGGCCTGCTGAGTTTTTCCAGCATTTTCTGTTGTTATTTTGAATTTATTACTGTTCTATTTCATTAATCTGTTATCTGATGAGTTCAGAGAATTTGATTGACTATTACTCAAAAAGTGACATACAGTGTACAAGGGCAATCCTTTCACAAAGTCAAGCCACACTTATATCACTGTTTCTGGGTAGATTTAAAGTGAAAAAAACAAAACTTTGTTTCCTTCTGGACAGCTGGATTTTGTACTTTTCTCATCTCTTCTAGTCCACCTGACTTGATCCCTACAAATCTTAGCCACCGACACATATCTCCTATGGCCAAAGTGAAGCGATGGAGCAGTGAGACAGTTGGGGCTGGGGGCAATTTTGTTCATGGAGTGGGCTACAGAAGCTGGCTTTTCTAGTAATGCATCAGCAGCTCCTCATTTTTAAAACTAGCAGCTCCCAATGTAAGAAGGACACTGATGAGTTATCGATTTGCTTCCATATCATTACCAAAGGCATTTAAAAAGATCCCAGTAATGGAGTCTCCTTTGACCTCTGGAAATGTAGCCTAGCAGTATATGATAATAGTTAAAGACACAAATGTCTGGAACTTTAAATCCTAAACACGGCACTTCTTTCATTTCTATCACTGTTCACGGAACTCACATGCAAATATTACAATCGTGTCGTACATCTTGTACCAAATATAGAAGCCTAGAATCCCAATGTGCACCACATTCCTTACAAATTCGAAGATTAACAGCTGTGATGGTGTGGTGTGAATTTCCAATAGAAAGGGTTTCCAAAAGGATGTCCAAATGCAAACAAATTTGAAGAGGCTAATTCAGATTGGTCTAACTTGGCCTATCCGACAACTGTGAGACCAACTGAGGCAACTACAGCTTCATGTTTTTTTGCTCGTCAGCCCCACAGTACATTCTGTGAACAACAGGATGAGGGGTGACAGGCAGGACATGAGGGGACCCGATATTGCTGTTCTTGATCCAGTTGCTCAGAAGTGTGGAAAACTGATCGAGGTTAATTGATCCCATCAATTTCCCTTCAGCTCCAAAAGGAAAAGCTTCAGTCTTTGCTTAGCATTTCCTTCAACAATTGAAACTAGGAGCTCACGGGGTAATTTCAACTTTAGGTAAAAGTGTAAAATGGCTGATGTCAAATTGGCTACCGATTATATAACCCCCACCATTTCATTCAAAGGCACTTCTTGTAGTTTCTTTTTATGTTCCCACCTTACACTTTTATATACCAGAGCCATTGATTTATTTTGACCTGAGCTCCCTTTATTGCCACCACACCAAAGCTTTTAAGAATATAAGAAATAGGAGTAGGCCATCTGTCCCTTCGAGCCTGCTCCGCCATTCAATAAGATCATGGTGGAACTTCTAAATCAAATCCACTTTCCCACCCTATCCCCATATCCTTTGATTCCCTTAGTGCCCAAAAAAAATCAATCGATCTCGTCTTGAATATACTCATCGACTGAGCATCCACAGCCCTCTGGGGTAGAGAATTCCAAAGATTCACCACCCTCTGAGTGAAGAAATTCCTCCTCATCTCAGTCCTAAATGGCCGGCCCCTTATCCTGAGACTGTGACCCCTAGTTCTAGACTCTCCAGCCATGGGAAACAGCCTCTCAGCATCTACCCTGTCAAGCCCTCTCAGAATTCTGTAAGTTTCAATGAGATCACCTCTCATTCTTCTAAACTCCAGAGAATATAGACCCATTCTACTAAATCTCTCCTCGTAGGACAGCCCACTCAGGAATCAATGTAGTGAACCTTCATTGAATCCCCTTTGGTAAGGAGGCCAAAACTGTACAGAGTATTCCAGGTGAGGTCTCACTAAAACCCTATATAACTGCAGCAAGACTTCCTGGAGGCTAAATTCGATAAGGCCCAAAAACGGTTGCGGGAATAACGATGTGCGATCTGCCCACGCCCGATGAAAGTGATGCAGGCAGCACATGAAATTCATGCTGCCTGCTCATTATCATTGAAATGCTGAGCCCAGCACTAAATGCGCTATTGGTTGGCTCAGCGCTCAGCAGAGGGCCCAATATCATGGGAAGTCTACTCTGTATTTAAAGGTTTCTTGCAGCGTGAACGGCTGTTTGCACTTCTTAAAGGGGAGGTGCTTTGTGAAAGAAGCACCTCATTCTGACTGGAGCTAAACAAAGGGAAAGTTAGCAATGTCACAACAGGGCAGAGAAAGAGCACCTCGGTTCTCGTATGCAGCACTGCAGGGTGTTGATAGGAGGAGGCAAGTCCTTTACCCGCAAGGAGCCAAGAGGCCTTCCAGACAGACTATATGAAGGCAGTGGGAGCAGATAGCTGAAGCGGCCGGTGCCACCAGTCTTTCCCCCCAGGACCTGGATCCAGTGTCAGAAGAAGTTTAATGACCTCACACGAATGGTCAAGGTCAGTGAATGCATCTTCAAATGCTATATCCCTCCATCTGCACTACTAGCCTCACACACTGCTCAATGCACCACACCACCATCACTCACCTAACAACAATCTCTAGCAATCAGGACTCAAAGCTCACAATCATAGCTTCACCTCCCTCTCACACACTTACCACAGTTGCAAGCCTCACACCTTCCACACAATGCCAGCTATTGAACCATGACAGGCACATCATCCAAACACACTGCACCACACTCACTGACACACTTCATCCAAACACACTGCACCACACTCACTGACACACTTCATCCAAACACATTGCACCACACTCACTGACACACTTCATCCAAACACACTGCACCACACTCACTGACACACTTCATCCAAACACATTGCACCACACTCACTGACACACTTCATCCAAACACATTGCACCACACTCACTGACACACTTCATCCAAACACACTGCACCACACTCACTGACACACTTCATCCAAACACACTGCACCACACTCACTGACACACTTCATCCAAACACACTGCACCACACTCACTGACACACTTCATCCAAACACACTGCACCACACTCACTGACACACTTCATCCAAACACACTGCACCACACTCACTGACACACTTCCCTTTCTCTTGCAAGCCAAGATGGCACATAACCGGTGCCAGCAAGAGTTAAAAGGCGAGGACAAGCACGGGTGCAGAACCTGACCCAGCTGGAGGAGATGGTGCTGGATAAAATTGGAGGGTCCGTCCCTAAGGCTGTGGCGATCGGCAAGGCTGAAAGCATTGATGATGGTATGCTCATACCTAATCCTACTTCTCACATCCCACTTCACTCTCATCCCACAATCTCTTCTCACTTACAAGCTGATGGTGTAAGCATGCAGATCTTGCTTTCCTCTCCTCCCCTCACCACAACCCAGCCCTTGTGCCTTTCTCCTTTCAGATACCCAAGAACTGCCACCAGCCCCACCTATGCAGGAAGAAGTAGAGGAGGAGAGTGATAGAGAAGAAAAGACCCCATCACTCGATCTGACACTCCCAGGTACCAGCTCAGAAAAATGGCACTGCACCAACTTTAGAGGGATGTATAGGGGCGGGATCTGCACGTGGTGAGTCACCAGGCACAAGTGGGCTACAGCCAGGGCAGGGGGAAAGGATAGTGCAGTTGCCAGCTCCCCGGAGGGTGCGGTCACTCGAGTCTTGCTGCAGAGCACTCAGATGAGAACATCAATGTGGCAACCTTCAAAAGAAGGGCGATGGGCATACACACAGAAATGCTTGGTGCATTGACAGGCCTGCCAGAGAGCCTCTTGTCATGGTCAAGAAGCATGGAGGAGTCTGGCTCCAACCTTGCACAGGGCTTAGCGCAGAGCTTGGAGCCCATGATTTCCAGGATGGAAGTGATGTGCAACTCCATTAGAGCACTTGTGGACCCAACCATGATGCTGGGTGTGATAGAGTCATAGTCATAGAGTTATACAGCACAGAAAGGGGCCCTTCGGCCCATCATGTCCACGCCGGCCATCAAGCCCTGTGATGGGCGATGTCACAGCTTCCATTGCAGAACAAGCGGAAGCGAACCAACGTCTGAGTGCTGCAATGGAAGCTCAGACTTCTATCATGCAAGCTCAGACTGCTGCCACTGTGGCTGGGTTTACGAGTGTGGAAAGGGGCTTGCAGGGTGTCACAGCAGCCCAGCAATCTGTCCTTCAACAGATGGCTAGGAATGCTGAGGCGCCGCCTGCCCCGGAAGAGTGGCAGTGGCTCCATGGAACACAAACCTGCTGTCCTCTCTCATGATGACAGCATTCATATTTCCACCACTGCCACTCCGCCAGTACCATTGCAGTTGCCAGTCAGTCAGCCAGCCCAGACTGCTGCCGTCCATGCCGATGAAGGGGTTAAATGTTAGAATAGCGGCTTAACTGATTAGCTGGCTGATGTAATAAAGGATAAGTCTGGCAGAACAAAGACAGTTGGAAAAAACATATTACACGATGATTGGGGGAGTGAAAAAAGGCAAGGAGACCATACATTGAACAATGGGCCGCCAATGTGATTTGCGAAGATGTGGTTAAGTGTACGAAATTGGATAAGAGCTAAAGAGTAGAACAATGGCAGATGTGGAAACAGGGCAAATGAGATAAACAAGATGGCCCAGAAATTCGGGTCGGGGGCTTCCCGTGGGTGTAAGCCCCCGACCTGCACTTACCTTGCGCGCCGGCCGTTGTGCTGTGGGCCCCCGTGAAATTCCGATCCTGGGGCTGCTCCAACTGCTGGCGCGCAGTGCTTGCGTATCCCAGGGGCGCAGTTAGTTCGATGCGTCCCCTGGGATCACGTGGGCCATGGGGAGCCAATCAGAGCAGGGAATGCTTCATTCATAAGTTTGACAGAAAGTGCTGTCAAACTTATAAATACTTTAAGCCCCAAAACATCACTAAATCTTCAAATAAATTTTTAAAAAACATCACATTTTTTAAATAAACTATAAATTACATGAAATAACTATTTTAAACAATAATTTAAATTTTTGAATTTTTTTTTATTTTCTAACGGGGCTAAAAATAAACTTACCTTTCTTTAAAGTATTTAAAAATAATAAACCTGTGGAAAAAATGTTTTAATTTTAATTAATTCACCACTTACCTTATAAAAAGCAGGCCTTGCGACTGCTTTTTATATGTGTAACTTCTGGAGATTTACCCTCCCGAGAAAACCTGCAAAAAAAAAACGCAAGTTCGATGCGCACGCGCAGCCTCTCCTGTGCACGCGTTCGACCTCTGAACCCCTTCGTTCAGGGGAACGGAAGTGCCGGTTTCCCGCGCATGCAGGAAACCGGCACTTCCATTGGGCCTACGGGTGAGTACCCCGTGCGTACTCACCCGTGGAGACCCGAATTTCTGGGCTGATGTGTTTTGTGGGGATGTGATTAAGTGTACATGACTTGGACAATTAATTGGCCAAGTCCAAAAGATGTGAAGGTAACAAGATGTAAGATTGTATATAAGCCAACTGCTCGAATGTAAAAATTAGACTCCCGTCTCAGCTCAGACTGAGAGGGCCTCTCCCTGCACGTGCTTGAATAAAGATCACTTGGAACCAGTACACGCCCGTCTCCATCTGCTTTGGGGCAGATAGAAATCCCACAACAACTTGGCGTAGTCGGCAGGATTCCCAGGACACAGTCGAACGACCAACCATAATGGGACCACAAGTCGGGTGAGTGCCTTATATTACCACCCATAGTTAGGTGTGGAACCTGGACGTGAGACTGTATGGAATCCGAACAGGAGACCAGTGGGTACTGGAGTGATCTCTGCGCAGTAGAACCGCGAGCCGCCATAGGTAACCAGAACCGCGTGGTAGCAGGAAGGTCTGAGTTACCGCTTGCACAGGCCAGAGGAATTTTTTTTTAAATGGCTACAGGAGGGGACGATTGGGAACCGGAAGTGTCCATGACCAAATTTAGAGCAGAAAAAATAAGAAACTAATTGAGAAAATGAAAAGGAAAGGCTCAAGTCTGAACGACAGTCCGGACAGGCAAAGGGAATGGTGGGGCGCCCAGTGTAAGGGTAAGGAAGAGAACAGAATACTTATAATTATTAGTAGCTACTTAGGACTCAGTAAACATGTACAAAGTTAAGGTCAATGCGGTGCGGGCACTGGGACCAAGGTTTAGAGTGACAGACGACAATGACGATGTTGACTGGGGAGAATTAGAGAAGGAAGCCGCAGATTACGGCAGACAGAACGATGACGGGGGTTGGGAGCCCCCACCTAAATATGACGCAGAGGGACCATCGGCCCCGCCACTGCCCGAAACCGGGACGAAGGGTGTAATGGCCATGGCCCCTATTACGATGAAGATTAGACAAGTGGGAAAAGGGCCAGCTCAGACTACAGTACGATATGTCCCGCTCACCCCAACCGAGAAACAGTTGATGACGAGGGACCTTCTGACCCCTAAAACCATGCAAACACTGACTTTTGGAATAAGTTAGAGGAGATGATAGATGTACACTCACTTCACCTGGAAGATATACACGTCCTCGTAAAGTCCAAGGTACCCCAGCAAACCTGCCTAGGGGTGCCCAACTTAATCCTTAGTGGAAATTGGAAGGATGCACGGGAATTGAATCAGCTAGGAAGATACAACCGTTTTAAGCGATTGGCAAAGGGAGGACTAGGGGAAGCCCGATCTAACTGGTCAGCGGTGGTGGGACTAACCCAGAATAAAGGCAAAAGGGCCCATGAGTACACGGAGCGAAAATACACTACGTATTGCGACTTCTCGGGAACAGATAACCCAGGCAGAGATGATCCAGTCTTTCTAAAAAAGTTGAAGGAAGGACTTAGTGCAGAACACCAGAAGATCCTTGAATTAGGAATACCAGTGGGAACTGACTTTGAGGAAGTTGTGGAGTGGGCCACCGAGGTAGATACGAGAAGCAGAAAGGGTAAGGAAGCACACGGTGGCAAAGGGGAGGCTCCCAGGGGGACTTTCCGCACAGGTCACCGAAGTAACGACCCTCACTGAAGCCCTGAAATTAGTTAAAGGCCAGACCACAAACATCTACACAGATAGCAGATACGCTTTTGGGGTGGTCCACGATTACATGACCGCCTGGAGCAGATGGGGATATATAACCTCTGGTGGGGAACATATACAACTCGAGGAGACAATAAGGGAATTGGTCGAGGTGGCGAAGCTGCCCAGACAGGCATCAGTAATAAAGGTCAAGGCACACCAGAAAGTCCAGGATGATATCCAAAAGGGGAAATCAGTGGGCAGACAAGGCAGCAAAGGGAGCTGTGGAGATGGAGACCCTGGAGCCGGTGGCAGCTTGTGCCATCGGTCCAGAGGAAGTAAATGTGCAAAAATTACATGAGGAAATGACTGAAACAGAGAAGGAAGGGTGGAAAAGGAAAGGGGCAGACAAGGTAGCCCCTGAATGCATGCGGCAAAACCTGCTCAAAATCTATCATGGGAATCAACACTCCAGAAGAAATGCTATTCACTGGAGTATAGAACAGTGCTGGTGGTGGCCGGGGATGGGCAGGGTCTTAGCAAAATATTGCCACAGATGTATTACCTGTACAATACCGGCAAGGCTGTAAAGATCAGATTGTCCCACCAGCTTCAGCCTAAGGGGCCTTGGGAGCAGGTCCAGATAGACTTCAACGGACCTCTGCCCCCTAGCCAAGGTAAAACACATTGCCTAGTGGTGATAGACCAGTTCACACGACGGGTAGAAGCATTCGCCACAAGGGATTGCTCTGCTACCAGCGTCGCAAAGATTTTCGCCGAAGAAATAGTACCCCGATGGGGGGTGCCACTGCAAATAGACTCAGATCAGGGAACATACTTCACTGGCAAAGTCATCAAGCAGACATGCACCCTATTAGGAGTAAAACAGAGGTTTCACAAACCATACCACCCACAGAGCTCAGGAATGGTAGAATGAATAGAACCTTAAAGGAGTCACTCGCAAAAGCCTTTGCCGAGACCGGCAGGGGATGAGCGGACCTACTACCTAGCATCCTAATGAGGTTGAGGGCTACGCCCACTCGCACAACTGGACTAACCCCGTTTAAATTAATGACTGGGCGGGCCATGAGACTGCCCGAGGGCACGATCATGGATAGTGAAGACGTGGAACCAGTCCAGGACAGGATTAGGCGGTTTATTAAGGAACTATGCAAACAACTGCATGATCTGAGACAGGAAGTCAGGGACCAACAAATAGTCAGGGATATGGAACTGAGGAAGAACAACATTTACCAGTAGTAGGGGACAGGGTGATGGGAAGAGTCTTACCCGCCAGACCAGGATGGGCACCTCGCTGGCAGGGACCCTACGAGGTCCTAATGACCAGCGACACTTGCGCATGCGTAAATATTAAAGGAAAAGGTCGGTGGAAACACTGAATGCAACTTAAGAAATGCGAAAGCACAGTAAATAATAAGGACTAAACCAGTGACAACTGGCGTCCACTGTTTATCTCCCTCTACAGGACTCAGATATGGATGACCTTACTAATATGCCTGGCCACAGCAACCACAGAAGGAGCCACATCAGTCGACTGAAGGGAACAACGAGGCCTGCATTACAAGAACTTGAGCTACGTCAGTTGCGATCGGGAACGTGAGGCGTTAACTGTCACAGTTGATAAAACAGTCTATTTAAATTGTAGCTCTGGGTTAATGGGCGTAAGCATATTTGATAACAAGCCAGGCGATACAGGGGATAGGGGTAACAGGGGGATGGCTGTTAATTGGACAAACAGGAGCATGGTATGCTTCGGGAAAAAGAGTGATGATGCATAGTTCCTCCTTGTACGCATGTTAATGTAAGTAAGATGTGGGAGGGATTTCACTCAGATGTCCGGGGTACCCCAACAGGAAGGTGGGAACTATGCCCAACCTCCAAGTGCACCAACTCTGATGATTAGTGTTGGAAGCTGAACCCCCGGGATACTCCCACCACCACAACCACACCGACCACCCCAGTAACAGAAGCCCCGAAGCACACCACTTTGACTACGGAGGAACCCTTGGTGTCCGCAGCCTAGCTCGGGACCCAAAGGGGGGCTCATGATCTGGGATTCTGATAGGTGCTTATTTGAGAATGTGCACCAGGAGATAGTTTCGGTTGTCCTCAATATTAGCCAGATGGGGTTACCCAAATGGTGGGAGTGGCGTACAAGGTCGTTTTACCATCGGCTCCTCGACATGACAGTTACTGATGCCCTCCGGGCCTCTGGGGGACGCGTGCAGTTGAGCCTATCTCGCCGCAAGAGGAACCTGGTAAATGACGTAGCCACTGCTTACAGTGCAGGGACATCCACAGTTAATTCCCTGGATAGGAATGGTATTAGCTGTACCCAGTCTGCAGGAAAGGGAATCCAAGCCCCTCTACAGAGGTAGAGAATGAGATGGCAATTGGCTCAGATACCACCATGCACCCAGTTATGCAACCCAGAAAGGTTCCTTCTTGACGGGCATCTCGCTAGAGGGATTCCGGGAAAGGGGGAGTAACGTAGTTTGCCCACATCCCGTGGGGACGGGGCCAGGAGCCATGTGCGGCTTCAACACCACCCTAAACTGTACCCTTGAAATTTCCAGCGCCCGCCATAAGCCAACGCGAGCAGCACACCGGGGAAAAGGAAAATACTGTGTGACCACCAGTGAATCTCAATACCAGTATGGTAACATCCAGTGCCCAGTGACCAGCTCAAGTTTCTGCTTCCGCCCCTGGGCCCCAACAACGATCGGACATGCAACCATAACCTACCTACGGTCGCCCCACGAGGAACGGGCGAGTCCAACTGAGGACCTGAAGGACAGCATGCTCAAATATGTACGCCCTGAGGAGAAGGACATCCCAAAACTACCAGAACACCTGCTGGAACTAAGGAAAGAGGCCGGGGCGATAATTAAGCAGTATCACTGAATTGAACAAGAGGTCAAACAACTGGGGAAAGATGTGGAGGCCAAGATGGAAGATGCCCCATGGTGGCAGACACTTTGGGACTGGGGTATTAGGGTGGACATTCACCCCTGGATCAGAATTGCATCTCATGTATTGGTGGTGGTGCAGTTGCTAATTGTCATCATACTTATGTTTGAGTATTGTACTCCATGTAAACAACGCCATAACCGAACCATTGCTAAAACCGTTGTTAAAACACAGTATAGATTGGGAGAGATGCAGGGAATGTTAGAAGTAGTTTAAGTAACCACACCCGTGCGAATCCAACCACCTGCCTGGCCAGCAGTGATGGGCAGGTGAAGTTAGCTGGCCATCTTGGGCTAACACCAAGGGCCAACTGAAGGGGTTAAAAGTTACATTAGCGGTTTAACTGACTAGCTGGCTGATGTAATAAAGGATAAGTCTGGCAGAACAAAGACAGTTGGAAAAAGCATATTACACGATGATTGGGGGGAGTGAAAGAAGGCAAGGAGGCCACACATTGAATAATGGGCCGCCAATGTGATTTGCAAACATGTGGTTAAGTGTACAAAATTGGATAAGAGCTGAAGAGTAGAACAATGGCAGATGTGGAAACAGGGCAAATGAGATAAACAAGATGTGTTTTGTGGGGATGTGATTAAGTGTACGTGACTTGGACAATTAATTGGCCAAGTCCCGAAGATGTGAAGGAAATAAGATGCAAGATTGTATATAAGCCAACTGCTCGAATGTAAAAATTAAGACTCTCAGTCAGAGGGCCTCTCCCTGCACGTGCTTGAATAAAGATTGCTTGGAACCAGTACACGATCGTCTCCGTCTGCTTTGGGGCAGAGAGAAATCCCACAACACCGAGGTGGTGCAGTCTACAGCTGGGCCTTCTAGGTCCAGAGCTGCTCGAGGTCATCTTACAACACCATCTGCAGTCTCTCCCACTGAAAGTCAGCAGCCTTCCACCAGCCATGCTGCAGCCACTGGGGCAGCACTTCATAGGAGCACTAGAATAGGCAAAGGCACATGAAAGACAGACACTAAAGGAATGCACAAGGGTGACTAGTTGATTTTGTAATGTAATATTGGAAGTAATCAGTTATAAATTACTAGCTGGGGTGAGCCCGGCGTTGCCGAGGCTTTTTCGAGGGCATGTTGTTGTTGGAAGAGAGAGAGAGCGCGACTGGGGGGGGTGGGGGC
Source organism: Somniosus microcephalus (assembly GCF_052327205.1). Classification (NCBI taxonomy): domain Eukaryota; kingdom Metazoa; phylum Chordata; class Chondrichthyes; order Squaliformes; family Somniosidae; genus Somniosus; species Somniosus microcephalus. Next base: position 111,959,111 of record NC_140988.1, read on the forward strand.
GGCAGAGAGAGACTGGGGGGGGGGGGGGGGGAAACAGAGAGAGACTGGGGAGGGGGAAGAGAGACTGGGGAGGGGGGAAACAGAGAGAGACTGGGGGGGGGGAAACAGAGAGAGACTGGGGGGGGGGAAACAGAGAGAGACTGGGGGGGGGGGGGGTTAACAGAGAAGCTCTCCCCCCCCACCCCGCGATTTGCCGAGGCTCTCCCCCCACCCCCCCCCGCGATTTCCCGAGGCTCCCACCCCCCCGCGATTTCCCGAGGCTCTCCCCCCCACCGCGATTTCCCGAGGCTCTCCCCCCCCCCCCCCCCCCCCCCCGCGATTTCCCGAGGCTCTCCCCCCACCCCCCCGGCGATTTCCCGAGGCTCTCCCCCCCCCCCCCCCCCCGCGATTTCCCGAGGCTCTCCCCCCCCCCCCCCCCGCGATTTCCCGAGGCTCTCCCCCCCCGCCCCCCCCCCCGGCGATTTCCCGAGGCCCGCCCCCCCGCGATTTCCCGAGGCTCGCCCCCCCCCCGCGATTTCCCGAGGCTCCCCCCCCTCCCCCCCACCCCCCCCGCGATTTCCCGAGGCTCGCCCCCCCTCCCCGCGATTTCCCGAGGCTCGCCCCCCCGCGATCTCCCGAGGCTGTGTGCTGGCATCACGGGGGCCGTGCGCATGCGTGCCGGCGTCAAGGCGGCCGCGCAACTGGCGGCCTCTTCTTTTTTTTTTAAACTCATCTTTCGCCGATTAAATAAATAGAGAGCAGCAAAAGAGGAGGAGGGAGTAGGAGTCGCTCGGTAGGCCCATGCAAGAAGGATGGTAGATGTGAATAGGAGGCAGGGCTCGGCTGCTGGTTAACTAAGTGGCCCCTCGGGTCGGCCGCAGGCCTGGTCTCGAACGAGGAGCCAACTGCCCCGCCCACCGTGTGCGCATTTGCTAAAACACAATTTAAAACACAAATAAATTGTTATTTAATTCCCTAACACATCATTAAAATATTTACCTTAGTTCCCTAACACACAGAAAGTGTGGGGGAAAAAAATCGTGAAAAATCAAGATGGCGGCCACTCACCTCGGTTCAGAAGGATAAGACCCGCCCACACACGCACCGATTGGTCGACCGGTCAGGTCACCGAAGCATAGGATTGGTCAATCGTCGAGTCACTCGACACTCAACTGTAGGATGGCACGCGCCAGGAACCCGCCGTCCGATTGGTCGACCTCGACGTCACACGGTCGCTAATGAGAGGAACGCTGAACGTTTTTCGGATACCGCGGGCGGGATGTTTGTCCGGCCGAAACGTAAATACGCCTATGACCGGTCCGGAATCGCAAGCTTTCTTTTGAGGCGATGCGCGCGTCGGTACGCTCTGTAACTTTCAAACGTATAGAGAACGGACACAGACAGACAGAAGAGCCGCTTTATATATATAGATAGATATTTGAAATGTTTGTTTTGTGATGGCTTTCATTTAGCATTGTGGCCAAGAGGACCCTGTGATGTTCCGTGACAGAGGGATGGTAAGGTGATGAAATGGTGAGCAACGGGGATCTGGGGTTTCATTCAGGGGAACCGAAGTCTGATGATGTGTCTGGAGGTGGTCGCGGAATCAATGGTGGCAAGGGCTGCGCCCTCATGATGGCCAAGTTGTGGAGGATGCAGCAGACCATCACGAATTGGAACACCTGACCCGGCGAGTACAGGAGAGCTACTCCTGAGCGGTCATGGTTGCGGTTCCTTGTGGCAGCATGGCTTTGATTATATGATTGCTGGCCACGAGTGATAGGGTTGCGGAGGGAGTCATTAGCCAGTGTAGAGCAGATAGCCCTTATCGCCAAGTAGCCACCCTCAGGTTCAACATGGTGGCTGGAAGATTACTGGCACAGCGGACTGGCGCAGGATGAAGGCATCATGACTGCTGCCAGGATATTAGGCATTCACCATCATGATATGCTGGGCATGGTCGCACACCAATTGCACATTAAGTAAGTAGTATCCTTTGCGGTTACGTAACAATCTTAGCATTGATATGCGGGGCCCGCAAAGCCACGCATGTGCAGTCAATGGTGCCCTGCACCATGGGGAAACCTGATATCCAGGCAAAGCCATGACCATGTTCCTCTTGCTTCGCTTTATTTAGAGAGAAGGCAATGAAGTCCCTTCTCCTAGAGTACAGAGCCTCTGTGACCTCTCGGATGTAGCGATGGACGGCGAACTGTGAGATGTTTGCTATGTTGCCTGTTCCAGCCTGGAAGGATCCACTGGTGAAAAAAAAAATCAGGGACACCTTGGTCTTGAGGGTCATTGGCAGCGCCATCGTTGCCCTGCTCTGAGGCTGCAGGTCTGGCTGCAAGAGGTGGCAGAGTCTGTGATCACCTCCCTGGTGAAGCGGAGCCACTGAACACACTGCTCCTGGCTTAGGTGCAGGTAGGAGAAGTTCTCCCTGAAGACCCTAGATGGGTAAGGCTGCTGAGAGCCCTCCTCCCCCTCCTCCCTCTGCGAGCAGCTTGTCTTTGATGCCTCTGCTCCATCTCCCTGTTATGCTGCAGTGGGAGTGGGATTGCATGTAGAGCCCCCATGACTGGGAGCAAGTGGTGTAGTCAGAGGCCTTCCAGTAGGAGCCAACACATTCCCAATGTCCAGCAGCATTCCCTGCACACTTTAACAACGTTATAAATGCCTTCCAGCAAGCCAGTATTCATATAAGCTCTGCAAGAGTCAGTACAAGAGAAATAATCAACTTACCTGCAAGTTGGATTTATCCCTTTAAGTAGTTCTAGTGGCGGGTCCCTCGTGCAGCTAAACACACATATTCAGCTCTGCGTGTTTATGACACGGCGTTGATTGGAATGGCGAAGTCCAAAATGGCAGGTCGTGCGTCAAATCGGCATTGCACACTGACGTCACGATCTGCCTACTCTGCATACTGCTGGCGCATGCATGTCTCACCGCACTAGCACTCTCACCAAGAGGGCAATCAGCGCGGGCCGTGCAGGGAGGGAGGCAGCCGCCATTTTTTTCTTCAAACCAGTCTTAACTGCCTGCACTACGGTGCCGAATTTCGGGGTCCCTTACTCTTATACTCCAAACCCCTTGCAATTAACGTTAACATACCATTTGCCTTCCTAATTGCTTGCTGTACCTGCATATTAACTTTCTGTGATTCATGTACAAGGACCCCCAAATCCCACTGAATACCAACATTTACTAGTTTCTCGTCTTTTAAAAAAATACTCTTGCTTTTCCATTCTTTCTACCAATGTGGATAATTTCACACTTCACCACATGGTACTCCATCTGCCACCTTCTTGCCCAATCACTTAACAGGTCTATATTTCTTTTCAGCCTCTTTGTGTCCTCCTCACAGCTTACTTTCCTACCTAGCTTTGTATCATCAGCAAACTAAGATATATTATAGATGAGGGGACAGAGTGTGTCATTGACATACATTGTAAATAGCTGAGACACAAGCACCCCACTAGTTACAGCCTGCCATCCTGTTTATTCCTACTCTCGGTTAATCGACAGAAAACAAATTCTCAATCCAGGTTAATATATTGCCCTAATCTTGTGCAACAACCTCTTGTGTGGCACCTTATTGAATGCCTTCTCAAAATCCAAATAAATTACATCCGCTGGTTCCCCCTTATTTACCCTGCTAGTTACAACTTCAAAAAAAACTCAGATTTGACAAACACGATTTCCCTTTCATAAAACCATGTTGACCAGGAATCCTTCGAGCTGACTTGCTCAGAGGAAAAGGGAACCAACGGAAGGACGAGACAGGTCAGGCTGCTCAAGAGAAGCTCTGGGCCTTTCCACCTGCACCCAACCCAACATTTGCAGAGAGAGGTAGAAAGCCTCACTTTGGCAAATATTGTTGGTGGAGTCTCCTTTTCCCATTGACAGCTGCTCCAGCAGAACTCCAGTGGCAATGTGGCTGCCTCTCTAATCCTTATGCTGGCAGGTTCTTCAGAAGCATGCCAATCACAGCACGTTAGGCTTTACATGGTATTGCATGAAAGGAGGCATGGCAGGGTGATCAGTGTCTTCTCAAGAGTCTGAATCAGCAGAGGGGGGGGGGGGTGGGGGGGAAGATGCCAAGCCTGGCCATCTGCTGCAAGGGAACCAGTGGCTACAACACAGCATACAGCTTACATGTCCAGGCAATTAATGGTCAACTGTGGCCTGAAACCTGGCTGAACCTTTTTGCAGTCACGCTGCAGTGGTGACCTACAGGGTGGAGCTGTAGAGGTCACAGAGGAAAACCATCCTCAGAAGCATCTCATGCAATGCCATCTCGACTTCAGCAGACATCAAAAAGGAGGCCACGTGCTGAGGACGTATGTAGACGTATGCCTGCATCTATGGGTCCCTTTCCCTTCATCCAAGCCTGTCACTTCTTAATCCTATGCCCCCCTCAGCCTTAGCAAACATTGCTGATAGTTGATAGCAAAATACTGCAGATGTTGGAAATCCGAAATAACAACAGAAAATGCTGGAAAAACTCAGCAGGTCAGGCAACATCCGTGGAGAGAAATTTGAGTTGACGTTTCGGGTTGGACCCTTCAAAACTGGAAAGAAAAGAAACTAGATCGAAGGCAGGGCTGCGATCAGACAAAAGAATAAAAGAAACAAAAGAAGTAAAAGAGATTAGAAGCTGGACGAGATGGTAATAGGCTGGGATTAGGTGTAAAGTGTACTGGCAGGGCAAAAGATAGCTGTCAGGTGTGAGAGAGAATCAGAAGGAAAGGGGGGGGGGGGGGGGGAGGGAAAGGAGTGGAACAATTACAAGAGAAAATGAAATGGGGGCCGAGCTTATGATCTGAAATTGTTGAACTCGATATTGAGTCCGGAAGGCTGCAGACTGCCTAATCGGAAGATGAGGTGCTGTTCCTCGAGTTTACGTTGAGCTTCCGTGGAACAATACAAGAGGCCAAGGACGGTGAGGTCCGAGTGGGAATGGAGCGGTGAATTAAAATGACAGGCGACCGGAAGCTCGGGGTCACCCTTACGGACTGAACGGAGGTGTTCCGAAACGTCAACTCAAATTTCTCTCCACGGATGTTGCCTGACCTGCTGAGTTTTTCCAGCATTTTCTGTTGTTATTGCTGATGGTTGAGATGCCTTTTAATGCTCTCCAGAAGATTCCTAAAGTTTTGTCTCCCTCCATATAACGTTCCCCTTTAATTATACCCATTTCTTTAAATTAAACATACATGCAATTTTTGTCTATCAGTGGTGTCATTCATTGGCCCACTGGAGTTTGCACCTAGAGTTGCGAATTATTATTCAAGTAAGGTTAGGCATGAAAATTGAGTGCTATTGGCACTTGGGATTCAAGCAGGGCTTAAAGCAGTGCTAACTAGAATGGAATTGTTTTATACCGGAAGACAAACATTGACCACTCTCTATCCACTGCACATACATGCAGATGCACAAAAAAATACCTATCAGGAGAAAAAGTCACACTCAATATTATCTTTTCCAGGCACGAACAATTAGTGTTAGGGAATGTTATGTATTTTCTAACGAGATTTGTTTTTATTCGTTGCTGGGATGTGGGCGTCGCTGGCAAGGCCAGCATTTATTGCCATCCCCAATTGCCCTCTAGAAGGTGGTGGTGAGCTGCCTTCTTGAACCGCTGCAGTCCGTGTGGTGAATGTACTCCCAGAGTGCTGTTAGGTAGGGAGTTACAGGATTTTGACCCAGCAACGATGAAGGAACAGCGATATAATTCCAAGTCAGAATGGTGTGTGACTTGGAGGGGAAGTTGGAGGTAACCGTGTTCCCATGCGCCTGCTGTCCTTGTCCTTCAGGTGGTAGAGTTTGCGGGTTTGGAAGCTGCTGTCAAAGAAGCCTTGGTGAGTTGCTGCAGTGCATCTTGTAGATGGTACACACTGCAGCCACGGTGCGCCGGTGGTGAATGGGGTACCAATCAAGCAGCCTGCTTTATCCTGGATGGTGTCGAGCTTCTTGAGTGTTGTTGGAGCTGCACTTATCCAGGCAAGTGGAGAGTATTCCATCATACTCCTGACTTGTGCCTTGTAGATGGTGGAAAGGCTTTGGGGAGTCAGGAGGCGAGACACTCGCCGCAGAATACCTAGCCTCTACCCTGCTCTTGTAGCCACAGTATTTATGTGGCTGGTCTGGTTAAGTTTCTGGTCAATGGTGACCCCCCAGGATGTTGATGTTGGGGGGTTCAGCGATGGTAATGCTGTTGAATATCAAGGGCGGTGGTTAGACTCTCTTGTTGGAGATGGTGGGAATGTTACTTGCCACTTATCAGCCCAAGCCTGAATGTCGTCCAGGTCTTGCTGTATGCGGGCACAGACTGCTTCATTATCTGGAGGAGTTGTAAATGGAACTGAACACTGTGCAATCATCAGCAAACATCCCCACTTCTGACCTTATGATGGAGGGAAGGTCATTGATGAAACAGTTAAGATGGTTGGGCCTAGGACACTGCCCTGAGGAACTCCTGCAGCAATGTCCTGAGGCTGAGATGATTGGCCTCCAACAACCACAACCATCTTCCTTTGTGCTAGGTATGACTCCAGCCAATGGAGAGTTTTCCCCTGATTCCCAATGAGCTTCATATTTACTGTATAGTGCAGCTGCCTTGCAACTCAAAATAGGGTGTGGCAGAACTTGGCACTGTAGCAATTATACGTACAATTACAACTGGTACACAGAAGCAACTATGTGTTTCTCCAACCAAACTTGTGTGTGACAAATTTCCAACTAAGTTGTGGCAGTGTAATCGACAGAGTACATCCAAACACACCGCTCTCTTCCAGAGCACGAGGAATTTAATATGGCAATGCTCAGAGTCCTGCAGCAACACACAACCTGTTGAAATTAAATGCAGCAAGGGTTAAATGGGGCCATGTAGTGCCTGTTTTTCAGGCCTAAAGCCCCGAAAAGGCAGGAAGCAAGCACACACTTCCAACTGGAAGAGCGCCACCCGCCATATTGGGTAAGTTCAAACAAGAGGCGTCCTTTACCCATGCTAGAAGCAAGGCGTTAGGCAGTTGCATATGCAAATAAGAAGTCCAACGCCTGCTTTAGGACCTCGCTGCAACATTGGTTTGCCCTGAAGCAGCAAGCGCTAACTTGAACCACTGACCTCTCCGGCCTCCTCCCACAGCACCGTCTTCACCATCATGGGGACCGAGGCCCAATTATCCTGTGTGGGGCAGGGAGGGCGCAAGAGGCAGCCTCTCGAATTTCTCCCCCAGCATCTCTGTATCAAAATACTGAAGCGTGAATTTTGCCCAAGTATAAATGTATTAGCAGATCATTCAAGCTGACAATTTTGGAGAATGTTTTGCTCATCGGGGTGCAGGATGTCAGTGCTGGGAATGGAACAATTCTCCACGTTGGAACTATAAGCAGATCTTTCTCTGCGCCAACAAACTACTTTACACACACCTCAAAAAATACTCCCTGCTATATTTTTTTCTATTTCTAGCTATCTTTGCTTTGAGCAAACCCATTCCAATGAACCACATTAAATTTGGATCATTAGCAATTGTCGAAAAAAGAGTCACTAAAAAACTAATGATATTAATATTTAGTCAAAACATCAGCCACCGAGTATGTGATATTTATTCCTCTAACAGCACAGCCTTTACGAAAAGCCATTTTCTTTGTTGGCAAATAAGCAGCAGTGCGCTGGAGAAACCCACTGACAGCCAACAAACCCTGTTGACAAAACAAACACCTCTTCTCATTCACACATTAACTTCTAACAACAAAGGAGTATCAATGAATGTGTTAAGATAGAATTAAAGAAAGATAAAGAACCCAGCATTCTTGTTGCTTTGTTTTTCATTCTATTTTTTTTTTTTTTTAAGTTCTTCACCCCCTGCCCTGGCCAAGAAGGCTGGCAAGCAACAGGGCATTGGCATTCCCTACCCAAAAGGACAGAGAGGCAGTGCACTCCCAAACAGCAGAGAGGCAACATAAGAATTTGGAACAGGAGTAGGCCATACAGCCCGTCGAGCCTGCTCCTCCATTCAGTAAGATCATGGCTGATCTTTGACCTCAATTCCACTTTCCCGCCCAATCTCCATATCCTTGATTCCCTTAGAGTCCAAAAATCTACCTATCTCAGCCTGAATACACTCAACGATTTAGCATCCCCAGCCCTTTGGAGTAGAGAATTCCAAAGATTCACAACACTCCAAGTGAAGAAATTCCTCCTCATCTCAGACATAAATGGCCAACCCCTTATCCTGAGACTATGCCCCCTAGTTCTAGACTCTCCAGCCATGGGAAACAATCTCTCAGCATCTACCCTGTCGAGCCCCCTCAGAAACATATATGTTTCAATGAGATCACCTCTCATTCTTCTAAACTTCAGAGTATAGGTCCAATCTACTCAATCATCCCTCGTAGGACAATCCTCTCATCCCAGGAATCAATCTAGTGAACCATCATTGCTCCACCTCTAAGGCAAGTATATCCTTCTTCAGATAAGGAGACCAAAACTATACACAGGACTCCAGGTGTGGTCTCACCAGAGCCCTGTACAATTGTAGCAAGACTTCCTCACTCTTGTACTCCAACCACCTTGCAATAAAGGCCAACATGCCATTTGCCTTCCTAAATGCTTGCTGTACCTGCACGAAAGCTCTCGGTTTCCTATATGAGAAAACCTAAATCTCTCTGAACATCAACATTTAAATAGTTTCTCACCATTTAAAAAATATTCTGTTTTTCTATTCTTCCTACCAACGTGAATAACCTCACATTTCCCCAAATTATCATCTGCCACCTTTTTGCCCACTCACTTATCCTGTCTATATCCCTTTGCAGGTTCTTTGTGTTCTCCACACAGCTTACTTTCCCACCTATCTTTGTAACGTCAGCAAACTTGGATACATTACACGTGGTCCCTTCATCTAAGTCATTAATATACTGTAAATTGTAAATAGCTGAGGCCCAAGCACTGATCCTTGCAGCACCCCACTAGTTACAGCCTGCCTACCAGAAAATGGCAACCTATTCCCACACCATTTTTCAAACAACTTGCCACTCTGAGGCCGGAGCGGTGACTCGCTCTCAAACTATGTGTAATCCTTCAGTTAAGGGTCAGGCAGACAAGCGCACTCTCAGGCAACATTTCTTTCCTTGGTTTACAGAACTGACAGACTATCTACACGTACTTCTAAACTATACACTACCTCCAAGTGAAGGGCACAGGCTGCTGACTGACTCACTCCCCATTTACCAACCAAGAGGGCAGACAGGCAATTCGTTCCCAACCCTGTGGCAGTGCCATTCTTGACCAGATGTAAGGACATGTGGGAGAGCACCTCAGCGTAACTTGCAGTGTTATTTTCTCTCTATTCTTCTGAAAAATGCTTCATGAACATTCAGCACGCTCAAAGATGTGTTGTGCGGGGAATTGCAGTCCCAATGGGTGGCACAGCATGTTGACGATAGTCCTGAAGAATGTGTCTTAATTGCTAATGTTTTTGGGAGAATCTTAAAAAGGTAAAATCATTCCATTTTGATTTTTGTACGGAAATGCTTTATCATCCCCATAAAGCAATAAACACAGAGCGCTTTGATAATCTTGATGCAAATTCTGATAGCAAAAGAAAACTTTTTTTTGTATTCGTTTATAGGCATTGCTGGCAAGGCCAGCATTTATTGCCCATCCCTAATTGCCATCGAGAAGGTGGTGGTGAGCCACCTTCTTGAACCACTACAGTCTGAGTGGTGAAGGTACTCCCATGGTGCTGTTAGGGAGGGAGTTCCAGGATTTTGACCCAGCGACGATGAAGGATCGGCGATATATTTCCAAGTCAGGGTGGTGTGCGACTTGGAGGGGGTGGTGTTCCTATGCACCACAGTACGCCGGTGGTGGAGGGAAGTGAATGTTTAAAGTGGTGAATGGGGTGCCAATCAAGTGGGCTGCTTTGTCCTGGATAGTGTCGAGCTTCTTGAGTGTTGTTGGAGCTGCACTCATCCAGGCAAGTGGAGAGTATTCCATCACACTCCTTACTTGTGCCTTGTAGATGGTGGAAAGGCTTTGGGGAGTCAGGAAGCGAGACACTCGCCACAGAATACCTAGCCTCTGACCTGCTCTTGTTGCCACAGTATTTATGTGGCTGGTCCAGTTAAGTTTCTGGTCAATGGTGACCCCCAGGATGTTGATGGTGGGGGATTCGGCGATGGTAATGCCGTTGAATGTCAAGGGGCGGTGGTTAGACTTTCGCTTGTTGGAGATAGTCATTGCCTGGCACTTCTGTGGCGCGAATGTTAACTACCACTTATCAGCCCAAGCCTGAACGTTGTCAAGGTCTTGTTGCATGCGGGCATGGACTGCTTCATTATCTGAGGAGTTGTGAATGGCGCTGAACACTGCAGTCATCAGCGAACATACCTATTTCTGACCTTATGTTGGAGGGAAGGTCATTGATGAAGCAGCTGAAGATGGTTGGGCCTCTTCTTTGTCAATTGTGACACGTCAAGAGTAAAGTTTAATGACATTTAATGATCACAGTAATTAACTTTTAACCAGAAAATAAAAGTCAAGTAAAAAAGGATATTTGATTGAAGTCAAATACAGCAATTTGAACGGCATTTGCTGGAGAATGCAGACAACAAATCGCCATAGAAAGCACCTGGCCTAAAGTGCTTCAACTCAAACAGCACTGTATAGGAGCTTGAGGCACAAAACCAGTCAACCGTTTTGCCTGTATGAACATGCCCCTTCAATCTGTCTGGCTGGTTATTTATACAGAAGAAACACAGCTACCTATATAATTAGATGCTGGAGGAAATAAAATGCTGATCTTAGCTGTTGGGAAAGGGCTCCAACTTTTCTTGCTTTTATACCATGAAGTTCACACATACAACCGAACACTGATAAATCCAGCAATTGCTTTCCAAGCAACTTTACACTTGCATTAGCATTATGCTCGGATCAGGATTTCAGGCGTGACAAGGGGCAGGTGACCCATTCGCTCATGTGAAGCTGCCTGCAGTAATTCGATTTTTAACCACATGCCTCCGGGTTTCCCAGGCCTTGGGAAACTCGGCAGCTGAAAGCAGGCAAGAAGTCAGAATCCAAGAGGAAAGTACCTTTCCAGCACTGCTTGTGGGCCAGGAGGAGCAGGAGTGTTTCCTCCTGGCCCAACAAGCTATCTTGTTAACCCCACCATGCCCCCTGCGATTGGACTGCTCCCCCACCCCACCATCGGATCCCCCTCGACCACCATCTGCCCCACAGACCACCACCGGACCCACCACCCCCCCATTCCCACACGATCTTGCTCACTCCTCCAATACACCTACCTTCTCTCTAGGATTCCGCCTTGTGAAGCAGGCTTCCCACCCAAAAGGCCTCCAGCTTGTCAATCAGGCTGCCTGTGGGCGAGAACCCCATTTAAATGGGGCCTGCAGTTAAATTCTGCAGGACATTCGGGAAACCCGTTCTTCTGGGTTCCCTGACCTCATAGCGCCCAGCGCCCAGCCCCACCACCCCCCCCCCCGCCACACACAACACACAACTCGCCTCCACATTAAAATCAAGGCCTTGAATTCTATAGAGTGGATGTGAATGGAAAGGGGCTTTGGTGCACTGCAGTTCTACATTTGGATCAGGTGTATATTTATCTGGAGTTGACCATTTCTGCAAAAAAATGGGTATGCCTGGATATTTGCCAAATGTCCCGACTTTTTTGCCTATTTCAGTTACAGTCTAGAACTAATCTTTTTTTATAAAAATGGCTAGTTATAGGCAAGTAGTTTCCCATATGTCAGCCTTTTGTACATATGATCATTTCAACTTACAAGAATTCATTTGTTATTGCTTGGTTTGGGTTAGTTTTTGTTTGGTTGCATGTTGGTATTTTACCAATTATAAAGGTTACCCTATTTCTGACGAAGCTCAATGAGAATGCATTGCATTGCATTCAAAAGAAACTTTCATCTATGTATGCATTTCCCTATTCCAGATGGTGTACTACTGGGTAGACTGACCATAAGGCAGCAGCCTCAATTCCTGGTCTGTGCTGAGTAAGCCAATCTTAGCCAAGCAGTGGTGGAGTACTAGCATGCCTCTGGGGTGGGGTGGAGGGGAAGGGGGGGGGGGGGGGGGGGGGAAAGTCGACCAGGGTTCTCACTCCAGGCCACTAGCCTTTGACCCTTGCTATGGTAAGTATGTGTATTGACATTGAGTGAGGACGGGATCAGCTATGGTGCCCCAGGCAGGTCAAATAGCCTTCTATTAGAAAGTCTAGACTTGCAAGTGAGCACTGACATGATTTGAGGCAACAACAAAAAACCCATGGAACTGTACTTCAGCTTTCTCCATACCTTTGGGAGTAGATAGCCTGTTGGTTCTCTAAACTCAGGAATTAAGTGTTGCCCGGAGAATGAGCTTCCTGGCGATCACCTTGACTGAAGGATTACACAGTTTGAGAACGAGTCAACACTTTGCTGTATGGGAGTGCCTGCCTCTCTCTCCTTTTGGGTAGGGAATGCCCTGTTGCTTGTCAGCTCTTTTGCTCAGGGGAACAGGGTGAACATTTTTTTATAATGTAAAATAGAATGAAATGCAAAGCAACAAGAAGTTGGGTTCTTCATAAGGAAGGACGAGGTGGAGAAACTAGAAAAAGTATATATTGTACTGTGCCTGGGCACCAAGTCTTCAATCAATTGACAATAGTACAAAGATGAAGTCCTGAGCAGAACAGCTGACATGCAGCAAGTGAGCTGCTAGAATATTCTTAAGAAAGACTCCAGTATACTTTCTGTAATAATCTGGCCCAGCCCCAAGACCTTACTGTAAACTCCTTTGGGTTATTATGGGCAGTCCAGTTTTGTCCACTGACATCCTGCATAAATAATATTAAAATAAATAACATGACTAATTCTGAGGCTGAAACACACTGGCTCCTTTATTGCACTCGGACGCAGCACAAATCAGTTAGCTTCAAACAAATGGCTTTAGTTTTCCATCGAGGTTGCAGTCAGACTTTGAATTTACAAAAATATGCTGCACACTTTACCAGTAAATAGATGTGTCATGAAGGTGCAAATTATCCCACAAATGATGGGGATTGTGTCGGTTCCCTCACAGATTGTTGAATGCACTGTTTATTCCACAAATGAGGAAACGGGCCGAGCGATGCAGTTGTAAGCTGTAAAGAGCTCCTTCACAAGTGGAGCAGCCCTGTTATCCAACAACTTCCTCTGGAATATTCCATTTAAACATTGACAATGTGGCCCTAACACAGCTCCTGAGGCACTGGCACTGCCTATGACCATGCCAGCTGACCACAACCCATACGGTCAGATTAGTTCATTTACATAATTTGATGACGCCACCAACTCAGTGCACAACGTGTGAGGAAGAGGCTGTGTAGGTCAGGGGGCTGGAATGCCCGGTGGCAGCCGCCAATGCAGGCCGTCAATGGGGTGCTGCACTTTTTTGGCCAACGGAACCAATTCAGGCACAATGATCCCTTTCTTTGTTTGCTCATTGAAGGCCATAGAAGCAACAGGAAGGAAAGAAAAATGGCCTGATTGCCTCCAGGGCAGTCCTTGGCTTACAAACAATTTTATTTTTGCTGGTGGCCTCCATTTCAAGTGGTTGCTGTGCATCACATTATGGAGAGGACCCAAAACTTACATAATTTTGGGTATCTTAATGAACCCTTTGCATCGTTCATGCCTAGGCTCCCTACATGTCATGTGGGGGCCAACTGCACTGGAGTAGTTCAGACACAGAGACTTCCTCAAGTCTCTATGATCAAACATAAGGGGAGTTAGTGCCTGATGGAGATTAACACAAATATTGAAGACATTGCATTATTGAGCCTTATATGTATGTGTATACTGTTAGTGCGGTATTGTTAAAAATTACAGTAAACTTGAGCTATGACTGGAGTTTTGATCTGGTATGGTGATTTTTGTCACATGCTATAAAGAGTGTATATAAAGCACCTTTCTTCAAAAGTGGGACAGCAATTTTAACACAGAACTGCATTGCAAAGCACTTTTCAATCCAACATGCTGCTCCTCACAAACAGGAAGCTCTCACACACCTGTTTTTGGCGACCATACAAAAAGTCGATTACAGTGAAGTGAATGTTAAAGAAATGGAGGTCATTTTAACCTAACTCGATGGTCGGGAAACCCATGGGATCAGGTGGAACACTGGTTTTACACCCCGTCCAATATTACACTGCATTGACTTCAATGGAAAGTAAAATCGGGCAGGGTGCAAAACCAGCGTTGCACCCAATCCCGTCAGTTTCCCGATGGATGGGATAGGTTAAAACTTCCCCCAATGGAGGCAAAATTCCTTGCTTCGTCATCCCACTGGAGTTTGTGGGGTCAATGGGAGGGCACCTCATTAGAATGGGGCAGGTGGGAACAAGTATCTCTTGTGCCCACCTGTCCCAAGCCAACAAAAATTCCAGCCTTGGTGGGTGGTTGCCCAGCCATGCCCTCCGACACCCTCAGCAAAGAGGCTGCATTTTAATTCTTACGGGGTCAACGTCATATGTGGCCTACTGGAAGCCAGTAAGCCTTACGTCACTGGGAGTACGGGCTGCCACACAAAGAGCGGGTCCCTACTGATCGGAGGAACCCCTAGGCATGGAGAGTCCCCAACGCTGCCCATCATCAGATGGATGTTCTGCCCATTAAAAGTCAAATTGAAACTCCCAGATACAGCAGAGACCTGGTGCAACTGGGTCTCCATCATGTATGGGGGTTCCGCCGGTCTCCAACTGGATCAGCAGCCTTCCCGCAGAATTGTAGCCACAAGATTTTTTATCTATTAGTGAGAGAGACTCAAACAATGCCTTTAGGGAAGGAAATCAGCTGTCCTTACCTGGTCTGGCCTATATGTGACTCCAGACCCACAGCAATGTGGTTGACTCTTAACTGTCCACTGAAATGGCCTAGTAAACCACTCAGTTATAACAAACCGCTATGAAAAACAATAAAACAACCGGACAGACCACCCGGCATCGACCTCGGCCAGGACAATGGCACACCCAGCCCAGTCGGCCTGCAAAGCCCTCACTAACATCTGGGTACTTGTGCCAAAATTGGGACAGCTGTCCTACAGACTAGTCAAGCAACAGCCCGACATAGTCATACTCACAGAATCATACCTTTCAGCCAATGTCTCAGATTCCTCCATCACCATCCTTGGTTATGTCCTGTCCCACCGGCAGGACAGACCCACCAGAGGTGGTGGCACAGTCGGGAGGGATTGGCCCTGGGAGTCCTCAACATTGACTCCGGACCCCATGAGGTCTCATGGCTTCAGGTCAAGCATGGGCAAGGAAACCTCCTGCTGATTACCACCTACCGCCCTTCCTCAGCTGATGAATCAGTACTCCTCCATGTTGAACACCACTTGGAAGAAGCAGGGAGGGTAGCAAGGGCACTGAATGTACTCTGGGTGGGGGACTTCAATGTCCATCACCAAGAGTGGCTCGGCAGCACCACTACTGACCAAGCTGGCCGAGTTCTGAAGGACACAGCTGCCAGACTAGGACTGCGGCAAGTGGTGAGAGAACCAACATAAGGGAAAAACCTACTTGACCTCATCCTCAGCAATCTACCTGTCGCAGATGCACCTGTCCATGACAGCATTGTTAGCAGTGACCACTGCACTGTCCTTGTGGAGACGAAATCTCGCCTTCACACTGAGGACACTCGCCATCATGTTGTGTGGCTAAATGTTGTGTTAAATAGGATAGATTTAGAACAGATCTAGAAGCTCAAAACTGGGCATCCATGAGGTGCTGTGGGCCATCAGCAACAGCAGAATTGTATTCTGCCACAATCTGTAACCTCATGGCCCGGCATATCCCTCACTCTACTATTACCATCAAGCTAGGAAACCAACCCTGGTTCAATGAGGTGTGCAGAAGAGCATGTCGGGAGCAGCACCAGGCGTACCTAAAAATGAGGTGCAAAACTGGGGAAGCTGCAATACAGGACTACATGCATGCTAAACAGCGGAAGCAGCATGCTATAGGCAGAGCTAAGCAATCCAACAATCAACAGATCATATCAAAGCTCTGCAGTCCTGCTACATCCAGTCATGAATGGTGGTGGACAATTAAACAACTAACGGGAGGAGGCGGCTCCAAAAATATCCCCATCCTCAATGATGGCGGAGCCCAGCACGCGACTGCAAAAGACAAGGCTGAAGCGTTTGCAACCATCTTCAGCCAGAAGTGTCGAGTGGGTGATCCATATCGGCCTCCTCCGGAGGTCCCCACCATCACAGAAGCCAGTCTGCAGCCAATTCGATTCACTCCACGTGATGTCAAGAAACGGCTGAGCACACTGGATACAGCAAAGGGTATGGGCCCCGACAACATCCCAGTTGTCATACTGAAGACTTGTGCTCCAGAACTAGCTGTGCCTCTAGCCAAGCTGTTCAAATACAGCTACAACACTGGCATCTACCCGACAATGTGGAAAACTGCCCAGGTATGTCTTGTCCACAAAAAGCAGGAAAAATCCAATCCAGCCAATTACCGCCCCATAAGTCTACTCTCAATCATCGACAGTGCTATCAAGTGGTACTTGCTCACCAATAACCTGCTCACTGATGCTCAGTTTGGGCTCCGCCAGGACCATTCAGCACCAGACCTCATTACAGCCTTAGTCCAAACATGGACAAAAGAGCTGAATTCCAGAGGTGAGGTGAGAGTGACTGCCCTTGACATCAAGGCAGCGTTTGACCGAGAGTGGCATCAAGGAGCCCTAGTAAAATTGAAGTCAATGGGAATCAGGAGGAAAACTCTCCACTGGCTGGAGTCATACCTAGTACAAAAGGAGGATGGTGTAGTTGTTGGAGGTCAATCATCTCAGCCCCAGAACATTGCTGCAGCACTTCCTCAGGGCAGTGTCCTGGGTCCAACCATATTCAGCTGCTTCATCAATGACCTTCCCTCCATCATAAGGTCAGAAGGGAGGATGTTCACTGATAATTGCACACAGTCTTCAGTTCCATTTGCAACTCCTCAGATAATGAAGCAGTCCATGCCCAAATGCAGCAAGACCTGGATGATATTCAGGCTTGGGCTGATAAGTGGCAAGTAACATTCGCGCCACCTAAGTGCCAGGCAATGACGATCTCCAACAAGCGAGTGTCTAACCACCACCCCTTGACATTCAACAGCATTACCATTGCCAAATCCCCCATCATCAACATCCTGGGGGTCACCATTGACCAGAAACTTAATTGGACCACCCACATAAATACTGTGGCTACAAGAGCAGGACAAAGCAGAGTATTCTGTGGAGAGTGTCTCACCTCCTGACTCCTCAAAGCCTTTCCAACATCTACAAGGCACAAGTCAGGAGTGTGATGGAATACTCTCCACTTGCCTGGATGAGTGCAGCTCCAACAACACTCAAGAAGCTCGACACCATCCAGGACAAAGCAGCCCACTTGATTGGCACCCCATCCACCACCTTCAACATTCACTCCCTCCACCACCGGCGTACCGTGGCTGCAGTGTGTACCATCTACAAGATGCACTGCAGCAACTTGCCAAGGCTTCTTCGGCAGCACCTCCCAAACATAGAAGATAGGAGCAGGAGTAGGCCATTCGGCCCCTCGAGCCTGCTCCGCCATTTAATGCGATCATGGCTGATCATCCAAATTCAGTACCCTGTCCCTGCTTTCTCCCCATATCCCTTGATCCCCTTAGCCTTAAGAAATATATCTAACTCCTTCTTGAATATATTTAATGAATTGGCCTCAACTGCCTTCTGTGGTAGAGAATTCCACAGGTTCACCACTCTCTGGGTGAAGAAATTCCTCCGCATCTCAGTCCTAAATGGCTTACCCCGCATCTTTAGACTCTGACCCCTGGTTCTGGACTCACCCGCCATTGGGAACATCCTTCCTGCATCTAGTCCTGTTAGAATTTTATAAGTTTCAATGAGATCCCCTCTCATTCTTCTAAACTCCAACAAATATAAGCCCAATCGACCCAATCTCTCCTCATACGTCATTCCTGCCATCCCAGGAATCAGTCTGGTGAATCTTCGCTGCACTCCCTCCATGGCAAGAACATCCTTCCTCAGATAAGACGACCAAAACTGCACACAACACTCAAGGTGTGGTCCCACCAAGGCCCTGTACAACTGCAGCAAGACATCCTTGCTCCTGTACTCGAATCCTCTCACTATGAAACCTAGGACCACTACCACCTAGAAGGACAAGGGCAGGAGGGGCATGGGAACACCATCACCTCCAAGTTTCCTGCCAAGTTACACACCATCCTGACTTGGAAATATATCGCCATTCCTTCATCGTCGCTGGGTCAAATTCCTGGAACTCCCTCCTTAACAGCACTGTGGGAGTACCTTCACCACAAGGACTACAGCGGTTCAAGGAGGCAGCTCACCACCATCTTCTCAAGGGTAATTAGGATGGGCAATAAATTCTGGCCTTGCCAGCAATGCCCACATCCTAGGAGCGAATAAAAAAAAAGACTGGAAATTGTGACGTATAATGCTATAATGTATAATTCTAACAAAAAAAGACTCGTTGCCTTGGAGGGGGTGCAGTGCAAATTCACCACAATGATACCGGACCTAAAAGGGTTAAATTACTAGGCTTGTATTCCCTGGAGTATGGAAGATTAAGGAGTGATATAATTGAGGTGTTTAAAATGATTAATGGATTTGATAGGGTAAACAGAGAGAAACTATTTCCTCTGGTGGGGAGTCCTGAACAAGGGGGCATAACATTAAAATTAGAGCTTGTCCATTCAGCGTGATACCAGGAAACACTTCTTCACACAAAGGGTAGTGGAAATCTGGAACTCTCTCCCCCAAAAAGCTGTTGAGACTAGGTCAATTGAAAATTTTAAAACTGAGATTGATAGATTTTTATTAGGCAAGGGTACTAAGGATTACGGAACCAAGGCGGGTAGATGGAATTAAGATACAGATCAGCCATGAACAAACTGAATGGCAGAACAGGCTTGAGGGACTGAATGGCCTACTCATGTTCCTATGATTAGCAAAACTCAAGGAGAACAAAGGAACGAGCACAGGCAGGTACCAATTTTACATGAGTGCACTCCCAGGTAGGAAACCTGCATTTGAATCCCCGGGATCAATCAATGTGCACATTGCCCCTGTTGTGACTAGTGGTGTCCTGCAGGGATCTGTGTTGGGCCCTCAACTATTCACAATAATTATTAACGACTTAGATGATGGCATAGAAAGTCATACATCCAAATTTGCCGATGACACAAAGATAGGCGGCTCTGTAGGCAGTGTAGATGAAAGCATAAAATTACAAAGGGATATTGATAGATTAAGTGAATTGGCAAAACTGTGGCAAATGGATTTCAATGTAGGTAAATGTGAGGTCATCCACTTTGGACCTAAAAAGGATAGAACAGGGTACTTTCTAAGTGGTAAAAAGCTAAAAACAGTGGAGGTCCAAAGAGACTTGGGGGTCCAGTACATAGATCATTAAAATATCATGAACAGGTACAGAAAATAATCAAATAGGCTAATGAAATGCTGGCCTTTATATCTACAGGACTAGAGTACAAGGGGGTAGAAGTTATGCTGCAGTTATACAAAGCCCTGGTCAGACCACACCTGGAGCACTGCGAGCAGTTCTGGGCACCGCACCTTAGGAAGGATATATTAGCTTTGGAGGGAGTGCAGCGTAGGTTTACCAGAATGGTACCTAGATTTCAAGGGTTAAGTTACGAGGAGAGATTACACAAATTTGGGTTGTATTCCCTAGAATTTAGAAGGTTAAGGGTGATCTTATCGAAGTTTTCAGGATATTAAGGGGAACAGATAGGGTAGATAGAGATAAACTATTTCCACTATTTGGGGAGTCTAGGACTAGGGGGCATACTCTAAAATTAGAGTCAGACCTTTCAGGAGTGAAATTAGGAAACAATTCTACACACAAAGGGTGGTAGAAGTTTGGAACTCTCTTCTGCAAACGGCAACTGATGCTAGATCAATTGTAAATTTTAAATCGGAGATGGATAGCTTTTTGTTAACCAAAGGTATTAAGAGATATGGGCCAAAGGGGGGTATATGGAGTTAGATCGCAGATCAGCCATGATCTCATTGAATGGCAGAACAGGCTCGAGAGGCTGAATGGCCTACTCTTGCTCTTATGTTCCTTCCTATGCCCCATCTTGTTTGGGTTGCCTTCCAGCATCACTCACGGTAATCAAATGCCAGAGAACAGAAAACAGAAATTGCTCCAAATGCATCTTCCAAAATTGGAGGTATCCAAAGGTGTATTTACACTGCAAATTCAGTCCTGGTACAAAGCAATTTCTACTTCACACCAATACTGGATTTCCAATGGCCAATTTTCCAAGTTAATACTGCTGGCCGAGTGCTAATAGCAGAAAATCATCCCAATATGCACGGCCAACAGGCGAGACTCTCCACCAGCAGCATGAGCTCAGAAAGTTATCCCTGCAGTGTAAATCCGGAATCAGGGCAAAGTGAAGTGAGAGTCACACCTCTCGGATCTCACACCATACAGAGTGTAAAGCCAGTACATTGTCAAATCTACTCTGGCCTCACGTGTACAGCACTCTCTTCCCAAACAGGACAGTTGAAGTTCAAGCAAGGCAGGAGCAGGTTCTGCCTGGCTGGAACCCGAACTGGAGCTACTGGTTTCAGGCAGGTAGCTGCAGTGTAAATGGATCCTCAGACAATATACAAGTTCTGATTCTGCACTGGTGGGTACAAGACCAACAACATGTACAGCTGGCAATAGACTTGTGGTCAAAGCCACCACCATTACAGCTAAGTGCTGAATTGCCCCCTATCTGCTATTTGTATCCCCTTCACATACCACCCAATTCTGTGGGACTTCCACTGTTGGCACTCTTATCTCTAACAACATAGCTTCAAATTGTTTCACCATGGAGACTTACACAGCATGCACTAAAAATAAAAGATTCCTGCAGAGGAGCCAGCTGCTGAATGGCAGCACGAATGTATCAATTCCAAATCAATTAAATATTCAGCACAGACTGTGCTATTGGGTCTCAATGAATTTTGACATTGCAGTCAGATCATCCCATCTCAAATGGATAGTGCGTGAAAAAGCAACGTCTTTGTCCTGCGTCAAAAAGAGAAAATTTCCCAATTACTATTAAATCCGTGTGTTAATGGAGACACGGAATGCAGGAGTTGGTTTAACAAGTCTTTACTGAATGGAGACAATCTGGAAACTGAAACTACAGAAGCCTGCCAGGGCCTTTTATACAGGGATGGTCACTGCCGGTACTGCAGTCTGAGACCAGTTATTCCCTTAAAAGGGACATACACAACAATTCCTCCCCTTTTAGATAAGCAGTACATAACATTCATTTAACAACTAAATAATAACTAATTACAATTACAGTTGCTAGATACATTAGTTGAAGTTAAGCAATTATAAGTTCAGTCTTTGAGGAGGCTTCCTGATTCTGTCTGGATAACGCCTCTTTGGGGTATCAGGTTCTTCTGGCAAGGTTGAGTCGGGATCAATGTCGTTGTTTGGTTCGTCTGCTTCCAATATCACCGATTCTGCGGTAGATGCAATTGGTACTTCGGTTTCATCGCCAGGTGTATCAGATCGTGGTGTGGAGTTGAGGTTTTCCAGTGACTCTAGAATCTGGTCAGCATGGCGTCTTACAATGCTTTCTCCAACGTCCACGGTATACATTAGGAGGTCCTTGCCGTGTACAGATCGTTCCTGGCTGCCATTTCTCTGTGCGGTAGTCCCGGGCCAAAACTGGTTGACCTATCTTGAAACTCCTGGTCGGCCTTTCATTCATATTCTGAAACTGCCTGTTCTCCACATCTCTTCTGACATTTGGCTTAACCAAATCCAAGCGGCATCGTAGTCTTCGATTGAAGAACATCATGGCTGGAGTTTGGTTGGTAACCGCATGCGTCGCATTCCGGTAGGCAAACAAGAAGTTATCCACCTTGTGTTGTAGGGGTATATCTTCATTACACATTGCCTCGATAGCCTTCTTGAATGTTTGAACAAACCTCTCGGCCAATCCATTGGTGGCTGGATGATATGGGGCGGATGTGTAATGCTTAACACCATTGTTCGTTAAGAACCTCCGGAACTCTTCAGACACAAACTGTGGTCCATTGTCAGAGCAAATCTGTTCAGGCAGCCCATTCCTGGCGAATATGGTTCGTAAGACTGTGATAGTTTTTTCTGTGGTGGTTGAGGACATTTTTATTACCTCTGGCCACTTTGAATGTGCATCCACCGCAATTAAAAACATCGAGTCCATAAAAGGGACCAGCAAAATCAATGTGCACCCTTTGCCATGGAGATGAGGGCCACTCCCATGGATGTAGAGGGGCTTGTGGTGGGGCGTTTTGGACCTTCTGGCATCCTGTACAGCTCTTGGTCATCTCTTCGATTTCTCTATCGATTCCCGGCCACCACACAAACGCTCTGGCTAAGTTCTTCATTTTTACCCCTCCCTGATGACCCTCATGAAGCTCATTGAGCACTCTATCCTTCAATTTGGGTGGAATTACTACTCTGGATCCACACATCAAGGTTCCTCGGCACACTGACAGCTGTTCTCTTCTCGGCGAGAATGCTGGCAGCAGTAGTTCACCATGTGCTGGCCATCCCTTCACCATTAAATCATAGACCCAGGAGAGTGTCGGGTCATTTCGTGTTTCCTTTTCTATGTTTGCATTCGTCACAGGGAGACATTCGACAATAGTCGAGTGGAATAACTCCACTGGATCCACTGCCAGTTCTTCTTCCACCGTCGGCAACGGTAGGGGCGACAATCCATCAGCATTCCCATGCTGTTTAGTTCCTTTGTACTCGATGTCATATTGGTGTGCCCCTAGGAAAAGGGACCACCTCTGTAGCCGTTGTGCCGTCATTATCGGTACGCCCTTCTGAGGGTTGAAAATGGAGACGAGAAGTTGATGATCAGTTAGTAGAGTAAATTTCTGACCGTGCAGGTAGTGATTGAACTTCTTCACCCCCCACACCAGGCTGAGGGCCTCTGTCAATCTGGGCGTAGTTACGCTCGGCTGAAGTTAACGAGCGTGACGCAAAAGCTATCGGCCTCTCAGAACCATCAAGGAATTTATGTGACAGTACCGCCCCAATGCCGTAGGGAGACGCATCACACGCCAGTCTTATCGGTAATGATGGGTTGTAGTGAGCCAATACTTCTCTTGAAGTGATTAGGTCCTTACTCTTCTGAAAGGCCCGCTTACATTCATCGCTCCATTTCCATGCTACTCCCGTTCGTAGTAGGGCGTTCAGTGGATGCAGAATTGTGGACAAATTTGGCAAAAACTTATGGTAGTAATTCACCAATCCGAGGAATGACCTCAGTTGCGACACATTTTCAGGCGCTGGAGCCTTAACTACCGCTTCAATTTTGTCAGGGGACTGATGCAACCCCTCTTCATCAATCACGTGGCCACAATATGATATCTGTTCCTTAAACTCGCACTTGGGGCGATTGGTTCGTAGCCCATGTTCACGTAGTCTAGTGAGCACCTGCTCTAGGTTGGCAAGGTGTTAACTGTCATCTTCACCTCTCACTACGATGTCATCCAAGTAACACGGAGTCCTCGGAATCCCTTGCAGGACTTGTTCCATCGCTCTTTGCCATATCGCCGGAGCTGATGCTACTCCGAATACCAGTCGATTATACTGGTAAAGACCTTTGTGAGTGTTTATCGTGAGATACTTCCTAGAGGATTCTTCAACCTCCATCTGCAAATATGCTTGTGCTAGGTCAATTTTTGTAAAACGCTTCCCTCCGGATAGTGAGGCGAAGATATCTTCTATCCTTGGAAGAGGATATTGTACTGTGTGAAGGACTGGGTTCACTGTCACCTTGAAGTCCCCACAGATGCGAACCTTCCTTGGCTCCTCAGACCTATTGTTTAACGTTTTCTTCATGACAGGAACGATGGGTGTCGCCCACTCGCTCCAGTCTACCTTAGATAACATGCCTGCCTTCTCCAGCTCTGCCTCGACGGCGGGGCGAATTGCATATGGTACCGGTCTTGCTTTGAAAAACTTGGGAATTGCATTCTCCTCTATTTTTATCAAGGCGGTTACGCCTTTAAGGAGTGCCCAGTTCTTATTGAAATACCTCTTTGGCGTCAGCTAAGATTGTTGACAATCGTCCAGGAGTGACGTCGTCATCCTTTTTACCAGCCACCGTCAGTGCCTGAATGGAGTGCCAGTCTAAACTTATCTTTCTGATCCATTCACGTCCCAATAACGGTGGTCCACCATCTTGCAGAATGTAGAGATACAATTTCCGTATTTTCTTGCCGTTGTATTTGACAGGCACCCTTATTTTTCCTCTGGGGTACACTTTTTGCCCCGTATACGTCCTCAAGACAATGGATGTCTCTCTCAAGGGTATGTGAGAGAATAGTCGCTCGTAGTCTCGCCGATTCATGACGGTTAGAGCTGATCCTGTATCCAATTCCATTTTGACTTGAGACCCTGCTATCGTGAGGGTGACCCAAATGGTTCGGTGATCCTCTTTTGCGATTACGTTGTGAAGTTTGAGACAGCTTAGTCTCCTGTTCCCGGATTCACTATCGCTCATCTGGTCTTCGGAACTACTGTCCGTCATCTTTTGTACTTTCCTGTATGGTTCCTTAGTAGCCTTTTTATTGTCGTTGGTCTTCTTCTCAGACTTGCAAACTCGTGCAATGTGTCCCATCTTTCCGCATTGCCTGCATATTTTGTCCTTGGGCCAGCAGTCCTTCTGGTCATGGTTTGTTCTGCCGCAGCGATAACATTTTGCAAATCCCCGTGTCATTTCATGGGTGCCGTATTCCTGTGGCTTTTGTTGTATTTCCGCAGCTCCCCTTGCTGCTGCTTCGTACGATACTGCCACGCTGAAAGTCTTATCTAGCGTCAGCTCTTTCTCTGAGAGTAACCTCTTCTGGGTTCCTTCACTCAGGAGTCCACAGACAAATTTGTCCCGTAAGGTATCTGCCAGTCCTGCTCCGAACTGGCAGTGCTTTAATAGCTTGCGTAGTTCCGTAAGGTAATCAGCATTGCTCTCATTTTTATGCTGATTTCTCCTGTGGAATTTAAATCTTTCTGCTATCAGCAGCGGTGTAGGATTTCGGTGGCCTTCGGTTTGGCTGGAGTAATCAGGTCGCGCAATAGGCCGTACGTTCTTGCGCCCATTAAATTTAGCAATACCGATGCCTTTTTCCCCTCGGCTATTTCGTTTGCCTCGCAATATACCTCGACTCTTTCCACATACGTGGTCCAGTCTTCTATTGCATTATCGAAGGCAGTGATATCGCCAGTCTTTGGCATCTTGAAAATCTAAGATGGCGTCTCCCGCGCTTTTCCTTCGTCTCCGATGGATCAAAATGGTGCCTCCCGCGCTTTTCCTTCTTCCCTGCCGAGTTAAGATGGCGCCTCCCACGCTTTCCCGCCGCTGCCGCTGCTGTCAACGCCACTCTCCGCGGTATTTTTATTTTTAACCGTTCCCGTCGTGGAGCGGACCCTCTGGGACACTTCCCTCCCTCTTCTTAGGTCCGAACGCTGCCCGGCTGCGAAGCACCGGCCGCGCCCTGTGTGCTCCACCCTCTCTCTCTTTGCTTCCCGACTCGCTGCCCGGCCCCGTTGCAGAGCCACCCGGTCGAGCTCTAGCCCGCCGCAGCCCAGGAAGGATCAGTGCACTACCTGCCACCAGCCCGATTAGCTGGGAAACCACAGACTGGGGAACCAAGCCTGGCTCTTGACAGTCTCCCCTGCAAGTTCTCAATCCGATGATTTGGAGGGCGGTTGCCCACGGTCGACGCCCGTTTCTCGAGTTTCTTTGGATTTTTTTTTTTCCTTTTCTGGCTTCGACCTTCAATAACATCGTCTGAGGTGCTGCCGAGTTGCAGGTAAGTTCGTTTCTTACTCGTCGCCAGTATTAAATCCGTGTGTTAATGGAGACACGGAATGCAGGAGTTGGTTTAACAAGTCTTTACTGAATGGAGACAATCTGAAAACTGAAACTACAGAAGCCTGCCGGGGCCTTTTATACAGGGATGGTCACTGCCGGTACTGCAGTCTAAGACCAGTTATTCCCTTAAAGGGACATACACAACAATTACCTGTAACAGTTTTGAAATAACGCGTTAGGATGTAAGCTGACTTTCCTTGACCAAGTTCAAGACGGAAGTCTGGAGACTAATTGGCTACAGAACCAGGTCAAGGCAGATGCAGAGAGGATGCTTCCCCTCATGGGGAAATCTAGAACTCGGGGGCATAGTGTCAGAATGAAGGGTCGCCCTTTTAGAACTGAGATGAGGAGGAATTTCTTCTCTCAGAGGATCGTAAATCTGTGGAATTCTCTGCCCCAGAGAGCCGGGGAGCTGGGCCATGGAATACATTTAAGGTGGAGATAGACAGATTTTTGCAAGATAAGGGAGTGAAGGGTTATGGGGAGCAGGCAGGGAAGTGGCTTTGAGCCCAAGATCAGCCATGATCTTACTGAATGATGGAGCAGGCTCGAGAGGCCAAGTGGCCTATTCCTGCTCCTATTTCTTATGTTCTTATGCAGGCCGTTTGATCTGTAAATTAGTCAAGATACAGAGGAGATAATTTTCAACTTCGCCTCTGGGCGGTAAAATGATGGAGCAGGTCGCCTGCCTGTTGTAGAACCCAGCTGATTTTAATCCCGCCGCAAGATGAAGCTTGGAATTATCCCCAGAGACTTTGGCCGGAATTCTCCCCTAAAAAAGCGGGCGGATTTGGAGGGTGGAGGCAGTTAAATTGTTAAACATTGGATTCCCGACCTGATCCCACCTCCAACCTACCCACTTCCGGTTTTGACGGAGACGAGACAGGGGTGGGATGGGGTGGGGGGAGGTGGTGAGAGTGACCAACCCACTCCCAGGGGGCGGTACATATTATGAGGCTGGAAGCCTCTTCTTTCACCTCCATTTTGAATTCAGATTCAGATTAGATTTATTTGCCATATAAGTTAACTGTTTGTGGATAATTAGTGAAACCTGCCAGTTAAACCAAGGCATAGACTGCTGCATCCAGGAGATAAGTGCCTTTATACCTACCTCCTGGATCCAGGATCCCAACCTAACCCACCCCCCCATGATCGGAGGCCCCCTCACGAGGCCTCCGATTCCCACCCCCCCCAACCGATGATGCCGAGGCCGGCCAACCCCAATCTCCTCTCCCCCACCGATCCCCAGCCACCCCCCACCCTGTCCCCGACCTCCTCTCCCGCTCACTTGCCGACGCCAAGCACTGCTCCCCCCCCCCCAAACCGCTGCCAACCTCCGGTCGACCCCTCCTCCAGATACCCGATCGATCCCCCAACCCCCTCCCGATCCCTGCGCGATGCTCCGACCATCCCGATCCCCGCCACTGTAGTGTCCGAGTATAAATAATACACGGACTGCAGGAGAACAATAATAACAGGTATTTGCTGAACAGAGGGTAACTTAAGACTGAAATACAGAAGCCTGCTATGGCTTTATATACAGGGGTGGTCACTGCCGGTACTGCAGTATAGAATCAGTTCTTCCCTTTCAAAAGGTACATACACAACAATTCCTCCCCTTTTAGATAAACAGTACATAACATTCATTTAACAACTAAATAATAACTAATTACAATTACAATTTTCTCTGTACTATATACATCAACTGAAATAATCATTTATAAGTTCAGTCTTTGAGGAGGCTTCCTGATCCTGACTGGATAGCGCCTTTCTTGAGTATCCTGTTCTTGCGGCGGAGTTGATTCTGGCTCATTGTCATTGGTTGGTTCGTCAGCTTCCAATACCACTGCTTCTGAGGTAGACACAATCTGTACTTCGGGTTGATTACCAGGTGCACTTGCTCGTGGTATGGGTTTGGCTTGTTCCTGTAACTCTAGAACCTGGTCAGCATGGCGTCTCACGATGCTCTCTCCAACGTCCACTGTGTACATTAGTGGTCCCTGCTGTATGCATATCGTTCCTGGCTGCCATTTTTCTGTTCGGTAGTTGCGGGCCAAGACTGGTTGCCCTATCTTGAAGCTCCTGGTTGGCTTCTCATTTATGTGCTGGAATTGCTTATCCTCAACATCTCGTCTTCTGTTTGGTTTGAGCAAATCCAGGCGACATCTTAGCCTTCGGTTGAAGAACATTATGGCTGGAGCTTGGTTGGTGGCTGCATGTGTCGCATTTCGGTAAGCAAACAAGAAATTATCCACCTTGTGTTGTAGTGGTATGTCGTCATTATGCATTGCCTTTATTGCCTTTTTAAAGGTCTGAACAAACCTCTCAGCCAATCCATTTGTGGCTGGATGATATGGGGCAAATGTGTAATGCTTCACCCCATTATTCCTCAGAAACTTCCGGAAATCCTCTGACACAAACTGTGGCCCATTGTCGGAGCAAATCTGTTCTGGCAAGCCATTCCTGGTGAAGATGGTCCTTAGGACTGCAATACTTTTCTCCGTGGCAGTGGAGGACATTTTGATGACCTCTGGCCATTTCGAATGGGCGTCCACAGCGATTAGGAACTTTGAGTCCATAAATGGACCGGCAAAATCAATGTGTACTCGTTGCCATGGAGAGGAGGGCCACTCCCATGGATGTAGCGGGGCCTGTGGTGGAGCGTTTTGGACCTTCTGGCATCCTGTGCATCTCTTGGTCATATCCTCGATTTCTTTATCGATTCCCGGCCACCACACAAACGCCCTGGCTAAGTTCTTCATTTTTACCCCTCCCAGATGACCCTCATGAAGCTCATTGAGCACTCTCTCAACTTGGGTGGAATTACCACTCAGGATCCACACATCAAGGTCCCCCGGCACACTGACAGCTGTTCTCTCCTTGGCGAGAATGCTGGCAACAGTGAGTCGCCATGTGTCCATCCCTTCACCGTCAAATCATAGACCCGAGAGTGTGTCGGGTCATTTCGGGTTTCCTTCTCTATACTTGAGTTTGTAACAGGTAGACATTCGACTATGGTCGCATGGAATATCTCAACAGGGTCCACTGCAGGTGCTTCCTCTACCATAGGCAACGGTAGGCGCGACAGCCCATCAGCGTTTCCATGCTGTTTCGTACTGATGTGCCCCTAGAAAAAGTGACCATCTTTGCAGCCGTTGCACCGTCATCACTGGAATGCCCTTCTTTGGGTTAAAAATGGAGACCAGGAGCTGATGATCAGTCAGTAGGGTGAATTTCTGCCCGTGCAGATAGTGATTGAACTTCTTCACCCCCCACACCAGGCTGAGGGCCTCCCTGTCAATCTGGGCGTAGTTACGCTCGGCTGAGGTTAACGAGCGCGACGCAAAGGCTATTGGCCTCTCTGAACCGTCAAGGAATTTGTGTGACAGCATCGCTCCGATGCCATAGGGAGACGCATCACATGCTAACCGAATCGGTAGTGTTGGATTGTAGTGGGCCAATACTTCTTTTGAAGTGATTAGGCATTTACATTTCTGAAAGGCACGCTTACACTCATCACTCCATTTCCATGTTACTCCAGTTTGCAGCAGGGCGTTCAGTGGGTGCAGAATTGTAGATAAATTCGGCAAGAACTTATGGTAGTAGTTCACCAACCTGAGGAACGACCTCAGTTGCGACACATTTTCCGGTGCTGGAGCTTTGACTACAGCCTCAATCTTGTCCGGCGACTTATGCAACCCATCATCAATCATGTGGCCACAATACGAGATTTGTCTCCTGAAGAACTCGCGTTTGGGGCGGTTGGCTCGTAGCCCATATTCCTGTAATCTCGTGAGCACCTGCTCCAGGTTGGCAAGGTGTTCATTGTCATTTTCACCCGTAACCAGGATGTCGTCCAAATAACACTGGCTCCCCGGGATCCCTTGCAGGACTTGTTCCATCGCCCTCTGCCAAATAGCCGGGGCTGATGCTACCCCGAATACCAGTCGATTGCACTGGTAAAGGCCTTTGAGAGTGTTTATCGTGAGGTATTTCCTAGATGCTTCTTCCACCTCCATTTGTAGATACGCTTGGGCCAGATCAATCTTTGTAAAGCGTTTCCCTCCAGATAGTGAGGTGAAAATATCTTCTATCCGTGGAAGTGGATATTGTACTGTGTGCAGGACTGGGTTCACAGTTACCTTGAAGTCCCCACAGATGCGAACCTTCTTCGGTTCCCCAGGCGTGCTGCTCAATGATTTCTTCATTACAGGAACGATGGGTGTGGCCCACTCGCTCCAGTCCACCTTGGACAACACACCCGAACGCTCCAGACTCGCCAGCTCTGCTTCAACAGCTGGGCGGATCGCGTAAGGTACCAGTCTGGCCTTAAAAAATTTTGGGTTTGCGTTATCGTTGCCGTTACTCCTTTTCGAGTCCCAAGTCCTTGTTGGAACACCTCTTTCGCGTCAGTTAGAATCTTTGACAGTCGTCCAGGTGTGACATCATCATCCTTTTCATCAGTCACAGTTAGCGCCTGAATGGAATGCCAATCCAATTGTATTTTTCCGATCCATTCACGTCCCAATAATGGTGGTCCTCCATCTTGTAGTATATATAGATACAGTTTCTGTGTTTCCTTGCCGTTGTATTCAACTGGCACCCTTATTTTTCCTCTGGGGTAGACTTTTTGCCCCGGGTAGGTCTTCAATACAATGGACGTGTCCTTCAAGGGTATGTGTGGGAATAGCCACTCATAGTCTCGTTGATTCATGACAGTTAGGGCTGATCCTGTGTCCAATTCCATCTTTACTGGGGACCCTGCTATCATGAGGGTGACCCAAATGGTTCCGTGATCCTCCTTTGCGATCACGTTGTGTAATTTTAGACAACTTAGTCTCCTGCTCCCGGAGTCCTTATCACTCTCCTGATCTTCCGAACTACTGTCTGTCAATTTCTTTACGTTCTTGTACTTTTCCTTAGTAGTTCTTGTAGTGTTGGTTTTCTTTCCGGACCTGCAGACTCTTGCTAGGTGTCCCATTTTCCCATATTGCCTGCATACTTTGTCCTTAAACCAGCAGTCCTTCTGATTATGGGTTGTTCTGCCACAGCGATAGCACTTTTCTGCTCCATACGCCATTTCGTTAGCGCTGTATTCTTGTGGTTTCTGTTGTATTTCCGCAGCTCACCATGCTGCTGCTTCGTAGGATACTGCCACGCTGAAAGCCTGTTCTAGCGCCAGGTCCTTTTCCGAAACTAGTCGTTTCTGGGTTCCTTCACTCTGGAGCCCGCAGACAAACTTATCCCGTAAGGTGTCTGCCAGTCCTGCTCCGAACTGGCAGTGCTTCGATAACTTGCGTAGTTCCGTGGTCAGCATTGCTCTCATCTTTGTGCTGGTTTCTTTTATGGAACTTGAATCTTTCTGCTATCAGCAGCGGTGTAGGGTTTAGGTGTTCCTGTAAGGTATTAACAATCGCTTCAAAACTTTTCTCCATTGGTTTAGCTGGGGTAATTAAATTCCGCAATAGGCCGTACGTTCTCGCGCCCATCAAATAATACCGACGCCTTCTTTCCATCGGCCACCTCATTTGCCTTGCAGTACACTTCAATTCTTTCCACATACGTGGTCCAGTCTTCTACCTCGTTGTCGAAAGCAGTGATACTGCCACTTTTCGGCATCTTGGGTGATTTAAAATGGCGCCTCCCGCGCTTTTCCTTCTTCCCCAATGGAATAAAATGGCGCCTCCCGCGCTTTTCCTTCTTCCCCTTACTGCCACGCTGCTCCTAGCGTTCTGCAGGGTAATGGCGGCGACCCGCGGCTTCGGCGCGTCTCACTTTTCCTTTCCCTTGTTTTATTTTCGCTACGCTGCCCGGTTCTTGAGCACCGACTGCGCCCTGTGCGCTCCACCCTCTCTCTCTTTTCCTCCAGACGACGCTGCACGGCCCCTTTGCAGAGCCGTTCGATCGAGCTCGAGCCCGCCGCAGTCCGGAAGGGTCAGCGCACTAACTGCTACCAGCACGATTTGCTGCAACACCTTGACTGGGGAGCCAAGTCCAGCTCTCCACAGCCTCTCCTACAACTCTCCGAACTCTGATGGATCCTTGGGCGGTTGCCCGCGGTCGACGCCTGTTGTTCTGACTTCGACCTCCAAAAGCTTCTTCTCAGGGAAAGATCCCCGTGAGGTGATGCAGTACTGCAGGTGAGTTCGAACCTGTTCGTCGCCAATGTAGTGTCCAAGTATAAATAATACACGGACTGCAGGAGAACAATAATAACAGGTATTTACTGAACAGAGGGTAACTTAAGACTGAAATACAGAAGCCTGCTATGGCTTTATATACAGGGGTGGTCACTGCCGGTACTGCAGTATAGAATCAGTTCTTCTCTTAAAGGTACATACACAACAGCCACCACCATCTGCCCCCCTCCCGATCTCCGCCACTTGACCATTCCGATCCCCGCCCCCACATCCCCGCCACCCCCCCCCCACATCCCCGCCACCCTGACCATCCCGATCCCCACCATCTGCCTCCCCGAACTCTGCCACCCACCTCCCCGCCATCCGACCATCCCGATCCCCGCCAACCGCACCACCACCCCCCCTCCAATCCCTGACCATGCCGACCCCGCGATTCCTTCCCCCGGACCGACCCCTCGCATCTGGGGCCTACCCACCCGCAGCCAGCCTGCCTCTCAATCTGGCTGGCTGTGGGCGGGATTTCGAGGCCTCACATTTCAGTCGGCAGGGCCTGTGGGAAACCCACCTCCCTTGAGAAAATTCCGGTCTTTATTCTAGGTACATGACCCACACATAGATGTTCTTGCCTGTGCTGCCATTTTTACTATAAATGTTAGTTAAGTTTTAAGTGTATATTCTTTATTTACTTGAATTCCAATTAAGCTACTCTGCTCCTCCTTCTGCCCTGCTCTAAATTCCTACTCTTGCCCTATTCTTGATTTGGAATTACTATTCTCACACATGTTCCCATCTCACACTGTTAGCAACTCACTCGATAATGACACAAAACTGAGGAGTGTAGTAAACAGTGAGGAAGATAGTAATAGACTTGAACAGGACACAGACAGGCTAGTGGAATGGGCAGAAACATGGCAGATAAAATTCAACACAGAAAAGTGTCAGGTGATACATTTTAGTAGGAAGAGTGAGGATAGACAATACACGTTAAATGGTACAATTTTAAAGGGGGTGCAAGAAGAGGGAGACCTGGGGGTGTTTGTGCACAAATCTTTGAAGGTGGAAGGACAGGTTAACAAAGCAGTTAATAAATCATATGGGATCCTGGGCTTTATAAATAGAGGCATAGGGGTCGATTTTAACTCGGGTGCGGGCAATTGTCGGGTTCCCTGAATTTCGTGATTCCCACACGAATCTAAATAGATGTATGAGATTGATGCAATTTTAACTCAATTGGCCAATTGATTTCCAACGTGTGGGAAGCCTTTGCAAATGGGTTTTTCATGACTGCAAGTCCCCTCCGATTACATCATTGCTGCTGCATTTAAGGTCCACAGCAAGCCTTGCTTCCTCTGCAGGCTTCCAAGCTTCCCCCTTATGATGGCACAGGAGCCTGCAGGAGCAATGGCCAGTGGGAGGGCAAGAGCTGTGCCTAAATTTGATGAGGCATCACTGCAGGCATTGTTGGATGGGGCTAGGGCCCACAGGGAGGTCCTGTTCCCTTCTTTAGGGAGAAAGAGGCCTCCCAGTCAGACCAAGGCTGTGTGGATACAGGTGGCTGGGGAAGTCAACTCCTTGGGACTCACATGGCGCACCTGGGTGCAGTGCAGAAAAAGATTCCATGACCTTCAACGCACTGGAAAAGTATGAAGTTTCCATCACCCTCAATCTGATGTCCATTGCCTTTCCTCACCAGCACTCAGCTTTAGCAATCTCTTCCTCCACATCCCACTTGACACTCACATCCATGCACCCTTAGCAATTCCCTCTCTCTATGCTCACATTCACCTAACTATTCGACCATGCAGCCCTCACACTCCCTCTCACTCTGATGTTTTGAACACAACTGACAATACACAGGGAGGGCCCTTGGTCTTGCAACCTCACTCCATCTTTGTCTCCTTCTAAGTATCTATGCTATGCAATCTGTGCACTCACTCCTTCATTCTCACTCAACCTCCACTTGTCTCCCTCATTGCAGAAGAAAGCTCACAACAGGAGAGTGAGCCAGGACAGGAGGAGGGCCACCCTCATTAGCCCAGCTCACCCCCTAGCGGGGGGGGAAGGCGTGCTGGAGATTGTCGGGGCTGACTGAGCTGCGGAAGTTGGGGAAGGACAGATAGGTGCATCCCGCAAGCTGGTGACAGAATAGTTTTCCATCTCTCTCATTGGCATTGCATGAGTCGCTGATAAGAATTCTGAAGCTACATCATATGGACTTATGATCATCTGCAAAATGCAATGTGCATGTAACCTTGGCATCACATCTCTAACTCTTTCCTTGACGCCCCATAGGACCATCGAGAGCCCCTGTCCCCACTGTGCAGGAGGAAGAGCCTGAGATTCCAGACTCCTCAGAGGAATCTGCAACTCTTGAGGGCGCAGCGTCAGCAGAAATAAGCACACCCAGCACCAGCGCAGACACTCACACCTCGGGGGGGACCTTCGGGACATAGAGTAGTCACCTGGTGTATCACAGCTTACAAGTGAGCATCAGCAGATTGTGGAAACAGGGACAGCAGTGGAGAGTCCTCGTCGGAGGGCGCAGGACTCTGCCAGCTCGGCTCAGCTGCACTACATGTCGACCCACTGCCTCTGGGTCCATCCATAAGATCAGAGGTGACGGAACTCCAGGCACAGATGCAGCAGTCTCTGGCAGGTTTTGTCTCCAGGGTCGCTGCGAGTGTGCAGCGAATGGAGGAGTCCATAGCGAACATGAGCAGAGCCTTTATGGAGTCAGTGGCGCATGAACGCATCAACACGGAAAGGATGGCTACCTACGTGGAAATGATCGCTGCCTCCATGGTAAGGCTGGCTACGGTAGAGGAGAGGAGGGCTACGGCCATGGAGGAGGTTAGTCGCCAGGGTATGGAAAACATGGTGAGTGCTCAGAATAGAACGACAGCTCTTGAGGAGCGATGGGCATCTATTGAACAGAGAAACCAGACCTTCATGGAAGTCCTTCTGAGTAGGACTGCCATTGCAGATACGGGTCCCCATGGCCCCCCTGATGTGCAGCAAGGTGCTCTCCAGCCACTTGCAGGCGCGGAGGGGGAGCTAACCCATGAGAGGGAGGTTGGTGGCAGGCCTCAAGGAAGTGGGGGCTCCTCTCCAAGCATTCACACTTCCATGCCACTGCAGAGCCCTCGGTCAGAGCCCCACCAGAGTCCACACCCAAGTGAGATAGACGTCTCAACCCCTGCACAGCCGCAGGAGCAGCAGACTGCTGACGAGCCCTCACAGGCTCGCCACCCCAGAGGACGCCCGCCAAAGGTGTCGCGACAGGAGCAGCAGGAAAGTGAGCAAGGGGCCTCCACATCTGCTGAAGCCACAGGGGAACCACTACGTAGGAGCACGCGTAAGAGGAAAATAAAGCACAAGTAGTCACAAGGGTAGTCACTTGGGTGAAATGTTGTGTAAATTGTAAAAATGCCATCAGTTGGTTCTTGTGCATAAAAATTCTGATGCAGTTCTGGCGTGTGTCATTTCGTGAATGGGGCTTTCACATTGAGGGCTTAGGATTACTTGCAGTTGTCAGGATGCTGGTCAAATAGCTAGGAATCCGCAGGGTTTGGCCACTGTCGATGCTCAGGTAAGAAGCTGTGAGGCAAAAGAGTTTGATTTACTAGGCTAAGCAAATCTGGCCAGGATGAGTGCGTTCCTTGCATCCCGGGCAGCAATGTTCTCGCGTAATGCTGCCGCTGGTTGATTGGCCTCTGCAGGATGCTCGTTTTCGCCCTCCTCCTCATCATCATCACCTGAGGAGGGTATGCGAGGAGCCACTTGGTCCTCGGGAATCTGCAAGCCACGACGCTGTGCCACGTTGTGGAGTGCACAGCAAACCACGATGATTCTGGAGACCCTGACTGCCGAGTACTGCAGGGCTCCTCCACCTGATCTATCCAGGCATCTGAAGCGCATCTTCAGCAAGCCAATGGTTTGCTCGATTATGGATCTGGTGGAAATGTGGCTGGAGTTGTAGCGCTTCTCAGCTTCGTTGGCTGGCCTCCTCAACGGCGTCATTAGCCAAGTCCTCAGGGGATAGCCCTGGTCTCCAAGTAACCATCCGTGAAGTTGGTTTGGCGGCGGCACACTAGACTGGCGCAGTATGAAGGAGTCATGGTAACTGTCATGGTACTTGGCACAAACATGCAAAATCTCCTTCTTGTGGTCACACACCAGCTGAACGTTAAGGGAGTGGAAGCCCTTGCGGTTGACAAAATTACCTGGATTGCGATGGGGTGCCCTAAGGGCCAATGTGTGCAGTCAATGACACCCTGCACCCTTGGAAAGTCTGCCAGATGAGTTAATCCAGCCGCTCGCGCCGTCACATTTGCGCGATCCCTGATGAAATGGGTGTGATTGTGCGTGAGGGCATCGGTTACCTGCATGATGCAAGTGTGTGTGGCCGACTGGGAGATGCCGCTGATGATCCCTGGAATGAGCCTGAGGCAAAAAAGTTGAGTACAGTGGTGACTTTGATGGCCACTGGTAAGGAGTGTCCACCTGGTCCTCTGGGCAGCAGGTCTTGCTGTATCATTGCGCAGATGTCAGTCACTACCTGTCGCGAAAGTCGGAGCCGCCTTTGGCACTGCTGTTCAGTCATGGTGAGGTAGCTGACCCTGTGTCTGTAGACCCTGTTTGGGGGGGGGGGGGGGGTATCTCCTGCACCGACGAGCTTCCATGAGCTGTCCCCTTCTGGCCTGTGCTGCCTCAGGTGGGTGAGCAGCAGCCTGTCGCTCCTGCTGCTGTTGTTCCTGGTTCTGCTGCTGCCACGCCTGGTGCTCGAGCTCCTCTAATGCCAAGAAGGGAAGGAGAAAAATGGCTCCCATGCTTCTGGCATATGCCTCCGCTGAGGAAGCACTGAGGGTGGAGAGAGGGGTTTTCCAGGAGTTCACACTGGAGATGTGTGCGAGGCTCCAACCTTCCACAGGTGTGGTTAAGCCTGGTAAAAGTTGCCCCAGGCCTGAAACAACAAAGTCCTGCCACCTGCAAATGATGACTGATCAAATCTCCTCTTTAATGGTTGACCTGCAGCTGATAGTCAGCAAGCCAATAGTGCTCACGCCAGGTTTCACAGGCGTGATCCCCACCAGGCGTGTTTTACGTGGGAAAAAAGGTTAAAAATGCAAGGGCCTGTTAAAATGTCATTATAAAGGCCAATTATTGCTGATTAAGAGCCTTAAAGACCAGTCCCGCCTGTTGGAGGCAGGACTGATTCAGCACCATCAGACACGCCTGGGTTAAAATGGCTCGGGGTCAGGAACCAGGCGGGGGTCCCGCCTGCCCGCCCGCCCGTTTTAGCAATTTTAACCCCCCCGCACGCCTCAGTTAAAATCGACCCCACAGAGTATAAAAGCCAGGAAGTTATGTGTAGCCTATATAAAACACTAGTTCAGCCCCAACTGGAGCAGTGTGTCCAATTCTGGGCACCACACTTTAGGAAGGAGGTGAAGACTTTGGAGAGGGTGCAGAAGAGATTTACTAGAATAGTTCCAGGGATGAGGGATTACAGTTATGTGGATAGACTGGAGAAGCTGGGGTTGTTTGCCTTAGAGTAGAGAAGGCCAAGAAGAGATTTGATAGATCTGTTTAAAATCATGAAGGGTTTAGATAGAGTAAATAGTGAGAAACTGTTTCCAATGGCTGAAGTTTCGATAACTAGAGGGCGCAGATTTAAGGTGATTTCGAAAGAGCTGGCACAGACACAATGGGCCGAATGGCCTCCTTTGCTGTACGATTCTACAATAATGGAATTAAACATGGTCAAAGCATTAAAAGATATGCAAGACCTGGAAGAAGCAGGACCAAGTGCTTGTCATTACATTCCATGCGCAGTATGCTGCATTCTATCCTCTTATTGGTGGATTGGTCGCTAATGGCTTTTGGATTGGGATTAATATTGGAGATTTCTCTCATGTCTGGTGATTGTTTCCCTTATGTAGCTGAACTCCACAAGATTGACACTGGAATAATAATTCTCAAAACTCTTGGATAGAGTAA
The DNA here is from genome assembly GCF_052327205.1 of Somniosus microcephalus. Lineage (NCBI taxonomy): Eukaryota > Metazoa > Chordata > Chondrichthyes > Squaliformes > Somniosidae > Somniosus > Somniosus microcephalus. The sequence continues at coordinate 111,997,224 of NC_140988.1, forward strand.
TATTTTCCAAAGAGGATTGAGGACCAATTCTACCTTTATTGTTTTCTGTATTTGTGTATATAGAAGTGTGGCATAAAGTGTGATGCCCTACATGCTGGGCAAAACACACACTAGGCACAAAGGGGGGGGGAAATTCAGTTGCTTTGCACCTCCCGTTAGCGCCCCGAGGGGGAACTAACGGGGCGCAAAGCACCTAGCGCCCAGGCGCGGCACCACTAACACCTCCTGCAAAATTCAGCAGGTTAGTGGCAGCAGTAGCCGGTAGCGCACCACGGCGCTGCACCTCCGGTGATGACATCATCGCTGTGCGCGGCACCCCAATAATGACCAGATAATCCATTTTTGCGATGTTGATTGATGGATAAATATTGGCTCAGTGGGCAGCACCCTCACCTCTGATTCAGAAGGTTGTGGGTTCAAGTCCCACTCCAGAGACTTCAGCACAAAAATCTCGGCTGACACTCCAGCGCAGTACTGAGGGAGTGCTGCACGGTCGGAGGTGCCGTCTTTCGGATGAGATGTTAAAACTGCTCTCTCGGGTGGATCCCATGTCACTATTTTGAAGAAGAGCAGGAGTGTCCTGGCCAATATTTATCCCTTAATCAACATCACTAAAACAGATTATCTGGTCATTATCACATTGCTGTTTGTGGGAGTTTGCGGTGTGCAAATTGGCTGCCGCGTTTCCTGCATTACAACAGTGACTACACTTCAAAAAGTACTTCGTTGGCTGTAATTGGCTTTGGGATGTCCGGTGGTCATGAAAGGTGCTATATCAAGGCAAGTTTGTTTTTTTGGCTGTGGGATTTTTTATGTCCACCTGAGGGGGCAGACAGAGCCTCAGCTTAACTTTTCATCCAAAAAAGGGCACTTCGAACTGTGCAGCACTCGTTCACTAAAATTCAGCCGAGATTATGTGCTCAAGTCTCTGGAGTGGGGCTTGAACCCACAAACTTCTGACTCAGAGGTGAGCATGCTACCACTGAGCCACAACTGAGACATTTTGGAATAAGCACAAAAATGGAACCACGCAGAGAAGAAGAAAAAAACTGTTAATTGTGCTTGAAAGAAAAGAATGTGAATTCTGACATGATCCAGAAGAGGCAATCTCAAGCACAGCATTCCTGAGCAGTACATGCTTCTGTCAAGTTATTTAAGTAGGACAGCCACAGGTGGGTTAGGGCAAGAGGAGCTTTTCCAGCAGCTGTTACCTCCTTTATCTGTTGGATAAGGTTACAGTGCAGACCGTAGCTAATGCTAATCCACTCTCTGCAGCAACAAAGGCTCGCATACCACCTACTCCATAGCACATGCCAAAATGCTGCTTAGGCTGGTTTATGTCCTTTTCAGCGAGAAAGCTTACTGCCAATTCCTTTTTCTAGAAGCTCTCAAATTTCTACTGATACAAACTTAAAGCAAATGTCCTTTAAGGTGTAGCAAAGTGTTTGACTTAGAGCAATAAATTGGCCAACAACTACACGCAATCTTGTTCCCAAGAGTGGCACATTTATCATTGGATTTTAACTGACCAGTTTTTTGAATGGACTCACTGTCCAGAAACTTGATCTGTGTCCCTGGGTCAGTGAAGGAAAAATTAACAGAGCTCATAGAAACATAGAAGATAGGAGCAGGAGTAGGCCATTCGGCCCCTCGAGCCTGCTCCGCCATTCAATGCGATCATGGCTGATCATCCAAATTCAGTACCCGGTCCCTGCTTTCTCCCCATACCCCTTGATCCCTTTAGCCTTAAGAAATATATCCAACTCCTTCTTGAATATATTTAATGAATTGGCCTCTACTGCCTTCTGTGGTAGAGAATTCCACAGGTTCACCACTCTCTGGGTGAAGAAATTCCTCCTCATTTCTGTCCTAATAGGCCTACGCCTTATCCTTAGACTGTGACCCCTGGTTCTGGATTCCCCGGCCATCGGGAACATCCTCCCTGCATCTAGTCTGTCCAGTCCTGCCAGAATTTTAAAAGTTTCAATGAGATCCCCTCTCATTCTTCTAAACTCCAGTGAGTACAAGCCCAATCGACCCAATCTCTCCTCATACGTCATTCCTGCCATCCCAGGTATCAGCCTGGTGAATCTTCGCTGCACTCCCTCCATGGCAAGAACATCCTTCCTCAGATAAGGCGACCAAAACTACACACAATACTCAAGGTGTGGTCTCACCAAGGCCCTGTACAACTGCAGCAAGACATCCTTGGTCCTGTACTCAAACCTGCTCGCTACGAAGGCCAACATACCATTTGCCTTCTTAACCGCCTGCTGCACCTGCATGCTTACCTTCAGCGACTGGTGCACAAGGACACCCAGGTCTCGTTGCACTTCCCCTTCTCCCAATCTATTGCCATTCAGATAATAATCTGCCTTCCTGTTTTTGACACCAAAGTGGATAACCTCACATTTATCCACGTTATATTGCATCTACCATGCTTCTGCCCAATCACCTAACCCGTCCAAATCATCCTGCAGTTTCTCGGCATCCTCCTCACAGCACACACGCCCACCCAGCTTTGTGTTGTCTGCAAATTTGGAGATATTGCATCTAGTTCCCTTGTCTAGATCATTAATATATATTGTGAATAGCTGGGGTCCAAGGACCGATCCCTGCGGTACCCCACTAGTCACTGCCTGCCACTCGGAAAAAGACCCGTTTATTCCAACTCTTTGCTTTCTATCTGCCGACCAGTTCTCTATCCAAGTCAATACCTTGCCCCCAATCCCATCTGCCTTAACTTTACACGCTAATCTCTTATGCAGGAGCTTATCAAAAGCCTTCTGAAAGTCCAAATACACCACATCCACTGGTTCTCCCTTATCTATTTTACTAGTTACATACTCAAAAAATTCCAGTAGATTAGTCAAGCACGATTTACCTTTTGTAAATCCATGTTGACTTTGTCCGATCCTGTCACTGTTTTCCAAGTGCTCTGCTATTACATCTTTTATAATGGACTCTAGCATTTTCCCCACTACCGATGTCAGGCTTACCGGTCTGTAATTCCCCATTTTCTCTCTACCACCTTTTTTGAATAGTGGGGTAACATTAGCTACCCTCCAATCCATGGGTACTGTTCCAGATTCCATCGAATGTTGGAAGATGATTAGCAATGCATCTACTATTTCTAGGGCCACTTCCTTAAGTACCCTAGGATGTTGATTATCAGGCCCTGGGGATTTATCGGCCTTCAGTCCCATCAATTTCCCTAACACCATTTCCCTACAAATACTGATTTTTTTCAGTTCCTCCCTTTCATCAGACCCTATGTTCCCCGACATTTCTGGGAGGTTATTTGTGTCCTCCTTTGTGAAGACAGGACCAAAATATGTATTTAGTTGGTCAGCCATTTCTTTGTTCCCCATTATAAATTCCCCCGATTCTGACTGCAAGGGACCTACGCTTGACTTCGCCAATCTTTTTCTCTTCACATATCTATAAAAGCTTTTACAGTCAGTTTTTATGTTCCCTGAAAGCTTACTCTCATATTCTATTTTCCCTTTCTTAATTAATCCATTTGTCCTCCTTTGTTGAATCCCAAACTGCTCCCAATCCTCTGGATTACTGCTTTTTCTGGCCAATTTATATGTCCTCTCCTTGGATCTTATGCTATCCCTAATTTCCCTCGTTAGCCACGGTTGAGTCACCTTTTTTGTTTTAATTTTATGCCAAACTGGGATGAACAAATTCTGTAGTTCATCCATGCGGTCCTTGAATGTTTGCCATTGCCTATCCACCGTTAACCCTTTGAGTGACATTCCCCAATCAATCCTACCCAATTCGCGCCTCAGACCATCGTAGTTTCCTTTATTTAAATTCAGGACCCCAGTCTCCGAGTCAACTACTTCATTCTCCATCTTAATGAAGAATTTGATCATATGATCGCTCCGACCCAAGGGGCCTCGTACAACAAGATTGCTAATTAATCCTTTGTCGTTACATAATACCCAGTCTAAGATGGCCTGATCTCTGGTTGGTTCCTCGACATATTGGTCCAGGAAACCATCCCGTAAACACTCCAGGAATTCCTCCTCCACAGTATGGTTACTAATTTGGTTAGCCCAATCTATATGTAGACTAAAGTCACCCATGATGACTGCTGTGCCCTTTTTGCACGCTTCTCTAATTTCCCTTTTAATGCCATCCCCAACCTCCGCATTACTGTTTGGAGGTCTATATACCACGCCCACTAACGTTTTCTGCCCCTTGGTATTTCTCAGTGCTACCCATACAGATTCCACATCATCAGAGGTACTATCCTTCTGGTAAATCCAACTGCAAAGCTCTGGGCTGAAGCGCACGCACGCACGCACACATGGTCCAAAATGGATACCACAAAGAATGCAGGAAGAGCCCCCTTTAAATAGCGCCCCCCCCCCCCCCCCCCCAGCCCCACAGCGACCGGGAACCGTTCCACTCAACCAGTCGCTGGGAGCGCCAGGCGGAAAGGGGGGCGCCACTGAAGTTCCGGTTCGAGGCGCACCAAGGGCGTTGCACCATGAAATGACGTCAGGATCTGCGCGTGCAGCTGAGCGGGCGTTGCAGTTTTGCGCCGCCGCTAAATCTTTGCTCAAGTTCGCGAGAGGCGCAGATCGCGCCGCGACTGGGCGCTAGCCGCTTCGCGCCCCACTTATCGCCCTCTTAAGGCGCTAGCGGCTGGCGCTACCAACTGAATTTCTAGGCCAAAGCCTTCAGGCTTGTTTTTTTTAAACACTCATACTCCTGATCACGGTGCAGACATTCCGACTGGAGGTGCGTGTATGTGAAAGTCAGTTGGGGATAGAATAAGGTTGTGATAAAGTTGGGGAAATGGAGGGAAACAGAAAAAGATCCTATACGGTCAGTCAAAACTGTTCAAAATTATACTGTGAATGCACCTTTAAGAAAATACGTAGAACTGCCTTTGACATGTCTGATTTAAGACATTCAGATCTAATTTAGATTGATCTGTAGTAGGTCTTTCAAGATACTAACCTGGTTCAACCTGCAAGACCTAGATCAGATAGCCTGTGGATTTCTTCTCAAAGCTATTTAAACCCAAATTTGCTCAGTCATCCACCTGTTTTAAAAATTACTGTCCATAAAGAATTCAGGCAAATTATGTAGCTGCACAATTTACACAGACTTTGTGATAAATTTTGTTAACAAAACATGTACAACCCCTCCCCATGATTTACATAAAACATATGTAATTAAAGCAAGAATGTTCGATTCTGTGGCACAAGACTGAAGATTTCTCTCATTTCATTAACAAGCTCTTTATTCCCCATTGCACTAAAGAATGTGATCATATATTCAGCATCCACCCTCAAAATCTAACTAATTAAAATAGGCAGATCTTAGTTACCAAGTTGACATTAAATCTTAAACTACAATAACCACATATTAGGGTTAAAAAGGATTCAAATAGCACCATGGCCAGAGGCAATTCTCAGGTGCAACCTGCTCTAAATAAATTCATTCTCTTGTGAAAACAGCCTGTGAATTACTAAAATGATCATTTTTGGCTGAGTTTTAGTGGAAAATATCATTTCTCCACAAGGGTGAAGTCGGTGCGACTGCACCCCCTTTGTGACTGCCTCTCCCAAGGAAGGGAAAGTCAGGTCTGGAATGTTTAACTACACATAACTGCAGCTTTAATGGTCACATGGCTGTGTTCATGAATTACTAATAATACTCTCCTCCAAACTGAGTGCTATAAGCAGCTTAAAGCAAAAACCATTCAGTACAACAACTGTCAGTGTAAAGCATATTAGCATGTTAAATGAAATGCATGCAAAACATACTGAATGAAGGGAAATACCACACTTCTACTCAAATATTTGACAAAAAACTATAACGCTGTTGCTTTCAACCACTATTAGAAGTTTTTTTTTTTTAATATTATTTTATTTTCTGCTATTGCCCAACTTCCAGGCCCTCCACAATCATGCTGCAGTTAAGTCTGGCTTTCCGACTTTGGGGAATCTGAAAAGGTTTTAAGCAACTGTGCTGACCAATGGCAAGAATTGTGAAAGGGGTCATTTTTCATCTTTAGCAACCCGGCACAGAATGTCGTCTGCCGGAAGCACATACAGTATCGGGAATTTTGGGCATGTGTCATCTCCAACCCACAGCATTTTCTGTTCAGAATGGACCAAAAATTGTGGGAGCAACATGCCCAACTTTCCAACACACAAAACTCTGTGCCAGAAGTGTTAAAAACAAAACTTACTTCAAAGATCTTATTGCCCATATGAAATTGTGACATAAAACTATTCATTTGATAAATATGTACAACAACAACAACTTGTATTTATATAGCGCCTTTAACGCAGTAAAACATCCCAAGGCACTTCACAGGAGCGTTATCAAACAAAATTGGACACCGAGCCACATAGGGAGATATTAGGACAGATGACCAAAAGCTTGGTCAAAGAGGTAGGTTTTAAGGAGCATCTTAAAGGAGGAGAGAGAGAGAGAGATGCAGAGGGGCTTTGGGAGGGAATTCCAGAGCGTAGGGCCTAGGCAACAGAAGGCACGGCCACGAATGGTAGAGTGATTAAAATCGGGGATGCGAAAAAGGCCAGAATTGGAGGAGCGCAGAAATCTCTAAGGGTTGTAGGGTTGGAGGATGTTAGAGATAGGGAGGGGTGGGTGAGGCCATGGAGGGATTTGAAGACAAGGATGAGAATTTTTTTTTTTTTTTTTTTTTTTTTAAATTGAGGCATTGCTAGACCTGGAGCCTACGTAGGTCAGCAAGCACAGGGGTGGTGGGTCAATGGGACTTGGTGCGAGCTAGGACACAGGCAGAGTTTTGAATGACCTCAAGTTTATGTAGGGTGAAAGGTGAGAGGCCGGCCAGGAGAGCATTGGAATAGACAAGTCTAGAGATTGGTTTTAGCAGCAGATAAGCTGAGGGAGGGGTGGGGTTGGGTGAGATTACGGAGCTGGAAGTAGACGATCTTGGTGATGGAGCTGATATGTGGTCAGAAGTTCATCTCGGGGTCAAGTACAACACCAAGGTTGCAAATAGTCTGGTTCAGCCTCAGACAGTTGCCAGGGAGATGGATGGAGTCAGTGGCCAGGGAACAGTGTTTGTGGCAGGGACCGAAGACAATAGCTTAGGTCTTCCCAATATTTAGTTGGAGGATATTTCTGCTCATTCAGTACTGGATGTCAGACAAGCAATGTGACAAATCAGAGACTGGAAGGGGTCGAGAGAGGTGGTGGTGAGGTAGAGCTGGGTTTGTACTTCTGTTGTATCCCCTTTGGCTCAGTGGCTAAATGCACCACGCTGTGCAGTGCAGAGCAATGCAGAGAGAGAAGGTCCCAGGTTTGATTCTTGCTCTGTGCGGATTTAGCTGAGCTCAACTGAGTTGGCAGTGCAGTGCTACAATTGGTCTTGATGTCCACGCGATAGAAAGGGGAAAATTGACCGAGGACCCTATTCACTGATTGCTAGCCAGGAAGTGAGCATATGTGGATGCTTCATGAAGACATAAACATGCCATTCTGGCACCAGGTGACTGATGCACTGACACTCATTACAACATTATAACAGTGACTGCACTTCAAAAAGTACTTCATTGGCTGTAAAGCACTTTGGGACATTCAGTTGTCATGAAAGGCGCTATATAAATGTAAGTCTTTCTTTTTTTCCACTCACTGTCCAAGTTGAATCATGAAAAACAGAGCTGTACTCCCACCTGAAAAGAGAGAAGGCAAGGAAGGAGAATTGGAGGGATAAAAACAAAATCAGCACCTTCTCCTACAAAAGCACATAATTCCATCAAACCAAGAATATCCTGATCTTTTACCTACTAAAAAGATTTTCACTTATGATTAATTGATGCAATTAAATCAACCCACTGTTACACATCATAATCCATTTTTTACCATAGAATTCTGGCAATCAAAAACCTCAGACTTTAGTTTCTTTTTACCATATCTAACCCACCCAAACCCATTCCAACAAACACACACAATTTTATAATCTACCTTCGTGCTCCATCCCTTCATGAGAAAGATGGGATCAGAAGTGCAGACCTTTCCATAGGCCCCATTAGCTTTGCTCTGTACTGGTCAGTGGGAGTTGTGCTTTTAGGTGCAAGACATACAACCCCTTCCCTCTAATGCTCCAACTTCTGTTGTAATCCAGCTTACCCACTAACAGTAAGATTAAGGGATCTCCTATTGTTAACTTGAAACAAAAGAGCACGGACAGAACGTCAGAATGGGATATCCAACCAGGAAGCCATAATTTCCATCTCAGCCTCAGCAGATGACAGGAATCATGGTGCTCCTTACAAATTCACTAGACTCAGCCTCAAAATCTAAAGTTGAAGGAAAAAAAGGTTATGAAAATGTTTCTATTGCAATACCATTTATAAACGCTGAAGCTCAATTTTAAGCATTAAATAATAGTCACATATTTGTTGCAGTGCAAATTATACTGAATAAAGGGTTGGTAACTCTACAGATAATAAAAGATAGATATATACCAAAGCTTTCTTCGCTGAGTTCTGAGTTTTCCTTCAAGCTTTACTTTTTGGATGTACTTCATTGTACTGGGGTTGTTCTCCTTAGAGCAGAGAAGGTTGAGAGGAGATTTGATATAGGTGTTCAAAATCATGAGGGGTCTGGACAGAGTAGATAGAGAGAAACTGTTCCCATTGGCAGAAGGGTCGAGAACCAGAGGACACAGATTTAAGGAGGAGATTAGCAAAAGAACCAAAGGCGACGCAAGAAAAAACTTTTTTACGCAGCGAGTGGTTAAAATCTGGAATGCACTGTCTTAAAGAGTGGTGGAGGAGGCAGACTCAATCTTATCTTTTAAAACGAGAGTTGGATAAGTATCTGAAGGAAAAAAATTTGCAGGGCTACGGGGAAAGTGCAGGGAAGTGGGACTAGCTGTGAGTCGGCACAGGCTCCACGAGCTGAATAGCCTTCTTCCGTGCTGTAACCATTCTATGATATGATTTACAGAGCTCCTCCACAGAACAACATAAAGATGCCTATCCTTCAGGAGTTTGTGGAGCCAAGATTCTGGATCGATAATCGGCAGAGAAAGCTCCTTCAGCGTTTCTGATCGCAGAACCAGTTTCATAATGCTAATTGATGCCAAAGCTTTGTGGGTTTTGGTTCAAGTCTGTGCTGAGTGTCAGCTAAAACATTTTGTGCAGCAGACAGTGAAACGGAATTTCTCTGCATGAGAAACAAAAAAAAAAATTGGATGAAAAAGGAACTTTTTGGGAAAGTATCTTTCAGGGGTCGACAGTAGCATTAGCTTCCCTTTGTTAGCACCGGTGTTACATTGATGGTACAACAAAAAATGCCTTCTTCCATGCATTTAAGAATTTCCATTATAAAGTGCTATGTTATGAGCCCTAAACTTAAAAATGAGTCACTACTCAATGCCATGCTAAGCTTGCATTGCTAAATGTTAAATATTCTTCAAAACTGCTGCTATTATATGAACAGCCAACACCTTGTCAGCACAACTAATGAGAGAACTGTATTAATAGGTTTAATTGAAATATTTGGTTTAATAATAAAAGATCCAATGTACTGGGTCATGCCTACTATCTGAATATGTGATCTGACAGTTCAGAGTGCTAGTTAAGTGATATGTCCCAACTGGAGTAGGTCCAGACATTTTGTCCATCTTATCCTGGGAAAACACAGCTAAAACAACACTTTACTTGGAAATTAGGCAAGAAAGACAGGGATAGAAAATTTCAAAAATTTGCACCAGAGTGTTTTAAGAGTACCCCTGCCACCCAGAAAGGATATTAGTCTATTTGGAGCATCAAAATACTCTGTACTCCATTGGCCATGTTATTTGGCAAACTGATAGACTGTTTCTTCTATCCTATCAATACTAAAAAAGACAAGCAGGAAGCATTACTCCATTTAATGGATATAAAATCAACATGTTCAGATTTAGTGATTTCTTATCAGAAAAACAAAACTAAAGAGGATACTCTTTGACAAAGTGCAATAACGTTGCACTAACATTGCACAATGTATATAGAGTGCAGTCCTGCAATTGAACCGTCACAATTTAGTTCTCCCAACAACACTCCAGGGTGTACACTTAAACAGAGTACATGTAACATGCAGTACAATTATTTACAATAATAGGGAAACTTCACAACCTTTACACTTGCTAGGCTCTAGTGGTTGGTGAATAATGAGAGAACTGACCCGCTTTGATGAACAATTACCATTTACAGAGTTGAGAATGGGACCCATTAATCTACTGCCTAAAGCTGCAATACCATACAAAGACATTTGGCAGTTTAATGCTTATAATGAAAGTTAAGTTACTTACTGAAACCAGAGACAATTCGGAAAGGGTTTTATTTTTCAAGGAGAAACCAAGATTTGCAAAATGTCCGGATATCCATTCCGCAGCATAAATCCCTGCTCGGTTACTTGCTGGCACTGACGGTGCACAACAGAAGTCAATATTATTTGTGAGCACTGTGTATTTAAGAATACGGACTGCACCTCAAAAAATATCCCAAATAAATCAGGTTTGAAATGTAATTTTTGCTAAGTAACTAAGTTCAATAAAAAAAATAATCTGTCCTGCTGACCCAATGGGTAGAGGTCTGGTGTAATATTAAGCTGTATAGACCAGAATGTTGCAGGTTCAATTCCCAGACAGTGCTGAGTTAGCCGATGTCAGATAGCACAGGAGTTAAGAAGCTATAATTAGCCTCTTGCACGAAGAGGAGAAACAATGCCAGGGTTCCTGCTCCTATATCACTATCCAGTGACCCCTGTATGTTTGTTGGGTGAGAACAAGATCGTGCTGAGCTATGATTGCCCTTCCATGGTCAAATAGCCTGCAAGCATATACTTTCTAGGCTCACATTGACATGGGAGTTGGCAAATCTCATTTACTTCTCACCAGCCAGTTATGGAACAGAATTGACACAACCTGGGAATGGATCAGCTGGGAAATGGTGGTATGAAGGGCTTGAGAAAATGGGAGACAATCATTTCCAAAAAGCAACGGGAAAAAACTCTTAAAACTATACAATCGCATCTGGAATTCCCAATCTTCCACCTTAACTTCGGCAGAAGACCGGCAGAAACCCCAAAGCAGCAGCAATTTCTCCGGGGGTTCATGTTGATCTTCCACCAAGGTCACGATGGGAAGATTGGAAAAACCACGACAGAAATTCTACCCCTCTATTTGTAAGATGTTAGAGCTTAATGAGCTGCAAAAAGATAAAGGGGCCTGAAATTCCGTGGACATCCGACCAGTCCCGCGCTGTAACTCCTGCGGGAGCCTGGTGGACCCAGTGTTCCCTCCAAGATGGGAAAGGTCCCGCGTAGGCCACTCACCAGCATCACCATTGTAAATACCATGCATGCGCAGAAATTGAAAGGGACTGCACACTAAAAGAAACAGGCCGCACAGAACAAACGCAGCTTCCGGGGAACATTGGGTGGAGCCCAGTGGAATTTCAGCCCCAAGGTTTTCAAAATAATACAATATATTCTAGCTCAAAAGCAAATCGACTTTTGATGAAAGGCCAGCGAACTGAAACGTTAACTCTGTTTTACTCTCTCTACAGATGCTGCCTGGCCTACTGAGTGTTTCTAGTGTTTTCTGTCTTTATTTCAGATTGCATTCTAGCGTCTGCAAAACTGTGGAGTAGAATTTTTACGGGGATTCCCTGATCTTCCGCCGTAACTTTGACAGTTGGCGCAAACCTCAGAGAAATGGCATAAAGATCTATTTATACCGTTTCTCTGGGGTTTCCGCCAATCTTCCACCGAAGCTACAGCAGGAGATCGGAAGAACCTCCTTGGAAATTCCAAGCGTGTATGTTTAAATGGATCAATAAATTCACTGTGCCATCAAAAACTGTAGATTGTATTAAGGCAGTATAAATGTACAGCCACCACACATTACACACAGTATCCAGTTACTTGGGTTCGTTCAGAAGCTTTCTTGTTAAAGAAAACAGAGGACAATGCTATAAAAAGTGACGCTATAGGATAGGTTGCTTTTATTTTTTCCTACTTCCCCTATTTTTGTCTGTTTCCTCCTTCTTTTGGATGACTCCTCAGCATGCACTGTTCCTCAGGCAATGGTTACTGTCACACTTTTGTTGGCCCATTTTTCCCCCCTCAGAAAGGGTTTGGAAAAAGTTACTTTTAAAGGCTGGGTTTTTAAGAGCAAAGTATATTCACACAGGTTTTTACAAAAGACACTAAAATGGAAGATGGTTAAAATGCTAATGGATTATGCTTTTATGTTGATTCCCCATAGACTGTAAATAATGAGCAAATTGTTAGCCTAGTCAATCGATAAACAACTGTGTTGGGAAGTCTCTGGACCTTGGTACTTGGAAGGGGTGTTGTGGCAGGTCTTCCCTTTCTGGCTGTGAATACAGAGTGATGGAAACACAGACCCAGGCAGTCAGTTAGATCTTCTAACAGAAAGCTGTACAGGCAAGCTTTGACCAGACTCAGAATCTTAGCATGTAGGTTAAAAGTTATTAAAGGTCATTTTCAATTTCATCGCCTGGGCGGAAATCAATTAAATTAAAATTGGGCAGGTTCTATAAAGGGCGAACAATCCACTCCACCAAGTTACTGCCCAAGCAGCAAAGTTGAAAATTACCCCCATTTTGTTTAAGTCAAGCAAAATGATCCACTGATATGAGGAAGCATAGCATGTTCATTATTTTGGTACTGAGTTACAAGAAAACACGTTTATTATTATGGAAAGACAAATTTTACTGATCGAATTAAATGAATCCGATCATAACTGTTGCTCTGTACGTTCACTTGCTGTGAAATAAAGCAGCTTGACGATTCATATCTGACCTCGTCTTACTAGGTGTTTTCCCAGCTTGCTTTCAAGATGTTTGGAAAGGCATGTGGAGACACATGCAAAAGAAGGGAGTACGACTGTTACACCACTGAGTTCTACTATCATATAGTTAGATATTGGGCAGTACATAACCCTAAACAGAAGACACTCAGACTGCTTATCGGAGTGAGTAACACCGCTGTACCCAAGGGAGTATCTAAGACAAGTGTCTAAATTAGTAACAGTTCTGTAGGCAAACTCCTTCCAAGCCCCTCTCTAAAAGGGCACGACATGGTGCATGGGGTGCCTCGTCCAACGATTTTCCCTCCCTCACCATAGGAAAGTACTTGCCCTCCCTCAACATCAGCTCTGAGCAGTCCAGCTGAGATTGGGACCAGCTGTTTAAGCAACAGTAGGAACATTAGCATTCCTCCACTGCACAGCACACACAAACTCCATCCTGCAGTACTATGTTTTATAATGACGGTATTTTGTTTTCTAATGAAGGGACATCATATTTTTAAACCAGCAAGCATACTAAGGTTTGAGAAGCTACTAACACCAAATTCCCAGACTGGAAATTGAATCACACGTTTGCTTGTAACTCAATACCGCCTACTAAAATTTGGATATATTTTGTCTGTCCTTGGTCAGATCACTATCTAGGTTGCCTCACAAGAATGAATTTCTGTGTTCATAGTGTGGGATGTCAGTCATATTTCAGGCTCTGTCTGCTGCTAGATGTGGAATAAATCTCCCTCTATTCTACCACAATAATGTGACTCAGCACAAACCTTTGCAAAGCACACCTAATGTGCCAATGTGAATCTCTCCATTTCCCACACCGGCTAATCCTAATTGAGATTGCTAATTTTATGAAAACTTGGACCAAATTATTGCTGTGAGCCTGATCCCACTAGGACCTCTGCTGAGACCATCAAACTCATCTCATTTAGGATCCTTACACCCAGCAGAAAGGTGAAACACTGGTCAGTCTGGGTACAGTAGTTCATGGTTAGGTTACTGGAGTAGTAATCCAGAGGCCTGGATTAATAATCCAGAGAACGCAAGTCCAAATCTCATCATGGCAGTTTCAGAATGAAACAAAATCAAAAGCTGATAACAGCTGGTAACCATGAAGCGGTTGGATTGTCGTAAAAACCTAATTGGTTCACAAATGTCCATTAGGGAAGGCAACTGGTCATCCATACCCGTTCTGTGACTCCAGATCCACATCAAAGTAGTTGATACTCAACTCTGAAGTGTCTCAGCAAGCCATACAGTTACACCACCTTCTCAAGGTAACTAGGGATGGGTAATAATTGCCGGCCTTGCCAGAAACACCCACATCCCGATACTGATTTTTGTACTGACCAATGACAGATTATGCCACTATGGAGAGGAAGACAAAATGATTTTGTGTTGCCAGCCCTTTTGTTCAGAATTGTTCTTCTTTCCCACACAAACCATAAAAGGGGAAATTGGCAGCTGAAGATCTTCTGGCATGCCAACACATAGGCCCTCTTCAGGTACAATTACACCTCACCATGAGAACTCAGGAAGATTACAAAGAAGGGTTGCTCCGATTTGTCTTCTGCTGAATAGAATTTATCTTTGAGCGGGACTAGTTTGAAATGTAAATATAGTTTCTTTAACTGGGTTCAAATTCAACTAAAAATATCTGGCAACAAGGGTCTTTGCACAAGAAACCCCAAATAGGAGCCCTGCTAACCAAAGAAAATTACAGGAGTACATTGGCCCGAATTTCCTTGGGGCTGTTCCCATTCTGCCACCATACCTTCATCTCTTTATACACTGAAAAGAGGTTTCCATCACACTTCTGGCAAAGTTGCAAGACCGGCTCCAAGGGAATAATATACCTGCACCGAAAAACTATCGCGTGACTGGATAAACCTGTTATTTGTGTTTCCAAACACTTTTGTTAAAGAGTCATCTGGTTTAAAAGTTTCTTTTATAATCCATTAACAATAGAATGGGTTCTCTAGCATGGTTTTCAATACAGTGTTACAATGGTGCTCTACACAGTATCCCCATGGATACCCTATCATTATACATAAAGCTAGAGCTTGCTTTTCCTTTATTAAAAAATTGGTGATTTTGAAAGCTATAGCATTTTTGTGTTATCAAAGAGCTGCGTATCAGCACGGCTAATACTGTGGGTTAAATATGATAAATAGAAAATAAAAGGATCAATTGTATAATTATTGCTGCAGATGGCTTATCAAAATCAGTCATTCAATTAGGCATCACACCGACCAATTTCAAACCAGTATTAATGTGTCCTGGAAGCAGATAACTGCACATTTTCACATTTGAATATTGGTGTGTGATGCTAGGGGCTAGGACCTCACGTAGAGGTGAAAATAAATGAAAAATGAACAACAGACTGAATTCCTCTGCATTGCAAACCGATGGTGCAATCTGTACAGTACAGATACCTCAACACCAGTGATAGTTAAGGAGATACATTGCACAACATGCCCCCGAGGTTGTGTAAACCAGGAGGTCCTGTAAGGCTTGTCTAGCAACTCGCTCATTTATCATCTGAAGCAAATGGCATTGTGGTTCAAGAACTCATGTTTTCTACGAAACTTTGCTTAATAAAAGGAAGAGATCAAATCTACTCTCTCACACACTCATCCATCACCCCTGTGCTTGCTCCCAATTCTGCAATGCCTGAAATTTAAAATTCTCACCCTCGTATTTAAATCCCTTCATGGCCTTTACCCTCCCTGTCTCTGTAACCTTCCATGGCCCTACAACCTCCAGAGAACTCTGCATTCCTCCGACTCTGGCCTCTTGTGCATTCCCACCCGCCGCTCCCCACCCCAGCCACCTTTGTCCCACTGTTGGTATCTGTCTCTTCAGCCATGTAGGCCCTATGCTCTGGAATTACCTGCTTAAAACTCTCGCACCTCTTTTCTCCTTTAAGACCCTTCTTAAAACCCACCACTTTGGCGGAGCTTTTAGTGACCCCTCCCAATATTTCTTTCTTTAGGTCACGTCCATTTGTGTCTGATAATATTTTTGTGAAGCTCCTTGGAACATTTTTCTACATTAAAGGCGCTACATAAATGCAGTCATTGTTGATTTTATTTATGTCTATATCGGAGTTCTACAACTATCCACATGCACTGGGCCATCTCTGAAATATTAGCCATGAAGTGCTGTATCTTCATCCAAAATAACACATCTAACTGCAAACCATACTGTTTCCTCTAAAACACTGGTACTCAAAACATAGCTCTGGGGCCATTTGTGACCCATCTTCTGCCTCATTTGTGGTCCTTAGGAGACCTGCTGGTCGATTTGACTCATTCACCTCATTTAACAGCCCTCCAGCTCTCAGATGTTGCAGGAGCTGGGATTCAGGAGAAAGAGAAAACATTTTTTAAAATTTAAATGTAGATGTTTCCAAAAGAAAGCACATGGAGCATGTTTATGGTGGTTCTTTGAGAGCGGCCTTCAGTAAGAATCTGCTCAGACTGTAGCTCTCAACATTAGGTGAATGAGTATTCTGCTTTTAACATTTCAGCTTCACAGTTTTGCACATGTCAAAAAGGGAATGATAGGATGTGCAGTACATTAAGAATTTTAGTCGGGAGAATTAACCACAGGGAGGGGAAGAGGCAGAATGAAAATCCAATCACTATGGACAACTGGCTGAGGAAGGTACAAGGTATCTATCAGTTGGTAGCACACTCGCCTCCGAGTCAGAAGGTTGTGGGTTCAAGTCTCACTCCAGGGACTTGAGCACAAAAAGCTAGGCCAACACTCCAGTGCACTGCTGAGGGAGCTACACTGTTGGAGGTGCCATCTTTCAGGTTAGACGTTGAACCGAGGCCCCATCTGCTCTCTCAGGTGGACGTAAAAGATCCCAAGGCACTATTTCGAAGAGGAGCAGGGGACTTATCCCTGGTGTCCTGGCCAATATTTATCCCTCAACCAACATAACAAACACAGATTATCTGGTCATTATCGCATTGCTGTTTGTGGGAGCTTGTTGTGCGCAATTTGGCTGCCACATTTCCCACATTGTAACAGGGACTCCACTTCAAAAGTACTTTGTTGGCTGTAAAGCGCTTTGAGACGTCCGGTGGTGGCGAAAGGCGCTGTATAAATGCAAGTCTTTCTTTCTTTTCTATGCTATCTATGAAGAATAATCACTACTCCACCTGGTGTATTTACATTAGTGTCTGTACTAAGCAGCTTTTAAAATTTTGCATCCCAAAAGTCAAAGGAGAGTACATGAAACTGTACTGCTAGAAAGAATTCTAGCAAAAAAATTATAATGATAGTTTAAGAATTTTCATGAATAAATTTACATGTTATGCCTTAACTTATTAAATCCATGGTCAAATAATTGCACACAGTATGGCTGTCTGAAGAGCAGCCACTTTTCACAAAATAATGCTTGCTGATGTTACTCTACTGTAAAGAATATCAGCCGCATTAGCACAATGATTATTCCCCACTGGGGCCACAGGTTATACAGAGTGCATCTACCTGCCTGAACACTCATTAAAAATATACATAACATTTCACATTTTTAGTGAAGTTTGAAAGGATTCACTACTAATCAGTTTCTAACTTCTGAATCATCCTGTGTCTTTAATAACATTGAATAATTTCCATATTGAAAAACTAATGCAAAACTTAGGTGAGGCAAAAGAATGGTATTTATTTTGTTGCTTTCAGTTACTTCTAAAATAAAGGGCTACATTAAAACAGTGCTATAATAGAAGTGGAACAACAGTTAGAGATGATAAAATAGCAACAGCAATCAAGTTTATGGCCCGGATTTTAGTGCTTCTGACAGGGAAGCCTTCCACGCGCAAAAACCTGGAACTTGCGATGTCAAGTTTCGCTTGGACAAATCCATCGCATCTGCTACAAAAATCACTGGCGCAGAGTTGGGCTATTTGCCCAACTACTGCCCAGCGAATGCCCACAAAACCCTTACGCCTGGTAAAAGCAGGCATAAGGCCTTCTTTTACCAGCATAAAGGGTTAAAGTAAGTGTTAAATTAAATTTTTTTAATGATTTAAAACAGCCACATTTAAACTTAGTTTAGGTAAATTTTGGCAAATTTTGGCAAGTGCTAAAATGCTTAAATTTATCTTTCAAAAAAAATTTATTTTTATTTTACATGCTTAATTAAAGGGTTTTTAAATTAATTTTGAACACATGATCATTTATTTTTATTTAAGTGGTGTGAAATTTTATATATTTGGGGATTTCTATTATGCTTATGGGGATTCCGGAAGAGTCTGAAGCTCTGGAGACACCAGGTAAGTTCGTATTTTTTTTTTGCAAGCCTCCGACCACAATTTCCAGGCCAACGAAACCATCAGCATTCACTGTTATTACTCTGTAAAACTGACAGCAACTTCTGGAATAACAACAGAAAATGCTGGAAATACTCAGCAGGCCAGGCAGCATCCGTGGAGAGAGAAACAGAGTTAACGTTTCAGGTCTGGGACCCTTTATCAGAACTGATGAAGGGTCCCAGACCTGAAACGTTAACTCTGTTTCTAGCTCCATGGATGCTCCCTGGCCTGCTGAGTATTTCCAGCATTTTCTGTTGTTATTTCAGATTTCCAGCATCCGCAGTATTTTGCTATAGCAACTTCTGGAGTCTGCACATGCACAGTTAAACACGGAAATCCAGAAGTTGCTGTCAGTGATTTCCCGCTCCTCCACAGAGTGCACTGTTGAAGTCCTCGCAGATGGAAATCTGATAAATCACTTGAATTGACATAAACTTCAACTTTTTACGCTATAATCTCGCTGCAAAAGCCCTCAAAAAAGTTAAGCCTTGTTGAATAAGGTGTAATGGGGCTTTTAACTGTGTACAACCTCTGGCCCTGAAAAACTAATTATATATTTGTGGAATGTCAAATTTCTCCATTATGATACAAATTCCCATAGATTTTTAAAATAATAAAAAGTATTTCATTTAAAATTTGTTTATCATATTTAAGCTTTTACCTTAAACCCATGTGTATGTCCCAATCTTTATTTCACTTTCTGTAAAATGATTAAAAAGTGAAGGTTAATCAGTGCTTTTTACTTCCTAGTTTGCTGTCTGAGAATTCTTCAATGTGATTGGCTGCTTGAAGACATCACTGTTGCTGGACACCAAAGATCCTGTATACATGGCATCTGAATGAAATTAACGTTGGGAAAGATGAAATCCATGCCACAGAGATCGCTAGATCTTCATGGGCAGCTTTCTTCTAGGTCAGTGGCACCATGACTTTGCCGCTGACCGCAAAATACGGGCCAATGTTTATGTCTGCACTAGTGGTCATTCTGTGTAAGGAAGGTGGTTTATATTTGACATGTAGCAGGAGAATGCTGTTGTGGTATCTGTAGGAACAGCAGCCATATATAATTACGATAGTTAAAAATAGGAGTAGAGGGGGAGAGAGAGGAGGAGGAGGGACTATGAGGTGAGAGGGAGGGGGAGAGATAGGTACACATATGCTCACATGATATAAATGGGACCTACAGCAAGACCTGAAGAGACAGGACTTCTTATGGAGTAGCATGTGTTCAACTTTTTTTTTTTTTTTTAAATTAGAAGCGCATTAATTATTAATATTATAGACAGCAGCAGAGACAACGAGACAGGCATAAGTCATTGTGGACTGGCATAAGTCCAGTTACTTTTTAAAATGTAATGTACATTAAATAGCTGGAAAACCGTGTACATTATGCCCCTGAATTTCCAGGTAAGGCTCCCTGCCAAAAGCGGGATGTCAGAAGATTATACTTTAGCTGTTTTCTTGCTGGCAAGGGAGGGAAAACAGGATCCTGATAAAAGTTTAAAACATCTTGAGCCTGAAATTCCATGGGGGTTCTACAGGTATCCTGCCGGAGTTACTGAGAGAGACCAGTAGAATCATCACAGAATTGTGTTTTTTTTTAAAGGTACCAACACCAATGACTTAAGTGTCTAAGATCACGTAGATTATTATTTGAATGAATGGCAATAGATTGGGAGAAGGGGAAGTGCAAAGAGACCTGGGGGTCCTTGTGCACCAGTCGCTGAAGGTAAGCATGCAGGTGCAGCAGGCGGTTAAGAAGGCAAATGGTATGTTGGCCTTCGTAGCAAGAGGGTTCGAGTACAGGAACAAGGATGTCTTGCTACAGTTGTACAGGGCCTTGGTGAGACCGCACCTGGAGTATTGTGTGCAGTTTTGGTCACCTTACCTGAGGAAGGACGTTCTTGCCATGGAGGGAGTGCAGCGAAGATTCACCAGGCTGATACCTGGGATGGCAGGAATGACGTATGAGGAGAGATTGTGTCGATTGGGCTTATACTCACTGGAGTTTAGAAGATTGAGAGGGGATCTCATCGAAACCTATAAAATTCTGTCAGGTCTGGACAGACTAGATGCAGGAAGGATGTTTCTGATGGCCGGGGAGTCCAGAACCAGGGGTCATAGTCTAAGGATAAGGGGTAAGCCATTTAGGACTGAAATGAGGAGGAATTTCTTCACCCAGTGAGTGGTGAACCTGTGGAATTCTCTGCCACAGAGGGCGGTGGAGGCCAGTTCATTAAATATATTCAAGAAAGAGTTGGATATATTTCTTGAGGCTAAAGGGATCAAGGGATATGGGGAAAAGGCAGGGACAGGGTACTGAATTGGATGATCAGCCATGATCACATTGAATGGCGGAGCAGGCTCGAAGGGCCGAATGGCCTACTCCTGCTCCTATCTTCTATGTTTCAGCCAATGGTTCAGTTGGTAGCTTCACAGCTCAGTGTGAAACAGAGCCATAAAGACCAGGAAAGCCTCAGGTTTGATCCCCAGTTTGCACTGAGTTAGCTGATGTTAGCCAGGATAGCAGTAAAGGTTGTACAATTGCTGCAGCACCCCAGGCTAGGGAAGAGGCAAAAATCAACACGGTTCTCACTCCAGATCACCTACAGCGACTAATTTTTAGAAAGTATATGCATGTGGATGCTGGATAAGGAGAGAATTGAACTCAGCTGTGATGCCCCCTTCCCTACAATGGAATAGCCTGTCATATTCATGTCTAGGTTCATACATGAAGAATAGCCAATTAGATGAGGTACCAGAGGAACACAGTTGGGGGGGTGGGGAGGGAGCAACAAATGGGTGGAGCAATTAAGAGCAACACACTCTTCACACAGGAAATTATGATAGACTTGCAGTCCATCATTATACTGATTGTGGCATGCTGAAGGCATTCAATAAGGTACCACATAAAAGTTTGTTATGCAAGGTAAGGGCTCTTGGGGTTGGGGGTAATATATTAGCATGGATGGATAGAGGATTGGTTAATGGACAGAAAACAGAGAGTAGGGATAAACGGGTCATTTTCAGGTTGGCAGGCTGTAACTAGTGGGGTGCTGCAAGGATCAGTGCTTGGGCCTCAGCTATTTACAATTTATATTGATGACTTGGATGAAGGGACCGCGTGTAATGTATCCAAGTTTGCCGAGGAAGGATATACTTGTCTTAGAGGTGATGCAACAAAGGTTCACTAGATTGATTCCTGGGAGGAGAGGGTTGTCCTGAGGAAAGATTGAGCTTATACTCTCTGGAGTTTAGAAGAATGAGAGGTGATCTCATTGAAACATATAAGATTCTGAAGGGGATTGACAGGGTAGGTGCCGAGAGGTTGTTCCCCCTGGCTGGAGAGTCTAGAACTAGGGGGCATAGTCTCAGGATAAGGGGTCGGCCATGTAAGACTGAGATGAGGAGGAATTTCTTCAGTTAGAGGGTTGTGAATCTTTGGAAATCTCTACCCCAAAGGGCTGTGGATGCTGAATTGTTGAGTATGTTCAAGGCTGAGATAGGTAGATTTTTGGATTCTTGGGGAATCAAGGGATATGGAGATTGGGCAGGAAAGTGGAGTTGAGGTTGAAGATCAGCCATGATCTTCTTGAATGGCAGAGCAGGCTTGAGGGGCCATATGGCCTACCCCTGCTCCTAATTCTTATGTTCTTATATGGATATTGCCTCATTTAGTTCGCAATCAGGAATTTCTCTTTTCCAACAAAGCATAAGAACATAAGAAATAGGAGCAGGAGTAGGCCAATCGGCCCCTCGAACCTGCTCCGCCATTCAATAAGATCATGGCTGATCTGATCCTAACCGCCAATCCACTATCACAGAGCCATCTCCTGAATCTAACAGAATTAGACACACGAAATAGGAGCAGGATCAGGCTACACGGCCCCTGGGCCCGCTCCGCTCCCCACAGGGCCATGACCGATCCGAACCTAGACTCATGTCCAAATTCCTGCCCGCTCCCCGTAACCCTTAATTCCCTTTACTTCTAGGAAACTGTCTATTTCTGTTTTAAATTTATGTAATGATGTAGCTTCTACAGCTTTTTGGGGCAGCATATTCCATGGACCTACCACCCTCTGAGTGAAGTAGTTCCTCCTCATCTCAGTTTTGAAAGAGCAGCCCCTTATTCTAAGACTATGCCCCCTAGTTCTAGTTTCACCCATCATCGGGTTCATCTTCCCCGCATCCACCCGATCCAACCCCTTCACAATCTTATATGTTTCAATATGATCGCCTCTCATTCTTCTGAACTCCAATGAGTAGAGTCCCAATCTACTCAACCTCTCCTCATATGTCCATCCCCTCATCCCCGGGATTAACCGAGTGAACCTTCTTTGTACTGACTCGAGAGCAAGTATGTCTTTTCTTAAGTATGGACACCAAAACTGTACGCAGTATTCCAGGTACGGTCTCACCAATACCTTGTACAACTGAAGCAATACCTCCCTATTTTTATATTCTATCCCCCTAGCAATGAAAGCCAACATTCCATTGGCCTTCTTAATCACTTGCTGCACCTGCATACTAACCTTTTGAGTTTCGTGCACCAGGACCCCCAGATCCCTTTGTACTTCAGTACTTTCCAGTTTCTTGCCATTAAGATAATAACTTGCTCTACGATTTTTCCTGCCAAAGTGCATAACCTCACACTTTCCAGTATTGTATTCCATCTGCCAAATCTCTGCCCACTTACTTAGCCTGTCGATGTCCCCTTGCAGGTTTTTTATGTCCTCCTCACTCACTACTTTCCCTCCCATCTTAGTATCATCTGCAAACTTTGATATGTTACACTCGGTCCCCGCCGCCAAATCGTTGATATAGATTGTAAAGAGTTGGGGACCCAGCACTGACCCCTGCGGAACACCACTAGTTACTGATTGCCAGTCTGAGAATGAACCATTTATCCCAACTCTCTGCCTTCTGTTAGATAGCCAATCCTCTATCCATGCCAGAATATTACCCACAATCCCGTGATTTTTTATCTTAAGCAATAATCTTTTGTGTGGCACCTTGTCAAATGCCTTTTGGAAGTCTAAATACACTACGTCCACTGGTTCCCCTTTATCCGCCCTATACGTTACTTCCTCAAAGAACTCCAGCAAATTTGTCAAACATGACTTCCCCTTCATAAAACCATGCTGACTTTGTCCTATTAAATTATGATTATCCAAATGTCCTGTTACTGTCTCCTTAATAATGGACTCCAAAATTTTACCTACCACAGGTGTTAGGCAAACCGGTCTGTTTCCAGCCTTCTGTCTACTGTCCTTTTTAAATAAGGGTGTTACATTAGCAGTTTTCCAGTCTGCCGGGACCTTTGCCGAGTCCAGGGAGTTTTGGAAAATTATTACCAATGCATCCACAATCCCTACCGCCACTTCCCTCAAGACCCTAGGATGTAAGCCATCAGGTCCAGGTGATTTATCCGCCTTGAGTCCCATTATTTTACCGAGTACCACTTCCTTAGTGATTTTGATCGTGTTTAGCTCCTCCCCCCCTTTAGCCCCCTGTTTGTCCAGTGTTGGGATATTCTTAGTGTCTTCTACTGTAAAGACTGATGTAAAATATCCAGTGTTTTTGCCATCTCCATATTTCCCACCATTAATTTCCCAGTCTCATCCTCTAAGGGACCAACATTTACTTTAGCCACCCTTTTTCTTTTTATATGACTATAAAAACTCTTACTATCTGTTTTTATATTTTTTGCTAATTTACTTTCATAATCTATCTTCCCTTTCTTAATCAATCTTTTTGTTATTTTTTGCTGTCTTTTAAAGTTTTCCCAATCCTCTATCCTCCCACTAGATTTGGCTACCTTATATGCCCTTGTTTTTAGTCGAATACTATCCTTAATTTCTTTACTTAGCCACGGATGGCTGTCTTTTCTTTTACACCCTTTTCTTCTCAGTGGAATATATTTTTTTTGGAAGTTGTAAAATAACTCCTTGAATGTACACCACTGATCATGTATCGTCTTACCCTTTAATCTATTTTCCCAATCCACTCTACTCAATTCCGCTCTCATACCTTCATAGTCTCCTTTATTCAAGCTTAGCACGCTTGTTTGAGATCCAACCTTCTCACCCTCTAATTGAATATGGAATTCAACCATGTTATGGTCACTCATTCCAAGGGGATCCTTTACTAGGACATTTTTAATTAATCCCATCTCGTTACACAGGACCAGATCTAAGGTTGCTTGCCCCCTGGTCGGTTCAGTTACATACTGCTCAAGAAACCCATCCCTAATACACTCAATGAACTCATCCTCAAGGCAGCCCTGCCCAATTTGATTTGTCCAATTAATATGATAGTTAAAATCCCCCATAATTATAGATGTTCCCTTATTACAAGCCTCAACTATTTCCTGATTGATACTCCGTCCAACAGAGTTGCCACTGTTCGGAGGCCTATAGACTACGCCCACTAGTGTTTTTTTCCCCTTATTATTCCTGACCTCCACCCAAATGGTTTCATTATCCTGATCTTTTGACCCAATATCATTTCTCTGTATTAGTGATTCCTTCCTTTATTAACATAGCCACCCCACCTCCCCTTCCTTCCTGCCTGTCCTTCCTGATCGTTAAATAACCTGGTATGTTTAATTCCCAGGCATTGTCACCCTGCAGCCATGTTTCTGTAATGGCCACAAGATCATACCCATATGTAGTTATTTGTGCCATTAACTCGTCTATTTTGTTACGAATGCTACGTGCATTCAGATAGAGAACTTTCAAATATGTTTTGTGACACTTAGTTCCTGCTTTTGCCCTTTTTATTACTTTACCTTTTACTCCATACCTTCTGCCCCTTCCTGACACACTCTGGTTTTTAATTTCCCCACTGCTACCTAAGTCTATGACCTTCTCTGTTGTCATTTTTATTATTTGCTCTCTAGGAACCTCCCCCCCCACTAGTTAGTTTAAAGCCCTCTCTACAGCCCTAGTTATATGATCCGCCAGGACTCTAGTCCCAGCACTGGCCAAGTGAAGCCCGTCCCAACGGAACAGCTCCCTGCTGCCCCAGTACTGGTGCCAGTGTCCCAGGAAGCAAAACCCATTTCTCCCACACCAGTCTTTGAGCCACGCAGTTAACTCTCTAATTTTATTTGTCCTAGCCAAATTTGCTCGTGGCTCAGGTAATAATCCAGAGATTATTACCCTTGTGGTTCTGCTTTTTAATTTGGCCCCTAGCTGCTCAAACTCCCTCAGCAGAACCTCCTTCCTTGTCCTATCTATGTCGTTGGTACCAACATGGACCACGACAACTGGATCCTCCCCCTCCAAGTTTTTCTCCAGTCCAGAGGAGATGTCCTTAACCCTGGCACCGGGCAGGCAACACAGCCTTCGGGACTCTCGCTCTCGGCTGCAAAGAACTCTATCTATCCCCCTAACGATGCTATCCCCTACCACTACAACATTTCTTTTAACTCCCCCCACTTGAATGGCCCCCTGCTCCACGGTGCTGTGGCCAGGTTGCTCATCCTCCCTGCAGTCCCTGCTCCTGTCCCCACAGGGAGTAAGAGCCTCGAACCTGTTGGACAAGTGCAAGGGCTGCAGCTCCTCCAACACTACCTCCTGGATCCCCGTACCTGCCTCACTTCTAGTCACACCATCCTGACCCTGGCCACGGACTACATCTGAATTAATTAATCTAATTGGTGTGACTACCTCGTGATCCACAGAGTCCAGGTAACTCTCCCCCTCCCTGATGTGTCTCAGTGTTTGAAGCTCGGACTCCAGCTCTTCAACATGGAGCCGGAGTTCCTCGAGCAGCCAACACTTACTGCAAATGTGATCACTGTGAGCATCAATGGTGTTCACCAGCTCCCACATATTGCAGCAGCAACACATCGCCTGATCTCCCATTCTATGTAATTAATTAAATTTATTAATATTATTCTTAAATATTCTCTGCCCCGATTCTAGATGGTGAATATCACACCTTAGAAACTATAAACCAAAGAGATTTAAGCTTAAAAGGGAGAAATACTTACCAATCAATCACTTACCCGCTTTCTGGTGACGTCACACTTGGATTACTTTTTACCTCTCTCCTTCCCTCCGAGTTCCCAGACTGGAGATTGGTAAACCTTACCTGGTCTCTGGGGCCTTTTATAGCCCCGCTCTGCCGCTCGAGATTCCCGCCAACGCTGTGAGACCTTACCTGGTCTCTGGGGCCTTTTATAGCCCCGCTCTGCCGCTCGAGATTCCCGCCAACGCTGTGAGACCTTACCTGGTCTCTGGGGCTTTTATAGCCCCGCTCTGCCGCTCAGGATTCCTGCCGACGCTGTGAGGCCTTACCTGGTCTCTGGGGCCTTTTGTAGCCCCGCTCTGCCGCTCAAGATTCCCGCCGACGCTGTGAGGCCTTACTTTAAAAATGACCAAAAGGATAATAGTTAGAAGTTTGGGTCTGCCGTAAATAATTTCTCATGTCTGCTTGTACCTTTGTGACCTAAACCAGATAGTCACATCTTTTGCATGTGTGCTTTTTCAATCTCTCCGAGGGCAGATCAAGCAAACATCGGTGAGATGAGGCCAGAAACAAATCATTAAGCTGGTTTATTAATAGTACGATGAACATACAGAACAGGCATTATAACCAGACTCACTTAATTAAATCCATACAACTTATCTTCACAATAATACAAAATAAAATACACGGCACACTAGTCCTCATCTGTGAATCATTTTGACTTAAACAATACAACTTCTATTGACCAACATTTCTAAACTCTTTGCCTCAGCAAAAGCTCTCACAGCTTTCTCTTTAACAAACCTGACAAGTGCCGAACATCAGTTAAGTAATCTGGCCACTTCCAGAAAGTGCCAACAGCTTCGGGCGGATGAGTGTAGTGAGGCCCTTGGTGGAGGAAACGTTATCAAAAAGCAGTTGAGTGAATCCCTGAATTAGCCAATAGCATCTACAACCTGCAAACCATGATGCAGCCGCTGTACATAACAAGTCAATGAAAGATCAGCCATAGATAGTCTGGAACACAATATCTGGGTTCAAGTCCCTGCCTTAGTTGTGGAGGAGTCACAGCTTTGACAGTAGTTGATGCCATTCTATCCCCCAATTGCCCACTGACTAAAGGCACCAGCCCACATAGTACTTGTGGTAAACCACTGTATTGTATATTGCCACCTCTGGGTGGCGCTGTGTATGGAGGCATGCCTCAGCTGACTCCACCCACCACTGTGTGGGTTTCGTTCAGACTTGTTCAGTCACTCACGAAGAAGCATGGTCTCTTCTTAGCTAATAAAAGCCTTATTCATCTCTTCTTTGACTCATCACCTTTTATGAAGTAATTGATAAGCGTATCAATTTTATTAGCTAAAAGTTAAATGGCGACACCTGAGGAGCAACAACAGCAACGGATACAGCAGACATTGCTGAGAGCCCTCAGACCACCACGCCTGGACCTCGACCCTCAAGATGTGGGTGCATCAGCCAAGTTTGAACACTGGCTGAGCTGCTTTGAATCCTTCCTCGCAATCTCACAGGTTACAGAGGAGGATCACAAACTGAAAATTTTGACCGCCCAGGTGAGCCATCAAGTATATATGCTAATCCGGGACTCTAATACGTACGTGGCGGCCCTCGAGCTACTAAAAGGGCAATATACGCGCCCAGTGAACACAATTTACGCCCGACACCTCTTGGGATCCCGCAGGCAGCAACCGGGAGAATCGGTAGGGGCATTTGCACGGGCGCTACTGGCACTCTGCAGAGACTGCGATTGTAAAGCGGTAACGGCTGTGGAGCACGCGCAGGGACTCGCCTGTGATGCCTTCGTCAGGGGCCTCCAGTCAGACCACACCCGGCAGAGACTGCTAGAAAGCAAGGAACCCGACCTGAAGACGGCCATTGCCCTTGCGCTCTCGTTAGAGGAGGCCCACCGAAACCTCGAGGCATACCCCCGTAACGGCGCCGAGACATGGCAATCGAAACCGTGGGACACGGGACCGCCGCCCCCGGCACCAACCGCTGCAGCGACCCAACCGAGACAGCAGCCTCCGGTAAGAACTGCTTCGATGCCCAGTAACCAGGCCCAAAAATGCTATTTCTGTGGCCAGTTAAAACATCCCAGAGCGCACTGCCCAGCTAAGACAGCTACCTGCTCGGGCTGCGGGAAGAAAGGCCATTACGCTAACGCCTGCAAGGGGAAGCCAGCCAGCAGCGCAGCGTGCGGGCCGTGGGAGCAGCCATCTTATCCGCCATTTTGTGTACCCCCGGCCGCATGGCATCCGCCGCCATCGTATCCAACGCACTCAACCGCCATTTCGTCACCGGAACCGACCACCGTCTCGGCGGATGACTATAGTGACTCACTAAGCCACATACTGGCCTCCGTGACGCTGGATCAAGGCCACCCTCACCATCTATCCAGCTCCATGATGGATATCGCGGTAAACGGCCGCGCCACCAGTTGCCTGATCGACAGCGGGAGCACAGAGAGTTTCGTCCACCCCGACACGGTACGTAGCCACTCCCTCACGATTCTGCCAACGCACCATCGCATTTCTATGGCGTCCAAGTCCCAGTCAATGGACATCAGCGGCTACTGTGTGGTGACCCTGTCAGTAGGGGGCACTGAATATAAAAAATTTAAACTGCTAGTCCTGCCCCGTCTTTGCGCTGCCGTCCTGCTAGGGTTGGATTTTCAGTGCCACCTTAAGAGTGTCACACTAGCATACGGTGGACCCCTCCCCCCACTCACAGTCTGCAACCAACAACTTTTAAATCGCCCGCTGCAAACCACCTGCAGCCTTTCCACATTAAAAGTCCCCCCCCCTCCCCTGTTCGCTAACCTCACCCGCGACTGTAAACCCATCGCTACCAAAAGCAGGCGGTACAGTGCCGGGGACAGAGCTTTTATCAGCTCTGAGGTGGAGCGGCTCTTGAAGGAGGGCATTATCGAAGGTAGCACTAGCCCCTGGCGAGCCCAGGTTGTAGTCGTTAAAACCACTGCAAAACGCCGCATGGTAATCGACTACAGCCAAACCATAAACCGGTACACCCAGCTGGACGCGTACCCCCTCCCTCGCATATCTGATATGGTCAATCAGATTGCGCAATACAAAGTATTCTCCACCATCGACCTTAAGTCAGCGTACCACCAGCTGCCCATCCGCCATGAGGACCGCCAGTATACTGCCTTCGAGGCAAACGGCCGCCTCTACCACTTCCTTAGGGTCCCCTTCGGCGTCACCAACGGGGTTTCGGTCTTCCAAAGGGAGATGGACCGAATGGTTGACCAGAACGCGCTGCGGGCAACCTTCCCCTATTTGGATAACGTCACCATCTGCGGCCACGACCAGCAGGACCACGACGTTAATCTAGCAAATTTCCTCCGTACGGCCCAACGGCTGAACCTAACGTACAATAAGGAAAAATGTATGTTTCACACCAAGCGCCTGGCCATCCTCGGCTGCGTGGTGGAGAACGGAGTCATCGGGCCCGACCCCGACAGAATGCGCCCCCTAATGGAGCTACCCCTTCCCCACTGCCAAAAAGCACTGAAGAGATGCCTGGGGTTTTTCTCCTACTACGCCCAGTGGGTGCCCCTCTATGCAGACAAAGCCAGGCCCCTCATCAAAGCCACCTCCTTCCCCCTGACACCAGAGGCGTGTGCAGCCTTCACTCTTATCAAGAACGATATCGCGAAGGCCGCAATGCACGCGGTGGATGAGTCCATCCCCTTCCAAGTGGAGAGCGATGCCTCCGACTTCGCCCTAGCCGCGACCCTTAACCAGGCGGGCAGACCCGTGGCCTTTTTCTCAAGGACCCTCCAGGGCCCCGAGACGAGACACTCCTCCGTCGAAAAGGAGGCCCAGGCTATTGTAGAAGCGGTGCGTCACTGGAGGCATTACCTGGCCGGGAAACGATTTACCCTGCTCACTGACCAGCGTTCAGTAGCTTTTATGTTTAATAATAAGCAGAGGGGTAAAATCAAGAACGACAAGATCTTGAGGTGGAGAATCGAACTCTCCACCTACAATTATGATATCTTGTATCGGCCAGGGAAACTCAATGAGCCCCCAGATGCCCTATCACGTGGTACATGCGCCAACGCGCAGAGTGATAGGCTGCAGTCCCTCCACAATGACCTCTGCCACCCGGGGGTCACCAGGTTTTTCCATTTTATCAAATCCCGTAACCTGCCCTACTCCATCGAGGAGGTCAGGACCATGACCAAGAGCTGCCAAATCTGCGCCGAGTGCAAACCGCACTTCTATAGGCCGGACAGAGCAAGCCTGATCAAGGCCACCCGCCCCTTCGAACGCCTGAGCGTCGATTTTAAAGGGCCCCTCCCCTCCGCTGACCGCAATGTGTACTTCCTCAACATAGTTGATGAGTACTCCCGTTTCCCCTTTGCCATCCCTTGCCCAGACATGACCAGTACCACGGTCATCAAGTGTCTGAATGACATCTTCGCTCTGTTCGGGTTCCCCAGCTATATACATAGCGACAGGGGCTCATCGTTCATGAGCGACGAACTTCGGCAGTACCTGCTAACAAGAGGTATCGCCACGAGCAGGACCACCAGTTACAACCCCCGGGGGAACGGCCAGGTGGAAAGGGAGAACGCGACGGTTTGGAAGGCAGTCCTCTTAGCACTAAAATCTAAGGGCCTTCCGACCTCCCGCTGGCAGGAGGTCCTCCCTGCAGCGCTTCACTCCATTCGGTCACTGCTTTGTACTGCCACTAATGCGACCCCTCATGAGAAAATGTTCGTTTTCCCCCGGAAGTCTACATCGGGAACCTCGCTACCGGCATGGTTGACTTCTCCTGGGCCCGTCCTACTGCGGAGGCACGTGAGGACGCATAAAACGGACCCCCTGGTCGAGCGGGTGCACCTCCTACACGCCAACCCCCAGTATGCCTGGGTGACATACCCAGACGGGCGGGAGGACACGGTCTCCATACGAGATCTCGCACCCTCGGGTACCCCTGAATTACCACCGTTATCCCCCTTACCACCGTTATCCCCCTTACCACTGTTATCCCCCACCACCCCTCCCAACCCAACCCCTGCAGACGGCATGCCAAAGCCCCAGGAATCTTCGCCAACCACCCAGACACCAGACCCGACGTCGGATGCTGCAACACCACCGCCGCCACCACGACGATCAGGACGTCAGACAAGGCCTCCTGATAGACTTAACTTGTAGTACCCTTCACCCCGCCGGACTTCACATTAAACAAGGGGTGAATGTGGTAAACCACTGTATTGTATATTGCCACCTCTGGGTGGCGCTGTGTATGGAGGCATGCCTCAGCTGACTCCACCCACCACTGTGTGGGTTTCGTTCAGACTTGTTCAGTCACTCACGAAGAAGCATGGTCTCTTCTTAGCTAATAAAAGCCTTATTCATCTCTTCTTTGACTCATCACCTTTTATGAAGTAATTGATAAGCGTATCAGTACTACGCCATACAGGTCCCTGGTTTGATTCCTGCTCTGTGCCGAGTTAGTTGAACTCAGCCAGGGTAGAAATGGGGGCTGCGAATAATTGGCTGTTGGATTAAGGAAGAGAAAAATCAGCCAGTGTTCCCGCTCTTGATCATTATTCAGTGGCACCTGTTGGAAAGTGTAGGTGTGTGGATGTAGGGCGAGAGCAGGACCAGACCCAGCTGTGTAGGAACTCGCCCACCCACCCAAGAGCACATAGCCTGCAATCTCACATATGGGGAAAGAGAGCTGCCAGTGTGGTACTGCCCTCGGAACCCATAAAAGAGTCACTACCCTTATGGGCAGGAGGAGAAAAATTGGGAGGAAAGAATTCTGCAGGAGACAACCGCCTGGACTGCATTCAGTGTTTCCAGTTATTTTGCTTCAGTGTTATTGGAGAATATTTTCAACCTGTAGCAATCGCAGCAGACCAAGCAGTATCCAAATAGTAAACTGTGTGGGCATGTGCCACAAGAGAACTCTGCGTTAGTGAACATCTCTAACAAGCGTTGCTCATACTGTCACCCCTTTTCAGGTGAGTAACTTGGCCGCTTGTAAATGTGTCAGCACACGTGCACTGGCCCCGAGCCCGGCCCGGCCCGCCGGAGCACAGCCTGGGTGGGTAGACCTCCACTCAGGAGTGAAGGGTCGACCTTTAGAGTTAGCGATTTAAGGTCCAGCCTTTAACAGCAGAGCAAATGCATCCCGCCCGCCCGTGGTGCGGATGGAGCAGCAGGCGTGCAGTGCGTAGCCGAAAGGGTTAAGGCTGCAAACTTGAGCCGTGGCGCGCGCTCACATTTCCGCATCGAGCTCAGCGTGGTGCGGCCGGACTCCACCTTCAGAATATTTTATTTTTAAAAAGCTATTCTTCCAAACATTTCTCCTCCTCCCCCGGGCCGCCAGAGCAGCCGCTCTCGCTGGCTTGGCGATATATTAGACAAAATGTGAAGTGAAGTTTGTGGCGCTGCCGGTTCGCGCGGCTGTGGCAGTGCCCGGGCAGCGCCGGCACATTCCCCGCCGACCAAGTCTCGCTGTTGCTCTAATCTCCCCAAGAGTTACAGTGTGTCCCACTAAAGCCGAGCCCCGGCCTGGCGATATCAAACGGTAGCGAACCGTCAGTGACAGGAGCATATGTTCAACAATACATTTTTACAATTCACAGCAATACAATGTGGCTGTTTGCAATAGCAGTGAGAGTGGCGAGGCTATTATTATTCTATATATATATTTGTGTTGTTGTTGCTGGTGACTTACGCTGCTGTTCTCGCCCGTCCAGTGCACCATCGCCTGGTTGTGGGAAGAGTCTCCTCGGAGGATGAAAGAGGTGCTGAGCAGAGCCGGCTCCTGCGGGATCGGTGACCTCTTCGCCCGAGCTCCTTCGTCCAGCCCGCCACGCTCCGGCGGAGTTCGGCCGAGCCCCAGCGGTTGTCTCCCAAGCCCAGCGCCCGCCGTCCGCTCAAAACGCAGCGAGATCCCGGCCAGAGCCGAAGGGAGAAGGACCAGCCCGAAGGAAATGCAAAGCCACAGGTATCTGGAAAGCGAGCTCGGTGTCCAGGGAGCCGGGGAAAGAGCACTGCCCCCGTGCACCGCGGCTGCCATGATCATGTGGCCGTGGTAATTGCAAGCCGGCTGGTGACCAGGGTTGATTTAAATGTGTGTGGATGATCCAAACCCAGAGACAGATCCACAGTCTCACGCACAGAGAAAGAGGGTGGAACAGCAGCTCACTTAATGCTCACTGAGCTTTTTTCCTCTTTCCATCACTCACACTCGGGCAGGCAGGCAGCCAAAGAGCACCATCTGCTGGAGGTAAGGACTTGGTCCAGCTTACAGTCGTGCTCTGAGGAACCGCACACCCCACCTGTGCAGACAGCATGGCGACTTGCTGCTGCCCTTTGTGGCAGCGTGGGCTGTTATAGGGTTTGCCAACCCTCCAAAATTGTCCTGGATTCTTCAGGAATTAAAGATGAATCTCTTGGGCATTGCTGTGAGCAATCTGGCAGAAAATCATGGGGGAAAATGTTTTTTTCAATTTCTTTCAACACTTTTTTGTTTTAGTTTAAAAATATTGGAGATGGGGAAAAGACCTTTTGACTGGGCGGGCCATTGGAGGCAGGAGGTCATGTGGTGAAACTTCCAAGAATATGTCCAGCCAGAGTTGGTAACTGTTGAGAGTTTTCAAAGTACTTCTTTTGCTGCCACCCTGTGACATTAAATAGTTTAAGGTAAGTAATAAGGACGGGTCACAAAGCACATTTGTGCTCCAACGCACTGTTAGAGATAGAAACATGCAGATTTCTGACGTTCTCCTGTATGTCGTCCTGATCTTGGTCATTTGCTCTTGTCTCCTGTCACTGCCAGGCAGTAATTCCCCACAGTAAGGAACAATTTTCGGCCTAGTCACTCTAAGCTTCTCTTGTGCATCCTCTAGTGGTATTGGCAGGTGCCAAGAGCAAATGTGCTACCCGGTAGTCCTCTTCAGGGATGAATGTTGGGATTTATTCCTCACTAATTTTTTCCCCTTCTCATATCCTGAAGGTGTTGACTCCTTGCTGGGGTACAGTTCCACAAGTGTCACTCACAAGTGTACCTCAGGCAAGCGGTTATTCTTCACATGTAACATTTGACAGTATTAGCAGGCCATTTGATTGAAGAGGACATTACAACTGAGCCCAATTCTGTGCTTTTCTGGTTCCTACATACCTCAACTTACAGCAGTGGTCACTGAGTAGTGTTTCGGAGTGAGAACCATCGCTGACTTCCCCCTCCTTAACCCTGAGGTCAATTCTAACGCACTGCTGCTGCATTGGCCAAGATCAGTTCATTCAGCACACAAACTGGAGATCAAACCTGGGACCTTTCTCAGGACGTCCCAAAGTATTTTACAGCCAATGAAGTACTTTTGAAGTGTAGTCTCTGTTGTAATGTAGGAAACACAGCAGCCAATTTGTGCACAGAAAGGTCCCACAAACAGCAATGAGATAATGAACAAATAATCTGTTTATTAGTGATATTGGTTGAGGGTTAAATATTGGCCAGGACACTGGGGAGAACTCCCTGTTCTTCTCTGAATAGTGTTATGGGTTCTTTTATGAAATGTGGAAATAGTAAGTTATATTGGAATAAGTTGACAGGAGATGTGCACTGATGTAAGATTTTTAACATATTACGAGTCGATCTCCTGTGACATTGCACATAATAAATTGGAAATTATGGTCTCTCTCTTGCCTGACTGCTATCTTCATGATGTTATTTCTCTCTCACTCTCATTCTCTGATTCTGTCTCTCTTTTTGTCAGTTCTGCTTCTCTTCCCTCAATTCTTTTTGCTTCTCTCTCTGTCTTTTTCTTTTTCCTACCCTGGTGCGAAGTAGTGAGTTTTATGCCATGGTATGGTGGGGAAAGGAGCCACCAGCACCAGGCTACATTTGGGGTAATAGTTGTGGGGAAAATGCAGCCCTCAGCTCGCTTCCATCCCCTCCCCCAATCACTCATACTTCCCACCGCCACCTTCCTAGCACCTTCTCACTCCCATCACTACTCATATCTCTTCCCCTTTGGCCTACTCATTCAATACCTTTATCCTTCTTCCCTTGCTCTGCTGTCACTCACCTCATTATTAACCCTCCATCTACTCTCCCCACCCCAACTCACTTGCCCCAAGGACAGGTGGCAGAGACTAAAAGCCCCTTGCCCTCAACCAGTTTCCCTCCCACTCCAATCCTACCTTCCTATCTGTTGCCCTCAGAGGCTTTGTTGGTTTCCAAAATTCAACTTATTTTTCCTTTAAAAAGAAATAAAATCTAAGTGAGGAAAGAATCTGCCTTTCTCTCTATGTGTGTCTTTCTGTCAGCCATGGTCTCCCTCTGTCTAATAGGTGTTAGAAATTAGAATCTCTGGGATTGAATTTCCATGGGGAATATTGCGATTGTCCGCCATAACTTTGTGGAAGATCTGCGGAAACTCTGGAGAAACAGGCTAAAAACTGTTTATGCCATTTCTCCGGGGTTTACACGGATCTTCCACTGAAGTTAGGGCAGATGATTGGGAGAAACGCTGTGGAAATGAATGCCATTTGTCTCCCACATGTAAGCCATTTGCATTGACCTTTACTAACTGTCAAGAAAACACAAGTAAGCTAATTAGCTGGCTTCAAAATTCAACTGATTTTTTTGGAAAATTGAAGTATCATTAAAAGATGAAAGACACACCCTCTCTCCACCCTCTTTTTATCCTCTCTCCACCCAGCCCAAACCCCTGACTCTCTCTCTCTCTGACCGCGCTCTCGTTCCCTGATCGCAGTCTGTTTCTCTCTCTGACACTGAGCCCAGTGTCTTTCTCCCCACTCCCCTCTCTCTTTGACTTAAGTTTGTACAACACACAACAAAGGCTACAACTAGGGTTGCTGGAGGTTTCACATTAACTCCAACCACCCTGACCAGTCAAATAGCCTTTTTTTTCCCCATCTCCAATATTTTTAGAACTAAATAAATGTAAGTGTTCAAAGAAAATGAAAAAAAACACAGTTGTTTTTAATGCCCTTAGGAGTTTTCACCCAGATTGCTTGCAGCAGTGTTCAGGAGATTAATCTTTAATTTCTGGAGTCTCCAGGGCAATCCTGGAGGGTTGGCACCCTCACTACAACTGGTGTCTAATCCAAACAGTGTCATTTTTTCTCACTCACTTAAGAGAGACACACACACACACTTTTTTTTACGCTCAGTATGAATTTTACCTCAATAAAGCTCTAGAAATGTGTTCTCCAGCTTTTCTTTAAATAATTTTGAAGCACTTTTGAGCAGAAACTGCTGGGAGCTGAAGAAAAATATTCCTCAGCATTGCTAACTGAATGGAACAAATGCATCCTGGGAAATTAGGAACGGTACCCATACTCAGGTGGCACAATCCAAATTCAGCTCCGAATTACAGCTCTGAGCAAAAGTACCAGCTCCAAGTCCAGGTTTTTGGCACAAGTTGAGGCCTTCATGAAAAAACTTCAATGAAGGTATTAAAAGACAAGTCATCATTTAATAAATGTAATCATGTTATTGTGAAATATGTATTTTTAAAATTTTGGGCATTGGAAAATTTTCAGAAAATGTTTTGAGTGATTTGTAGGGAAAAGATAATACAATGCCACCTGCTGACCAAAGCCTGCAGCTCAACACAGATTTAAAGCAGTTTTACAATATTTTTCCATAACAGATCAGCGTTACATTTCAGTGCTCAGATTAACATTGGAAATCCTCATAAAGAGCCATCACAGGCAAGAATTACGGATATGTGTCACATGCAGGTGTGTACAAAGTTACCGTGGTAAAGTCCATAGGAAGATTTTTTACCTGGGGCTTTTCACTAGAACAATTTAGATTATTCAAAACTTAGCTTTAATTTTAATTTTAAAGAGATTATACCTTTATGTTTCCATTAACAAAAGTTCTATCTAGTTTCTACTTTATATTAATTTAGACCTATTGTTTGCTGGTAAAGCAGACAACTCAAACAGTTGGAACAAAGACTGTCATATTGCGAGGCTGTTATGTGCTAGTTGACCAAAGTGGTTTTAGTTTCACTTTTTACATGTAACTTTTATGGCTGTCAAATTTTAGTTTTTGTTAATTAAACCACTCTGAATAAATTAGAGATTACAAGCACATGCAGTCGACTCACCAAAAATGGAGTTTTTCTCAGTTGTCATTAATCATTGCCACAAATATTGTGCCTTTCACAGCTTCATTAACAAACTTCGGACATTTATCCCAGTTAAGTGGCTTGTTCCCTGCTTTAGAAATGTTTTAAGAATCATTATTACAGGTATGTCGTAATTGGTTGCTAGCTTTTCATTGCCTCTAACTAAATCACATTCTCAGAAATCACAAATTTAAAAAAAATGTGTGATTCTGTAATTTTGTTAATGGGCCATTTATTACAGTGAAAATGAGAGAATTTATCCTGTTTTTGAAAAAAGAGAAAAATCTTGCTCTCCATTATATCATAATTCAGGACAAACAAAAATGTCACACATAGCCTGATTTGCATATCACAGATTAGTTTTACCATTAATTGAACTTGAGCAAATGTCAGGATATTATTGTGAATTTGTTTGCTTTATGATTGCATGCATATCTATTCAACTTTGGCATTTTCATATAAAAGTAATACAGTAATGCTGCTGCATATCCTTGTGGATAATGTTAAATAGCATAGTGAAAATCATAACACTGTCACTCCTCTGCATGTCTAAAAAGTGACATTTTTCACACTTGACTGCTAGGCTGGTGCCCTAAAGCATATTAATATCCATAAAGAATCTATAATAATGTAGCTTTATTTCATTGTGACCCAGAAAACAGCAGAGGAAAATAGTCCAGTCCTTAAACATTGAACATAGATGGCAAAAACCTGACGTGGGTAAGACTCATCCCTATTGGAAGCCACTGCAAAGCCTGAGTTTTAGCTTCCTTTTTGCTGCACTCTGCCTGACAGATGGAGACGGACTACCCATATCAGTAAAGTATTGTGGTCTTTCTTCCCTGCAGTACATTAATCACCCCTTTCTGCCCAGAAAAAGCATAGTGGTTAATTTAGCCCGTCTGCTCTCTAACCAGTGAATCACAGCTGATGCTGTGGTGGTGGGACAAGCTGGGCAAAGTTTTCTAATTGATCCCAAGGAGAAATTACTGTCGCCATAGCGATTACTTAATTAAAACAGTAAAATCATAGAAATTTTGATTAATGGACCCGTGCTAGAATCCAACTTGGCTGGCAATTGAGAGCAGGAGTCCCCGACACTGTGTGGCTTCTAGTCACTTGACCATAGAGTGCTCTGGAAATGTCAGCAGGCTAGAGATGATGACCCATGTAGGGATACTGTTCGAAATATTCCAGTGGCCCTCCAGTACCTATGCCCAAGTTGCCATCTATCTATATCTATCTATCTTCTATCTATATCTATCTATCGATATATATAAAAGGATACATCTGTCTGTCTGTCTGTCTGTCTGTCCTTTGGTGTGTCTGTCCGGCTATACACTCTAAAGTTATAGAGCGTACCTACACGTGCGGTACATCAAAAGAAAGCTTACAATTCCGGAACGGTCGTAAGCATATTTACGTTTCGACGAGACAAAAATTGCGCCCGCGGTATCCAAAAAACGTTCAAAATTCCACTCATTAGCATCTCATTATCCGCTCATTAGCAATAGAGTGACATTAAGGTCGACCAATCGTATGGTCGAGTGACCCGACGGTCGACCAATCGCTGCGTGGCGGGGGCGGGTTCCTGGCGCGTGCGGGCGGGCCCTCCTAGAGTCGAGTGACGGGACGATTGACCAATCCTACGCTTCGGTGACCTGACGGTCGACCAATCGGTGCGTGTGTGGGCGGGCCTTATCGTTCTGAACCGAGGTGAGTCGCCGCCATCTTGATTCCAAACTTTTCATTTCTTTTTCCCGCTTTCTGCATGTTTCTTTTCAAATCTACATTTCCACCAAAAAAAAAGTTGCTTTTAAAACACAAATTGTTTTTAAAAAAGATAATTCATTTGTAAATCTTTTTTCTAACCTCTATAATTTTCCTACCTTTCACCGTTTTTCCAGGCAGGCCTCGAAGCCTGGACGTCTGTTGCCCAGCCACGCCCGAGCTACGCACCGGCCATCCCGCTGGGCCCGATTCCGAACCAGCGGCCAGCCATCTTGGTAAAGGCTGGCTGGGCTCACTGCAAGCTATTCGCGCTCGCGCTGCACAGCGCACGCGCGCCTCCACACAGAGCGCGGCCAGAGGGAAGCGAGCAGGTTGGGGGGGGGGGGGGCGGAGAGGGTTACCCCGGCAACCGGGCTCACCAGCCGCAATCGGCCGTCTCAAGCCGCTCAGGCCCAGACCGGTCCCGGAGATCAGGAGGCGGAGAGGGGAGGAGGGTGACCAAGGCAACCGGGCCCGGCCAGCCGCAATCGGCCATCTCAGGCCCGGCCTCGGGAGGGCGGGGCTCGGGCTCACCGGGGCGCTGCACTCGGCATGTCAGTGCGTGGGGCGGCACGGAGCTCAGTGGAGCCATCGCCGGCAGAGGGGAGAGGGTCTGCTGGCTCCCCCACTCCCTTTCTCCCCACCTCCTTCCCCCACCCCTCCCCCCCTCTCCCCCTCCCCTCCCCTCCCCCCTCCCCTCCTCCCCCTCCCCCTTCCTCTCCCCTTCCCCTCCCCCTCCCCTCCCCTCCCTTCCCTCCCCCTCCCCCTCCCTTCCCCCCAGTCGCGCTCTCTCTTCCCCTTCCCCCCCTTCTTCCCCCCCTTCTTCCACCCCCCTTCTTCCACCCCCCTTCCTTCCCCCAGTCGCGCTCTCTCTTCCCCCCAGTCGCGCTCTCTCTTCCCCCCAGTCGCGCTCTCTCTTCCCCCCAG
Organism: Somniosus microcephalus; assembly: GCF_052327205.1. Lineage (NCBI taxonomy): Eukaryota > Metazoa > Chordata > Chondrichthyes > Squaliformes > Somniosidae > Somniosus > Somniosus microcephalus. The sequence continues at coordinate 112,037,248 of NC_140988.1, forward strand.
TCGCGCTCTCTCTTCCCCCCAGTCGCGCTCTCTCTTCCCCCCAGTCGCGCTCTCTCTTCCCCCAGTCGCGCTCTCTCTTCCCCCCAGTCGCGCTCTCTCTTCCCCCCAGTCGCGCTCTCTCTTCCCCCCAGTCGCGCTCTCTCTTCCCCCCAGTCGCGCTCTCTCTTCCCCCCAGTCGCGCTCTCTCTTCCCCCCAGTCGCGCTCTCTCTTCCCCCCAGTCGCGCTCTCTCTTCCCCCCAGTCGCGCTCTCTCTTCCCCCCAGTCGCGCTCTCTCTTCCCCCCAGTCGCGCTCTCTCTTCCCCCCAGTCGCGCTCTCTCTTCCCCCCAGTCGCGCTCTCTCTTCCCCCCAGTCGCGCTCTCTCTTCCCCCCAGTCGCTCTCTCTCTTCCCCCCCAGTCGCGCTCTCTCTTCCCCCCAGTCGCGCTCTCTCTTCCCCCCAGTCGCTCTCTCTCTTCACCACAGTCGCTCTCTCTCTTCCCCCCAGTCGCTCTCTCTTCCCCCCCAGTCGCTCTCTCTCTTCCCCCCCAGTCGCTCTCTCTCTTCCCCCCCAGTCGCTCTCTCTCTTCCCCCCCAGTCGCTCTCTCTCTTCCCCCCCAGTCGCTCTCTCTCTTCCCCCCCAGTCGCTCTCTCTCTTCCCCCCCCAGTCGCTCTCTCTCTTCCCCCCAGTCGCTCTCTCTCTTCCCCCCCAGTCGCTCTCTCTCTTCCCCCCAGTCGCTCTCTCTCTTCCCCCCCAGTCGCTCTCTCTCTTCCCCCCCAGTCGCTCTCTCTCTTCCCCCCCAGTCGCTCTCTCTCTTCCCCCCAGTCGCTCTCTCTCTTCCCCCCCAGTCGCTCTCTCTCTTCCCCCCCAGTCGCTCTCTCTCTTCCCCCCCAGTCGCTCTCTCTCTTCCCCCCAGTCGCTCTCTCTCTTCCCCCCCAGTCGCTCTCTCTCTTCCCCCCCAGTCGCTCTCTCTCTTCCCCCCCAGTCGCTCTCTCTCTTCCCCCCCAGTCGCTCTCTCTCTTCCCCCCCAGTCGCTCTCTCTCTTCCCCCCCAGTCGCTCTCTCTCTTCCCCCCCAGTCGCTCTCTCTCTTCCCCCCCAGTCGCTCTCTCTCTTCCCCCCCAGTCGCTCTCTCTCTTCCCCCCCAGTCGCTCTCTCTCTTCCCCCCAGTCGCTCTCTCTCTTCCCCCCCAGTCGCTCTCTCTCTTCCCCCCCAGTCGCTCTCTCTCTTCCCCCCAGTCGCTCTCTCTCTTCCCCCCCAGTCGCTCTCTCTCTTCCCCCCCAGTCGCTCTCTCTCTTCCCCCCCAGTCGCTCTCTCTCTTCCCCCCCAGTCGCTCTCTCTCTTCCCCCCCAGTCGCTCTCTCTCTTCCCCCCCAGTCGCTCTCTCTCTTCCCCCCAGTCGCTCTCTCTCTTCCCCCCCAGTCGCTCTCTCTCTTCCCCCCCAGTCGCTCTCTCTCTTCCCCCCCAGTCGCTCTCTCTCTTCCCCCCAGTCGCTCTCTCTCTTCCCCCCCAGTCGCTCTCTCTCTTCCCCCCAGTCGCTCTCTCTCTTCCCCCCCAGTCGCTCTCTCTCTTCCCCCCCAGTCGCTCTCTCTCTTCCCCCCCAGTCGCTCTCTCTCTTCCCCCCCAGTCGCTCTCTCTCTTCCCCCCCAGTCGCTCTCTCTCTTCCCCCCCAGTCGCTCTCTCTCTTCCCCCCCAGTCGCTCTCTCTCTTCCCCCCCAGTCGCTCTCTCTCTTCCCCCCCAGTCGCTCTCTCTCTTCCCCCCCAGTCGCTCTCTCTCTTCCCCCCCAGTCGCTCTCTCTCTTCCCCCCCAGTCGCTCTCTCTCTTCCCCCCCAGTCGCTCTCTCTCTTCCCCCCCAGTCGCTCTCTCTCTTCCCCCCCAGTCGCTCTCTCTCTTCCCCCCCAGTCGCTCTCTCTCTTCCCCCCCAGTCGCTCTCTCTCTTCCCCCCCAGTCGCTCTCTCTCTTCCCCCCCAGTCGCTCTCTCTCTTCCCCCCAGTCGCTCTCTCTCTTCCCCCCCAGTCGCTCTCTCTCTTCCCCCCCAGTCGCTCTCTCTCTTCCCCCCCAGTCGCTCTCTCTCTTCCCCCCCAGTCGCTCTCTCTCTTCCCCCCCAGTCGCTCTCTCTCTTCCCCCCCAGTCGCTCTCTCTCTTCCCCCCCAGTCGCTCTCTCTCTTCCCCCCAGTCGCTCTCTCTCTTCCCCCCCAGTCGCTCTCTCTCTTCCCCCCCAGTCGCTCTCTCTCTTCCCCCCCAGTCGCTCTCTCTCTTCCCCCCCAGTCGCTCTCTCTCTTCCCCCCCAGTCGCTCTCTCTCTTCCCCCCCAGTCGCTCTCTCTCTTCCCCCCCAGTCGCTCTCTCTCTTCCCCCCAGTCGCTCTCTCTCTTCCCCCCCAGTCGCTCTCTCTCTTCCCCCCCAGTCGCTCTCTCTCTCCCCCAGTCGCTCTCTCTCTTCCCCCCCAGTCGCTCTCTCTCTTCCCCCCCAGTCGCTCTCTCTCTTCCCCCCCAGTCGCTCTCTCTCTTCCCCCCCAGTCGCTCTCTCTCTTCCCCCCCAGTCGCTCTCTCTCTTCCCCCCCAGTCGCTCTCTCTCTCCCCCCCTCCTCTCTCTCTCCTCCCCCCCAGTCGCTCTTCTTCCCCCCCAGTCGCTCTCTCTCTTCCCCCCCAGTCGCTCTCTCTCTTCCCCCCCAGTCGCTCTCTCTCTTCCCCCCCAGTCGCTCTCTCTCTTCCCCCCCAGTCGCTCTCTCTCTTCCCCCCCAGTCGCTCTCTCTCTTCCCCCCCAGTCGCTCTCTCTCTTCCCCCCCAGTCGCTCTCTCTCTTCCCCCCCAGTCGCTCTCTCTCTTCCCCCCCAGTCGCTCTCTCTCTTCCCCCCCAGTCGCTCTCTCTCTTCCCCCCCAGTCGCTCTCTCTCTTCCCCCCCAGTCGCTCTCTCTCTTCCCCCCCAGTCGCTCTCTCTCTTCCCCCCCAGTCGCTCTCTCTCTTCCCCCCCAGTCGCTCTCTCTCTTCCCCCCCAGTCGCTCTCTCTCTTCCCCCCCAGTCGCTCTCTCTCTTCCCCCCCAGTCGCTCTCTCTCTTCCCCCCAGTCGCTCTCTCTCTTCCCCCCCAGTCGCTCTCTCTCTTCCCCCCCAGTCGCTCTCTCTCTCCCCTTCTTCCCCCCAGTCGCTCTCTCTCTTCCCCCCCAGTCGCTCTCTCTCTTCCCCCCCAGTCGCTCTCTCTCTTCCCCCCCAGTCGCTCTCTCTCTTCCCCCCCAGTCGCTCTCTCTCTTCCCCCCCAGTCGCTCTCTCTCTTCCCCCCCAGTCGCTCTCTCTCTTCCCCCCCAGTCGCTCTCTCTCTTCCCCCCCAGTCGCTCTCTCTCTTCCCCCCCAGTCGCTCTCTCTCTTCCCCCCCAGTCGCTCTCTCTCTTCCCCCCCAGTCGCTCTCTCTCTTCCCCCCCAGTCGCTCTCTCTCTTCCCCCCCAGTCGCTCTCTCTCTTCCCCCCCAGTCGCTCTCTCTCTTCCCCCCCAGTCGCTCTCTCTCTTCCCCCCCAGTCGCTCTCTCTCTTCCCCCCCAGTCGCTCTCTCTCTTCCCCCCCAGTCGCTCTCTCTCTTCCCCCCCAGTCGCTCTCTCTCTTCCCCCCCAGTCGCTCTCTCTCTTCCCCCCCAGTCGCTCTCTCTCTTCCCCCCCAGTCGCTCTCTCTCTTCCCCCCCAGTCGCTCTCTCTCTTCCCCCCCAGTCGCTCTCTCTCTTCCCCCCCAGTCGCTCTCTCTCTTCCCCCCCAGTCGCTCTCTCTCTTCCCCCCCAGTCGCTCTCTCTCTTCCCCCCCAGTCGCTCTCTCTCTTCCCCCCCAGTCGCTCTCTCTCTTCCCCCCCAGTCGCTCTCTCTCTTCCCCCCCAGTCGCTCTCTCTCTTCCCCCCCAGTCGCTCTCTCTCTTCCCCCCCAGTCGCTCTCTCTCTTCCCCCCCAGTCGCTCTCTCTCTTCCCCCCCAGTCGCTCTCTCTCTTCCCCCCCAGTCGCTCTCTCTCTTCCCCCCCAGTCGCTCTCTCTCTTCCCCCCCAGTCGCTCTCTCTCTTCCCCCCCAGTCGCTCTCTCTCTTCCCCCCCAGTCGCTCTCTCTCTTCCCCCCCAGTCGCTCTCTCTCTTCCCCCCAGTCGCTCTCTCTCTTCCCCCCCAGTCGCTCTCTCTCTTCCCCCCCAGTCGCTCTCTCTCTTCCCCCCCAGTCGCTCTCTCTCTTCCCCCCCAGTCGCTCTCTCTCTTCCCCCCCAGTCGCTCTCTCTCTTCCCCCCCAGTCGCTCTCTCTCTTCCCCCCCAGTCGCTCTCTCTCTTCCCCCCCAGTCGCTCTCTCTCTTCCCCCCCAGTCGCTCTCTCTCTTCCCCCCCAGTCGCTCTCTCTCTTCCCCCCCAGTCGCTCTCTCTCTTCCCCCCCAGTCGCTCTCTCTCTTCCCCCCCAGTCGCTCTCTCTCTTCCCCCCCAGTCGCTCTCTCTCTTCCCCCCCAGTCGCTCTCTCTCTTCCCCCCCAGTCGCTCTCTCTCTTCCCCCCCAGTCGCTCTCTCTCTCCCCCCCAGTCGCTCTCTCTCTTCCCCCCAGTCGCTCTCTCTCTTCCCCCCCAGTCGCTCTCTCTCTTCCCCCCCAGTCGCTCTCTCTCTTCCCCCCCAGTCGCTCTCTCTCTTCCCCCCCAGTCGCTCTCTCTCTTCCCCCCCAGTCGCTCTCTCTCTTCCCCCCCAGTCGCTCTCTCTCTTCCCCCCCAGTCGCTCTCTCTCTTCCCCCCCAGTCGCTCTCTCTCTTCCCCCCCAGTCGCTCTCTCTCTTCCCCCCCAGTCGCTCTCTCTCTTCCCCCCCAGTCGCTCTCTCTCTTCCCCCCCAGTCGCTCTCTCTCTTCCCCCCCAGTCGCTCTCTCTCTTCCCCCCCAGTCGCTCTCTCTCTTCCCCCCCAGTCGCTCTCTCTCTTCCCCCCCAGTCGCTCTCTCTCTTCCCCCCCAGTCGCTCTCTCTCTTCCCCCCCAGTCGCTCTCTCTCTTCCCCCCCAGTCGCTCTCTCTCTTCCCCCCAGTCGCTCTCTCTCTTCCCCCCCAGTCGCTCTCTCTCTTCCCCCCCAGTCGCTCTCTCTCTTCCCCCCCAGTCGCTCTCTCTCTTCCCCCCCAGTCGCTCTCTCTCTTCCCCCCCAGTCGCTCTCTCTCTTCCCCCCCAGTCGCTCTCTCTCTTCCCCCCCAGTCGCTCTCTCTCTTCCCCCCCAGTCGCTCTCTCTCTTCCCCCCCAGTCGCTCTCTCTCTTCCCCCCCAGTCGCTCTCTCTCTTCCCCCCCAGTCGCTCTCTCTCTTCCCCCCCAGTCGCTCTCTCTCTTCCCCCCCAGTCGCTCTCTCTCTTCCCCCCCAGTCGCTCTCTCTCTTCCCCCCCAGTCGCTCTCTCTCTTCCCCCCAGTCGCTCTCTCTCTTCCCCCCCAGTCGCTCTCTCTCTTCCCCCCCAGTCGCTCTCTCTCTTCCCCCCCAGTCGCTCTCTCTCTTCCCCCCCAGTCGCTCTCTCTCTTCCCCCCCAGTCGCTCTCTCTCTTCCCCCCCAGTCGCTCTCTCTCTTCCCCCCCAGTCGCTCTCTCTCTTCCCCCCCAGTCGCTCTCTCTCTTCCCCCCCAGTCGCTCTCTCTCTTCCCCCCCAGTCGCTCTCTCTCTTCCCCCCCAGTCGCTCTCTCTCTTCCCCCCAGTCGCTCTCTCTCTTCCCCCCCAGTCGCTCTCTCTCTTCCCCCCCAGTCGCTCTCTCTCTTCCCCCCCAGTCGCTCTCTCTCTTCCCCCCCAGTCGCTCTCTCTCTTCCCCCCCAGTCGCTCTCTCTCTTCCCCCCCAGTCGCTCTCTCTCTTCCCCCCCAGTCGCTCTCTCTCTTCCCCCCCAGTCGCTCTCTCTCTTCCCCCCCAGTCGCTCTCTCTCTTCCCCCCCAGTCGCTCTCTCTCTTCCCCCCCAGTCGCTCTCTCTCTTCCCCCCCAGTCGCTCTCTCTCTTCCCCCCCAGTCGCTCTCTCTCTTCCCCCCCAGTCGCTCTCTCTCTTCCCCCCCAGTCGCTCTCTCTCTTCCCCCCCAGTCGCTCTCTCTCTTCCCCCCCAGTCGCTCTCTCTCTTCCCCCCCAGTCGCTCTCTCTCTTCCCCCCCAGTCGCTCTCTCTCTTCCCCCCCAGTCGCTCTCTCTCTTCCCCCCCCAGTCGCTCTCTCTCTTCCCCCCCAGTCGCTCTCTCTCTTCCCCCCCAGTCGCTCTCTCTCTTCCCCCCCAGTCGCTCTCTCTCTTCCCCCCCAGTCGCTCTCTCTCTTCCCCCCCAGTCGCTCTCTCTCTTCCCCCCCAGTCGCTCTCTCTCTTCCCCCCCAGTCGCTCTCTCTCTTCCCCCCCAGTCGCTCTCTCTCTTCCCCCCCAGTCGCTCTCTCTCTTCCCCCCCAGTCGCTCTCTCTCTTCCCCCCCAGTCGCTCTCTCTCTTCCCCCCCAGTCGCTCTCTCTCTTCCCCCCCAGTCGCTCTCTCTCTTCCCCCCCAGTCGCTCTCTCTCTTCCCCCCCAGTCGCTCTCTCTCTTCCCCCCCAGTCGCTCTCTCTCTTCCCCCCCAGTCGCTCTCTCTCTTCCCCCCCAGTCGCTCTCTCTCTTCCCCCCCAGTCGCTCTCTCTCTTCCCCCCCAGTCGCTCTCTCTCTTCCCCCCCAGTCGCTCTCTCTCTTCCCCCCCAGTCGCTCTCTCTCTTCCCCCCCAGTCGCTCTCTCTCTTCCCCCCCAGTCGCTCTCTCTCTTCCCCCCCAGTCGCTCTCTCTCTTCCCCCCCAGTCGCTCTCTCTCTTCCCCCCCAGTCGCTCTCTCTCTTCCCCCCCAGTCGCTCTCTCTCTTCCCCCCCAGTCGCTCTCTCTCTTCCCCCCCAGTCGCTCTCTCTCTTCCCCCCCAGTCGCTCTCTCTCTTCCCCCCCAGTCGCTCTCTCTCTTCCCCCCCAGTCGCTCTCTCTCTTCCCCCCCAGTCGCTCTCTCTCTTCCCCCCCAGTCGCTCTCTCTCTTCCCCCCAGTCGCTCTCTCTCTTCCCCCCCAGTCGCTCTCTCTCTTCCCCCCCAGTCGCTCTCTCTCTTCCCCCCCAGTCGCTCTCTCTCTTCCCCCCCAGTCGCTCTCTCTCTTCCCCCCCAGTCGCTCTCTCTCTTCCCCCCCAGTCGCTCTCTCTCTTCCCCCCCAGTCGCTCTCTCTCTTCCCCCCCAGTCGCTCTCTCTCTTCCCCCCCAGTCGCTCTCTCTCTTCCCCCCCAGTCGCTCTCTCTCTTCCCCCCCCCCCCCCAGTCGCTCTCTATCCAAAAAACGTTCAAAATTCCGCTCATTATCCGCTCATTAGCATCGAGTGACGTGAAGGTCGACCAATCGTCCGGTCGAGCGACCCGACGGTCGACCAATCGCTGCGTGGCGGGGGCGGGTTCGTCGCGCGTGCGGGCCCGTCGCGCGTGCGGGCCCTCCTAGAGTCGAGTGACAGGACGATTGACCAATCCTACGCTTCGGTGACATGACGGTCGACCAATCGGTGTGTGTGTGGGCGGGTCTAATCGTTTTGAACCGAGGTGAATGTCAGCCATCTTGATTCGTAAGTTGATTTTTTTTCCACTTTCTGTATGTGTGGAGGGGATTTTTTGCAGCACAAATTCAGTACTTAGGAGCCCAACTAGCTCATTATATTATTTGCGTGTTGTAGGAGTCTACGTACTCCTAGCAAAAAATACTGAACTCTGAGAGGTTCAACAGAAAAGGTTTAATTGTTGAGGCTGCATGCTGAACACAAAATGGAGTCAGAGACTAGACAAAGTACGACTGCCTTTCATCAGTGCACAGCTTCGACTGCTCCTCCCCCGCTCTGGGCTTAACTATGTTGCAGATCGAGTTTCTTAAAGGTGTGATCCTTCTTAAAGGCATGACGCCTGATTTATAGTCTACGGACCGGAAAGCGGATTGTGTCCTTTCTGTGATCGGTGCGCCACACAGCTCCCCCCAGAATCCGCTAGTAGGGAGTGTACGAACCGGCGTGGCGGCTTGATGGCACGGCCGGAACGGCTCTTGGCGGTTGGTGTCGGGAGCGGGGCGGTCGGATGCGTCGGGCTCTTAGGCAGTCTGCCCCGTGGTGGGAGTTGGCCCACTTGAACGGGTTCGGCGGGCTCTAGGGGCGCCAGCTTGAGCCGGTCGACCGACACCTTGTCAGTTCTGCCGCCCACTTCGAGGAGGAAGAACTTGTTCCCCGTCTGGAGTACCTTGTAGGGTCCGTCGTATGGGGGCCGTAGAGGTCCTCGGTGGGCGTCGTGGCGCATGAAAACCAATTTGGCCATGTACAGGCTACGTGGTACGCAGGTTGCTGGTTCGCCGTGCCGGCCGGTGGGTACCGGAGCGAACTGTTGTGCTCGGTTGGCAAAAGCGCGGCGTTGCTGGTCAGCCGACCAGGGGGTCATGGCGGTGGGCAGGAACTCTCCGGGTACGCGCAGCGGCTGGCCGTACACGAGTTCCGCCGCCGAGGCTTGCAGGTCTTCCTTGACCGCGGAGCGTAGGCCGAGTAGCACCCAAGGGAAGCAGTCAATCCAAGCCTCGTCCTCGAGGCTGTCGCGGAGGGACGCCTTCGTGGACCTGTGGAATTGCTCGCACAGTCCGTTGGCTTGGGGTGGTAAGCTGTGGTGCGGTGAACGGCCACCCCGAGGTTTCGGGCGATGGTAGCCCACAGATCAGAGGTGAACTGCGGGCCTCTATCCAACGTCATGTCGGAGGGGACGCCGAACCGAGCGACCCAGGTACCGATGAACGCCCTCGCGATGTCGGCGGTGGTGGTGGATGTCAGTGGAATGGCCTCGGGCCAGCGGGTGGTACGGTCCACGATTGTCAGCAGGTGCGTGTGACCTTGTGATGGCGGCAGGAGGTCGATGTGGACGTGGTCGAACCTTCTTTCTGGCACGGTGAACTCCTCGAGTGGGGCTTTGACGTGCTGGTGGATTTTGGCACGCTGGCAAGCTATGCAGGATCTGGACCAGACGCGCACATCTTTGCGCAGGCCGCGCCAGACAAATCGGTTGGCCACCAGTCTAATGGACGCGCGGGTGCCGGGGTGTGAGAGGCCGTGGACAATGTCGAACACCCGTTTTCGCCGGGACTACGGGGCGGGGTTGCGCCAAGGAGGTGTCACATTTGACTGTGACGGCGGACGGGCCGCAGGCGACGTCGGTCAGTCGCAGCCCTGGGAGGGTTGTGGGCGCGGAGAGCAGATCGGGGTCGGTGCGTTGCTCCGCTGCCAGTTGAGCATAGTCCACTGCCAGGTGGACGGTGGGGCGGGATAGGCAGTCGGCCACCACGTTGTCTCGACCAGAGACGTGCCGGATGTCCGTGGTGAATTCGGACACCGCGGCGAGCTGGCGTTGTTGCCTGGCTGACCACGGGTCCGCAGATTTCGCCATCGCGAATGTCAGGGGTTTGTGGTCGACAAACGCGGTGAAGGGGCGGCCCTCCAGAAGAAATCTAAAATGGCAGACTGCCAGGTACAGTGCGAGTAGCTCGCAGTCAAAGGCGCTGTATTTGGCCTCCGGGGGGCGCAGTTGGCGGCTGAAAAAGGCCAGCGGTTGCCAGGCCCCGTCGACCCACTGCTCGTACACGGCGCCGACTGCGTGGTCGGAGGCATCCGTGGTGAGGGCCACCCTGGCGTTGGGATGTGGGTGAGCGAGCATGGTGGCGTCAGCGAGTGCCTTTTTGGTCGAGTCGAAAGCGGTCAACATGTCCGCCGACCACTCGATCGCCATTCTGTCTTTCTTACCCCGGAGGGCTTCGTATATGGGCCGCATGAGGGAGGCCGCTCCGGGAATGAAGCGGTTGTAAAAGTTGATCATCCCCAAGAACTCCTGGAGGCCTTTGATGGTGGTAGGCCGGGGGAACTGCTGGACGGCTTGCACCTTGGCGGGCAGGGGAATGGCTCCGTCCTGCGTGATGTGGTGGCCAAGGAATTCGATCCTGCTGAGGCCG
>NC_140988.1:112047630-112195946 GCF_052327205.1 Somniosus microcephalus
TGCTTTGGGTTTTTGTTGTTTCTGCCCAATATGTCAGATATTTTTCCTTTTGCTTAGCGACGATTGTGTTGGGTCGAATTCTTTGTGTTACCCTGTCACTGTCCTGGGGCTGGTTATTGTTAGTATTGTTAGTAGTTACTTCACTGAGTCCCAGGACTAGTTGACTGAGGGTATTCTTCTTTATGGTCAGCTCTTGGCATTTCAGGGTGTCGTAGTGATAGCATTGGGGATTGCTCATTTGTAGGTGATTCCAAAATTTGGTGGCTCTTTTTTGGATAGTGATTATTAATGGATATTGGCCTAGTTCCGCCCTGCATGCATTGTTTACTGTTTTCCTTTGAGTCCGGAGGATACTTTTACAGAATTCTGCATGTAGGATCTCAATTGGGTGTTTGTCCCATTTTGCAAATTCTTGTTGAGTTAGCGGTCCCCATACCTCACTGCCATAGAGTGCAATTGGTTCAATTACTGATTTGAAAATTTTGAGCCAAATGCTAATTGGGATTTCTATTTGGATTGATTTTTTGATGGCATAGAAAGCCCTTCTTGCTTTCTCTTTCAGTTCATTCACAGCCAGTTTGAAGTTTCCCGTAGAACTGATTTTTAAGCCCAAGTATGTGTAGTTAGTGGTTTGTTCAATTTTGGTTGTTCCTACTGTGAAATTTATTTTGGGTCCCTGATGTTTGGATCTTTGCTGGAACACAAGGACTTTGGTTTTTTGGGGATTTATTGTCAGGGCCCAAGTCTGGCAGTACGACTCCAGCAGGTCCAGGTTTTGCTGTAGCCCCTCTTTAGTAGGTGACAGCAGAACCAGGTCGTCTGCATAGAGGAGGAATTTAACCTTGGATTCATATAGGGTGAGGCCGGGTGCTGTAGATTGTTCAAGTAGTTTTGCCAATCCATTTATGTAAATATTAAAGAGTGTCGGTGAGATTGGCGAGCCCTGCGTCACCCCCCGCCCCTGTGGGAAGTATTTTGTTTGTTTGTCTCCAATTTTAACTGCACATTTGTTGTTTGTATACATTGATTTAATTACATCATATGTTTTCCCTCCTACCCCGCTTTCGATAAGTTTCAGGAATAAACCGTCATGCCAGATGGAGTCGAAAGCCTTCTGGAAATCTACAAAGCATGCGTAGATTTTGCTTTTGTTATGGTGAACGTGTTTGTCAATTAGGGTCTGTAGGGTGAAGATATGATCGGATGTTCTATAGTTTGGCAGGAATCCAATTTGGCTTTTACTCAAGACATTGTGCTCCTCAAGGAAGTTTATAAGTCTTTTGTTTATGATGCTACAGAATACCTTCCCCAGGTTACTGTTTACACAGATGCCTCGATAGTTGTTTGGGTCGATTTTGTCCCCACTTTTGTATATGGGCGTTATGAGTCCTTTGTTCCAGATATCAGGGAAATAACCGACACTCAGAACCAAGTTGAAGAGTTTTAGGATAGCCAGTTTCATTTTGTTGTCTGTGTGTTTAATCATCTCGTTTAGTATGCCGTCTGTCCCGCAGGCTTTTCCTGGTCGCAGGTCCTTGAGTTTTTCAAGAAGTTCTTTTTCTGTTATTATGGCGTCCAGCGGGTTTTGGTTATCTTTTATGGCCATTTCTAGCTTTTCCAGTTTTTCGCATATTTGGTGTTGCTCTGGTCTTAGTGTGTTTTTCTGGTATAATTTTTCAAAGTGGTTTACCCATGTGTCCCCATTTTGAATGGCCAAATCGTCGTGTTGTTTTTTGTGTAGTGTTTTCAAGTTTTCCCAGAAACAATTGGAATCAATGGATTCCTCCATGGAGCTGAGTGTATTCTTAATATATTGCTCTTTTTTGGTTCTGAGTGTGTTTCTGTATTGTGTTAGTGTCTGACAATAAGTAAGGCGTAGTTCCTCGTTTTCTGGATGTCTGTGTTTTTGGTTTGATATTTTTCTAAGTTTTTTCCTCATGTTATGGCAATCTCGGTCAAACCATTTTTCATAGTTTTTTGTTTTGGGTTTGTTCTTGCGAGCTTTCAAGTTTGCATTTGTTGCCAAATTATCAAAAATATTGTTTAGTTTACTAACTGCCCGGTTTACGCCTTCTTTATTGTGAGTGTATATGTTATCCAGAAAGGTGTCTAAGAGAGCTTGAGTTGATGCATTGCTAATTGTTTTCTGGTATTTTTCCGTGTCGTTTTGGGCCCATCTGTACGATTTTTTGGTGTTGTACAGTTTACTGGGTTGTGTTTCTATGTTGTTTGTTTCTGTCTTTTTGAGGAACATAGTAATTTGACACACCCCTTTCCCCCCCACACCCCCCATTCCCCCACCCCCCCCCTTTCCCCCCACACACACACCCCTTTCCCCCCACACCCCCCTTCCCCCCCCACACACACCCTTTCCCCCCACACCCCCCCATTCCCCCCACACCCCCCCATTCCCCCCCCACCATCCCTTTCCCCCCCACCCCCCCTTCCCCCCCCACACCCCCCCTTTCCCCCCACACCCCCCCTTTCCCCCCACACACACCCCTTTCCCCCCACACCCCCCTTCCCCCCACACACACCCTTTCCCCACACCCCCCCTTTCCCCCCCACACCCCCTTTCCCCCCACACCCCCCCTTTCCCCCCCACACACCCCCTTTCCTCCCCACCCCCTGTCCTCCCCACACCCCCCCCCTTTCCTCCCCACCCCCTTCCCCCCTACACCCCCCCTTTCCCCCCTACACCCCCCCTTTCCCCCTACACACACCCCTTTCCCCCCTACACCCCCCCGCACCCCCTTTCCCCCCACACACCCCTTTCCCCCCGCACCCCCTTTCCCCCCGCACACACCCCTTTCCCCCCACACCCCCCTTTCCCCCACACACACCCCTTCCCCCCATACACACCGCCCTTTCCCCCCCACACACGCCCCCTTTCCCCCCGCACCCCCCTTCCCCCCCACACCTCCCCTTTCCCCCACACCCCCCCTTTCCCCCACACCCCCCCTTTCCCCCACACACACCCCTTTCCCCCCACCCCCCCTTTCCCCCCACCCCCCTTTTCCCCCCACCCCCCCTTTTCCCCCCACACCCCCCTTTTCCCCCCACACCCCCCTTTTCCCCCCACACCCCCCTTTTCCCCCCACACCCCCCTTTTCCCCCCACCCCCCCCCTTTTCCCCCCCCCCCCTTTTCCCCCCCCCCCCTTTTCCCCCCACACCCCCCCTTTTCCCCCCACACCCCCCCCTTTCCCCCCACACACACCCCTTTCCCCCCACACACACCCCTTTCCCCCCACACACACCCCTTTCCCCCCACACACACCCCTTTCCCCCCACACACACCCCTTTCCCCCCCACACACCCCCTTTCCCCCACACCACCCCTTCCCCCACCCACCCCTTTCCCCCACCCCTTTCCCCTTTCTCTCTCTTCTTCCCTCTCTCTCTCCTTCCCTCTCTCTCTCTCCCTCCCTCCCCCTCTCTCCTTCTCTCTCTCCCCCCCCCAGTCTCTCTCTCTCTCTCCTTCCCACACAGACAGACAAACTCATTTATATATATATATATAAAAATTATTTCTACTTTTTTCATAACAACATGCCCTCAAAAACCCTCGGCACCGCTGGGCACTCCAGCTAGTTCCTCATGTACGAGCCTAGACAGTAAGTGTGGGTGGGCTATTCAACCAAAGGAACATCAGAGTTGAGTCCAGTCTTGGGCTCACTGGATGGTAATCAGCAGCAGCAAGAACTATGGAAGACTTCCCCTCCCTAGTCCAGGAATACTGAGGCCAATTGTAATTTCACACCAGTAGATCTGCTGAAATTAACTAACTCAACACAAACCAGTGATCATACCTGGGATCTTTCTGGTGTGCATGTGTCAGCCACACATCAGGCAGTGATTTATACACTAAGCCATCAAAGGAGCCCACATCATGTTCTATTTATTTGATCTGCATCATATTGTACACTTGAGCCATATGTTGCCACATTGGGATAAATTTTCATCTTCAGCCAAAATGCCAAATTCCTGATATGCATCTCCAATGTGTGATTGTCTGATTTGGGAGTACTGAGAGCAAAGATTTACCCGATTGTGTGTGTATGTATGTAAATGAACCACTTTGAAATGTTAGAAACCAAGGGGGAAAATTTGGGTTGCTTTGCATGGGCATGGTGCCACGAAATTCAGCAGGAGGTTAGCGGCCGTGGAGAAGCTTTAATCAGGGGAGGGAGGTCTGCAGTTCCACGACGCTACGTGCTGACACGCATGGTGCTGTTGCACGTAGCGCCGCAGCATTGAATGGTATCGCCCCAGGAAGGGGGGGAGCGCTTCCAGTAGCTTCCTGCTTGGGGCACTACCACTCAATTTACGGCACAGGGGCGCTAACTTTTACAGGGCGCTAAAAGTAGCGCCCCGGCAAAGTTAACGAATTTTTCCCCCCAAAGCCAACTGACTTGTGATAACAGTTTCTCAAACTTTGCTAAATGTGTATTACTGAGGCAAGAGGCCTTTCCAGGCAGCTAGGGTAAAAAAAAGTGGAGTGAGAAATGTTGCAGGAATCTCGAAGCAGGCAGCGTAACATGGATTGCATTTTAAATTGTCACTGCTAGGCGATGAACAAAGTAACCCTGTAAGTGGAATCTGCAGAAGGAGCTAGAGGGAAGGTCCTGAATGAGTGGCACTGTCAGGCAACTCATCATGTGATTCAGTGCAGCAGACACGATCGTACAACTCTAGAGAACTGACATTGAACATTTCAACTCTAAGAACATCTAAAGTCTGTGTAAAACAACCTATCTGGATTTTATAAACTTCAGGGCAACAAAATTCTGGCCAAGATCAAGGGGGGTGATGCTGGGGCTGAAAGATGAAGTAAGGTGGGAAGAGGCTCGTGTGGAGCATAAAGACCAGCATAGATCTGTAGGGCCGAATGGCCTGTTTGTGTTGTAAATTCTATGCTCTTTTCACCATAGTGTGCACAGGATGCTGAAATACTGCCAGTGAGTTTAAGGGTGTTGTGCACTTGTTAATGTATTTGCCCTGCACCAAATAAGAACATAAGAAATAGGAGCAGGAGTAGGAGCCTGCTCCGCCATTCAATAAGATCATGGCTGATCTACTACCTCATCTCCACTTTCCTTAACTATCTCCATATTCCCTTAATATTCAAAAATCTATCGATCTCTGTCTTGAATATACTCGACGACTGAGCCTCCACAGCACTCTGGGGTAGAGAATTCCAAAGATTCACCACCCTCTGAGTGAAGAAATTTCTCCTCATCTCAGTCCTAAATGGCCAACCCCTTATTCTGAGACTGTAACCCCTGGTTCTAGACTCCCCAGCCAGGGGAAACATCCTCCCTGCATCCACCCTGTCAAGCCCTGTAAGAATTTTGCATGTTTCAATGGGATCACCTCTCATTCTTCTAAACTCTAGAGAATATAGGCCTAATCTACTCAATCTCTCCTCATAGGACAATCCCCCCATCCCAGGAACCAGTCTGGTGAACCTTCGTTGCACTCCCTCTATGGCAAGTATATCCTTCCTTAGGTAAGGAGACCAAAACTGGATGCAATACTCCAGGTGTGGTCTCACCAGGACCCTATATAATTGCAGTAAGACGTCTTTACTCTTATACTCAAATCCTCTTGTAATAAAGGCCAACATACCATTTGCTTTCCTAATTGCTTGCTATACCTGCATGTTAACTTTCAATGATTTGTGTACAAGGACACCCAGGTCTCTCTGAACACCAACATTTCCCAATCTCTCACCATTTAAAAAATACTCTGCTTTTCTATTTTTCTCACCAAAGTGGATAACTTCACATTTCTCCACATTATATTCCATTTGCCATGTTCTTGCCCACGCACTTAGCCAGTCTATATCCCCTTGAAGCCTCCTTGCATCCTCCTCACAACTTACATTCCCACCCAGCTTTGTGTCATCAGCAAACTTGGATATATTACATTTGGTCCCCTCATCCAAATCATTGGTGCAGATTGTGAATAGCTGAGGCCCCAGCACTGATCCTTGCGGTATCCCACTAGTTACAGCCTGCCAACCCGAAAATGACCTGTTTATTCCTACTCTCTGTTGTCTGTTCCTTCACCACTCCTCAATCCATGCTAGTATATTACCCCCAATCCCATGAGTGCTAATTAATTTCTCCAGTACTATTTTTTACTAATACTAATTTCTTTCAGTTCCTCATTCTCGCTAGAGCCTTGGTTCTCCACTATTTCTGGGAAGTTTTTTCTGTGTCTTCTGGTTTCCAGCCTGTTTGGCCACTGTTGGCCAGATTCAGTCCAGTACTTTGGATTTTTTTTAACATCAATATGCAGGTGTTAATTGCTGAGAGATAACACCAGCTGAATAATATTAACATTAGCTTTTAAGTTACTGACAGTTGTCATCATATTCTTCTAAACTAAATCAAGGCAGATCTTTCTATGCAAGTGGATCCAATCCAGTAGTGTTAGAAACTGGAGAAGCTGTTTTTAATTTGTATAACCCTGAATCTGGTGTTTTACGGATGTTCATAGCAGTATAGAGAAAAGCATGGATATAGTCTATTGCACTGCAACCCTGTATCCCAGTGTTCTCCGAGTAGTTTGGGTCTGATTTTTCAATCTCTTCCTCTCACTCTCACATAGGGCTTACCATGCAGCTAGATTTGGGTAAGGCTGACTTCAACGGGATGCGACTGAGACTGGGCAAATCTGTTAATGGGTAAAATGACAAAAGATCAGTGGGAGATGTTCAAAAAAGAATTCAAGGTGATACAGAACCAGCTTATACCCCTGAGGGGCAAGAGCTCCACTTGCCAAAAAGAACCCAGCCATGGATGACAAAAGAGGTGAGACAGCATAAAACTAAAAGAAAAAACATACAAAAATGCAAAAAATAGCACAGATCCTGGTGAATGGGAAAGATACAAAGAACAGCAAAGGGTCATAAAACGGACAGTAAGAGCTACAAAAAGGAAGTATGAAAAGAAACTTGCAAGGGATATCAAAATCACCACAAAGAATTTTTACAATTATATTAGGAAAAAGAGGGTAGTCAGGAGCAATGTTGACCACTTAAAAACTGAAAGCGGTGATATTGTCAATGATAAGGAAATGGCAGACTTGTTGAATAATTACTCTGCGTCAGTATTTACAGTAGAGGAAGAGGATAGCATGCCAGAAATCCCAAGGAAATAAATATTGAATCAGGGACAGGGATTCAATAAAATTAACATAAGTAAAATAACAGTAGTGAAGAAAATAATGACACTAAAGAGTGACAAATCCCCAGGACCAGATGGTTTCCATCCCAGGGTTTTAAAGGAAGTAGGTGAGCACATTGCAGATACCCTAACTATAATCTTCAAAAATTCTCTAGATTCAGGAACCGTTCCTTTAGATTGGAAAATTGTGCATGTCACTCCGTTATTTAAGAATGGAATGAGAGGGAAATCAGGGAATTATAGACCAGTTAGCCTAACATCTGTTGTCGGAAAATTGCTAGAGACTATAATTAAGGATAGGGTGACTGAACACCTTGAAAGTTTTTGTTGATCAGAGAGAGCCAGCATGGATTTGTGAAAGGTAGGTCATGCCTGACAAACCTGATTGAATTTTTTGAGGAGGTGACTGAAGTAGTGGACAGGGAAATGTCTTTGGATGTTATTATTAATGTCAGCTGTGGCTCAGTGGGTAGCACACTCACCTCTGAGTCAGAAAGTTGTGGGTTCAAGTGCTACTCCAGGGACTTGAGTACATAAAGCTAGGCTGACACTCCAGTGCAGTGCTGAGGGAGCGCTGCACTGTCGGAGGTACCGTCTTTCGGATGAGACGTTAAACTAGGCCACATCTGCGCTCTCAGGTGGACGTAAAAGATCCCATGGCACTCTTTCGAAGAAGAGCAGGGGAGTTATCCCTGGTGTCCTGGCCAATATTTATCCCTCAATCAACATAACAAAATCAGATTATCTGGTCATTATCACATTGCTGTTTGTGGGAGCTTGCTGTGTGCAAATTGGCTGCCGCGTTTCCCAAATTATAATAGTGACTCCACTTGAAAAGTACTTAATTGGCTGTAAAGTGCTTTGAGATGTCTGGTGGTCGTGAAGGGCACTATATAAATGCAAGTCTTTCTTTCTTATTTATATGGACTTCCAGAAAGCATTTGATAAAGTCTCACATAAGGTAGAAGTCCACAGAATTGAGGGCAAATTATTGACCTGGTTAGGAAATTGGTTGAGCAGCAGGAGACAGGCAGTAGGGATAATGAGTAGGTATTCAAATTGGCAGGATGTGTTAGGGCCTCAACTATTCACAGTATTTATTAACGACTTAGATGATGGTATAGAAAGTCATATATCCAAATTTGCCAATGACACAAAGATAGGTGGTATTGTAGGCAGCGTAGATGAAAACATAAAATTACAAAGGGATATCGATAGATTAAGTGAATGGGCAGAACTGTGGCAAATGGATTTCAGTGTAGGTAAATGTGAGGTCATCCATTTTGGACCTAAAAAGGATAGAACAGGGTACTTTCTAAATGGTGAAAAGCTAAAAACAATGAAGGTCCAAAGAGACTTGGGGGTCCAGGTACATAGATCATTAAAATGTCATGAACAGCTACAGAAAATAATTAAAAAGGCTAATGCAATGCTGGCCTTTATATCGAGAGGACTAGAGTACAAGGGGATAGAGGTTATGCTGCAGCTGTACAAAACCCTGGTTAGATCACATCTGCAGTACTGTGAACAGTTCTGGGCACCACACCTTAGGAAGGATATATTGGCCTTGGAGGGAGTGCAGCGTAGGTTTACCAGAATGATACCCGGATTTCAAGGTTTAAGTTACAAGGAGAGATTAGACAAATTAGGGTTGTATTCCCTAGAATTTAGAAGGTTATGGGGTGATCTGATTGAAGTTTTCAAGAAATTAAGGAGAACAGATAGGGTAGATAGAGAGAAACTATTTCTGCTGGTTGGGGATTCTAGGACTGGGGGGCATAGTCTAAAAATTAGATCTTTCAGAGGTGAAAATAGGAAACACTTCTACACACAAAGGGTGGTAGAAGTTTGGAACTCTCTTCCGCAAACAGCAATTGATGTTAGATCAATTGTTAATTTTAAATCAGAGATTGATAGCTTTTTGGTAACCAAAGGTATTAAGGGATATGGGCCAAAGGCAGGTATATGGAGTTAGGTTGCAGATCAGCCATGATCTCATTGAATTATGGAACAGGCTTGAGGGGCTCAATGGCCTACTCCTGTTCTTATGTTCCTATGTTCTTAGCTGTTGTAATCACTTTTCCACTGCTGATATTTTTTTATTTATTGTGGGAGGCCTTCAAGAAGGAGATAGTTCAGGTACAGGCTAAACACATTCCTGTGAGAAGGAAAGAAAGGGGATCCAAAGTTACAGCTCCCTAGATGATTAAAGAAATTAATAATAAATATAAAAGAAAAAGGAGGCTTATAATGTTCAAGAAATTGGATAGGATAAAAATAGATAGAGGAGGTAGTTAAAAGGTTGTCAGCGCTCATAGTAGAAAAGTCACCCGGTCCAGATGGGATGCATCTTAGGCTGCAGTGGGACATAAGGTGGAAATAGCAGAGGCTCTGCCACAATCTTTCAATCCCCCTTGGTGTCAGATGACTGGAGGGTTCCAAATGTTACATCCCTGTTTAAAAAAGGGGAGAGGGATAAACACGGTAACTACAGGTCATTCAGCCTAATGTTGGTGGTAGGGAAACTTCTAAAGACCATAATCCGGGACAAAATTAATTGTCATTTGGAAGAACATGGGTTAATAAATGACAGCCAACATGCAATTTATTAAAGGCATGTCATGTCTGACAAACATGATTGAGTTCTTCTATTAAATAATGGAAAGGGTTGATAGGGTAGTGCAGTTAATGTGTTCATGGACTTTTAATAGGCGTTTGATAAAGTGCCACATATTAGGCTTGTTAGTAAAATTAAAGCCCATGGGATTAAAGAGACAGTGACAGCAGGGATACAAAATTGGCTAAGAGACAGAAAGCATAGAATACTGGTGAACGGTTGTTTTTCAGACTGGAGGTAAAAAGACTTGCATTTATATAGCACCTTTCATGACCTCAGGATGTTCCAAAGTGCTTTACAGCGAATGAAATACTTTTGAAGTGTAGTCACTGTTTTATTGTAGGAAATGCGGCAGCCAATTTGCGCACAGCAAGGTCCCACAAGCCACAAGAGCAGGCCAGAGGCTGGGAATTCTGCGGCGAGTGTCTCACCTCCTGACTCCCCAAAGCCTTTCCACCATCTACAAGGCACAAGTCAGGAGTGTGATGGAATACTCTCCACTTGCCTGGATGAGTGCAGCTCCAACAACACTCAAGAAGCTCAACACCATTCAGGATAAAGCAGCCCGCTTGATTGGCACTCCATCCACCACCTTCAACATTCACTCCCTCCACCACCGGCGCACTGTGGCTGCAGTGTGTACCATCTACAAGATGCACTGCAGCAACTCGCCAAAGCTCCTTCAACAGCACCTTCCAAACCCGCGACCTCTACCACTTAGAAGGACAAGGGCAGCAGACGCATGGGATCACCACCACCTCCAAGTTCCCCTCCAAGCCACACACCATCCTGACTTGGACCTGTATCGCCGTTCCTTCACTGTCGCTGGGCCAAAATCCTGGAACTCCCTTCCTAACAGCATTGTGGGTGTACCTACACCATATGGACTGCAGCGGTTCAAGAAGGCAGCTCACCACCATCTTCTCAAGGGCAATTAGGGATGGGCACTAAATGCAGGCCTAGCCAGCCAGCGACGCCCACATCCCATCAATGAATTAAAAAAAAAAAAAAAAAAATTTTTAATTACCAGATAATCTGTTTTAGTATTGTTGGTTGAGGGATAAATATTGGCCAGGACACTGGGGAGAACTTCCCTGCTCTTTGTCAAAATAGTGCCATGGGATCCTGAGAGGGCAGACAGGGCCTTGGTTTAACATCTCATGTAAAAGACGGCACCTCTGACAGTACAGCACTCCCTCAGTGCTACACTGCAGTGTCAGCCTAGATTTTGTGCTCAAGACTCTGGAGTGGGAGAGTGGGTATGTATACCATCCCCTGTAGGGGTCGGTATTAGGATCACCGCTTTTTAAAATGTATTTAATGATCTGAACTTGTGTATAGGGGACACAGTTTCAAAGTCTGCAGATGACGCAAGACTTGGAAAGGTAGTAAACAGTGAGGCGGATAGTAACAAAGAAAGACTTGCATTTATATAGCTCCTTTCACAACCACCGGACATCCCAAAGTGCTTTATAGCCGCTGAATAACTTATTTGAAGTGTAGTCACTGTATAATGTAAGAAACCCAACAGCCAATTTGTGCACAGCAAGCTCCCACAAACAGCAATGTGATAATGACCAGATAATCTGTTCATAGAAACATAGAAGATAGGAGCAGGAGTAGGCCATTCGGCCCCTTGAGCCAGTTCCGCCATTTAATGAGATCATGGCTGATCATCCAAACTATCCCTGCTTTCTCCCCATATCCCTTGATCCCTTTAGCCGTAAAAAATATATCTAACTCCTTCTTAAATATATTTAATGAATTGGCCTCAACTGCCTCCTGTGGTAGAGAATTCCACAGGTTCAATACTCTCTGGCTGAAGAAATTCCTCCTCATCTCAGTCCTAAATGGCTTGCCCCTTATCCTTAGACTGTGACCCCTGGTTCTGGACTCCCCCGCCATCGGGAACATCCTTCCTGCATCTAGTCTGTCTAGTCCTGTTAGAATTTTATAAGTTTCAATGAGATCCCCTCTCATTCTTCTAAACTCTAGCGAATACAAGCCCAATCGACCCAATCTCTCTTCATACGTCATTCCTGCCATCCCAGGTATCAGTCTGGTGAATCTTTGCTGCACTCCCTCCATGGCAAGAACATCCTTCCTCAGATCAGGCGACCAAAACTGCACACAATATTCAAGGTGTGCTCTCACCAAGGCCCTGTACAACTGCAGCAAGACATCCTTGCTCCTGTACTCGAATCCTCTCGCTATGAAGGCCAACATACCATTTGCCTTCTTAACCACCTGCTGCACCTGCATGCTTACCTTCAGCGACTGGTGCACAAGGACACCCAGGTCTCATTGCACTTCCCCTTTTCCCAATCTATTGCCGGTCAGATAATAATCTGCCTTCCTGTTTTTGCCACCAAAGTGGATAACCTCGCATTTATACACATTATACTGCATCTGCCATGCATCTGCCCAATCACCCAACCTGTCCAAATCATACTGAAGTTTCTCTGCATCCTCCTCACAGCACACACGCCCACCCAGCTTTGTGTCGCCTGCAAACTTGGAGATATTACATCTAGTTCCCTTGTCTAGATCATTAATATATATTGTGAATAACTGGGGTCCTAGCACCGATATCTGCGGTACCCCACTAATCACTGCCTGCCACTCGGAAAAAGACCCGTTTTTTCCAACTCTTTGCTTCCTGTCTGCCAACCAGTTCTCTATCCAAGTCAGTACCTTACCTCCAATCCCATGTGCTTTAACTTTGCACGCTAATCTCTTATGCGGGATCTTATCAAAAGCCTTCTGAAAGTCCAAATACACCACATCCACTGGTTCTCCCTTATCTATTCTACCAGTTACATCCTCAAAAGATTCCAGTAGATTAGTCAAGCATGATTTACCTTTTGTAAATCCATGTTGACTTTGTCCGATCCTGTCACTGTTTTCCAAGTGCTCTGCTATTACATCTTTCATAATGGACTCTAGCATTTCCCCCACTACCGATGTCAGGCTTACTGGTCCATAATTCCCTGTTTTCTCTCTACCACCTTTTTTAAATAGTGGGATTACATTAGCTACCCTCCAATCCATGGGAACTGTTCCAGAGAATTTTGGAAGATGACCAGCAATGCATCTACTATTTCTAGAGCCACTTCCTTAAGTACCCTAGGATGTAGATTATCAGGCCCTGGGGATTTATCAGCCTTTAATCCCGTCAATTTCCCTACAAATGCTGATTTCATTCAGTTCCTCCCTCTCATTAGACCCTATTTTCCACGACATCTCTGGGAGGTTATTTGTGTCCTCCTTTGTGAAGACAGAAACAAAGTATGTATTTAATTGGCCTGCCATTTCTTTCTTCCCCATTATAAAGTCCCCTGATTCTGACTGCAAGGGACCTATGCTTGACTTCACCAATCTTTTTCTCTTCACATATCTATAGAAGCTTTTACAGTCAGTTTTTATGTTCCCTGCAAGCTTACTCTCATACTTTATTTACCCCCTCTTAATTAGTCCCTTTGTCCTCCTTTGCTGAATCTTAAACTGCTCCAATCCTCAGGTTTGCTGCTTTTTCTGGCCAATTTATATGTCCTCTCCTTGGATCTTATGCTATCCCCAATTTCCCTTGTTAGCCACGGTTGAGTCACCTTTTTTGTTTTATTTTTATGCCAAACAGGGATGAACAACTTCTGTGATCTTTAAATGTTTGCCATTGCCTATCCACCGTCAACCCTTTAAGTAACGTTCCCCAATCCATCCTAGCCAACTCGCGCCTCATACCATTGTAGTTTCCTTTATTTAAATTCAGGACCCTAGTCTCTGAGTCAACTACTTCACACTCCATCTTAATGAAGAATTCTTTCATATTATGATCGCTCCTCCCCAAGGGGCCTCGCACAAGATTGCTAATGAATCCTTTCTCATTACATAATACCCAGTCTAAGCTGGCCTGATCTCTAGTTGGTTCCTATACATTGGTCCAGGAAACCGTATACACTCTAGGAATTCCTCCTCCACAGTATTGTTACTAATTTGGTTAGCCCGATCTATATGTAGATTAAAGTCACCCATGATAACTGCCATGCGCTTATTGCACGCATCTCTAATTTCCCGTTTAATTCCATCCCCAACCTCAGCATTACTGTTTGGGGGTCTGTATACAACTCTCACTAAGGTTTTCTGCCCCTTGGTATTTCTCAGCTCTACCCATACAGATTCCACGTCATCAGAGCAAAAAATATAAAAACAGATAGCAAAAGTTTCTATAGTTATATAAAAAGAAAAAGGGTGGTTAAAGTAAATGTTGGTCCCTTAGAGGATGAGACCGGGAAATTAATGGTGGGAAACATGGAGATGGCAAAAACGCTGAACAATTATTTTGTATCAGTCTTTACGGTAGAGGACACCAAGAATTTCCCAACACTGGACAAACAGGGGGCTCTAGGGGGGGGGGAGGAGCTAAATACGATTAAAATCACTAAGGAAGTGGTACTTGCTAAAATAATGGGACTCCAAGGCAGATAAATCCCCTGGACCTGATGGCTTACATCCTAGGGTCTTGAGGGAAGTGGCGGTCGGGATTGTGGATGCATTGGTAATAATTTTCCAAAACTCCCTGGACTCAGCAAAGGTCCCGGCAGATTGGAAAACTGCTAATGTAACACCCTTATTTAAAAAGGGTAGTAGGCAGAAGGCTGGAAACTATAGACCTGTTAGCCTAACATCTGTGGTTGGTAAAATTTTAGAGTCCATTATTAAGGAGACAGTAACGGGACATTTGGATAAACATAATTTAATAGGACAAAGTCAGCATGGTTTTATGAAGGGGAAGTCATGTTTGACAAATTTGCTTGAGTTCTTTGAGGAAGTAACATATAGGGTGGATAAAGGGGAACCAGTGGACGTAGTGTATTTAGACTTCCAAAAGGCATTTGACAAGGTGCCACACAAAAGATTATTGCTCAAAATAAAAAATCACGGGATTGGGGGTAATATTCTGGCATGGGTGGAGGATTGGCTATCTAACAGAAAGCAGAGAGTTGGGATAAATGGTTCGTTCTCAGACTGGCAATCAGTAACTAGTGGTGTTCCGCAGGGGTCAGTGCTGGGTCCCCAACTCTTTACAATCTATATTAACGATTTGGAGGAGGGGACCGAGTGTAACACATCAAAGTTTGCAGATTATACAAAGATGGGAAGGAAAGTAGTGAGTGAGGAGGACATAAAAAACCTGCAAAGGGACATAGACAGGCTAAGTAAGTGGGCAGAGATTTGGCAGATGGAATACAATACTGGAAAGTGTGAGGTTATGCACTTTGGCAGGAAAAATCATAGAGCAAGTTATTATCTTAACGGCAAGAAACTGGAAAGTACTGTAGTACAAAGGGATCTGGGGGTCCTGATGCACGAAACTCAAAAAGTTAGTATGCAGGTGCAGCAAGTGATCAAGAAGGCCAATGGAATGTTGGCTTTTATTGCTAGGGGGATGGAATATAAAAACAGGGAGGTATTGTTGCAGTTGTACAAGGTATTGGTGAGACCGCACCTGGAATACTGCATACAGTTTTGGTGTTCATACTTAAGAAAAGACATACTTGCTCTCGAGTCAGTACTAAGAAGGTTCACTCAGTTAATCCCGGGGATGAGGGGGTGGACATATGAGGAGAGGTTGAGTAGACTGGGACTCTATTCATTGGAGTTCAGAAGAATGAGAGGCGATCTTATTGAAACATATAAGATTGTGAAGGGGCTTGATCGGGTGGATGCGGTGAGGATGTTCCCAATGATGGGTGAAACTAGAACTAGGGGGCATAATCTTAGAATAAGGGGCTGCTCTTTCAAAACTGAGATGAGGAGAAACTTCTTCACTCAGAGGGTAGTAGTTCTGTGGAATTTGCTGCCCCAGAAAGCTGTGGAAGCTACATCATTAAATAAATTTAAAACAGAAATAGACAGTTTCTTAGAAGTAAAGGGAATTAGGGGTTACGGGGAGCGGGCAGGAAATTGGACATGAGTCTAGGTTCGGAATGGTCATGGCCCTGTGGGTAGCGGAGTGGGCCCAGGGGCTGTGTAGCCTGGTTTTGCTCCTACTTCTTGTGTTCTAATTATGTGTTAGATTTCAGGAGATGGTTCTATTCCTGTTCCTGACTGGGGTGGAGATCACCTTTTACAGAAGGTAAGTACTGTAGAAAATATAGGGACAGAGTGATCTCCTGGACGAGTTTCGATCGCCTAGATGAGTCGGAGAGGAATTTCCCAGATTTTTTCTCCCAAATTGGCCATTGGGTTTTTTATCTGGTTTTTCGCCTCGCCCAGGAGATCACATGGGTTCGGGTGGGATGTAGAGTGATAGTAGATTTGAGGTTAGGATCAGATCAGCCATGATCTTATTGAATGGTGGAGCAGGCTCGAGGGGCCGATTGGCCTACTCCTGCTCCTATTTCTTATGTTCTGATGTTCTTATCCTTCCTTACTATTGTGTTAATCTCCTCTTTAACCAGCAATGCTACCCCACCTCCTTTTCCTTTTTGCCTGTCTTTCCTGAATATTGAATACCCCTGGATGTTGAATTCCCAGCCTTGGTCACCCTGGAGCCATGTCTCCATAATCCCAATTATATCATATCCGTTTACATCTATTTGCGCAGCTAATTCATCCACCTTATTACGAATGCTCCTCGCATTAAGACACAAAGCCTTCAGGCTTGTTTTTTTAACACTCTTAGACCTTTTAGAATTATTATTTACTATGGCCATGTTTGATTTACACCCTTGATTTCTCTGACTGCCACTTTTGCTTTTCTCCTTCCTGTCTTTTGCTTCTATCCTTGCTTCCCTTTCCTCTGTCTCCCTGCACAGGTTCCCAACAGGTTCTAGTGATGTTGATTGAGAGATAAATATTGGCCAAACCTCCAGGGATAATGCCCCTGCTCTTCTTCAAAATAGTGCCATGGGATCTTTTACATCCACCTGAGAGAGCAGACCGAGCCTCGGTTTAATGTCTCATCTGAAAGATGGCACCTACGGCAGTGCAGCACTCCCTGCATTGAAGTGTCAGCCTAGATTTTTGTGCTCAAGTCTCTGGAGTGGGACTTGAACAACCTTCTGACTCGGAGGCAAGGGTGTTACCAACTGAACCATGGCTGACACAATCAGAGCTGTCAGTAATCAGAGGACACAGATTTAAGGTAATTGGCAAAAGAACCAGGGGAAGATGAGGAGAATTTTTTTACATAGCGAGTTGTTATGATTTGGAATGCACTGCCTGAAAGGGAGGTGCAAGCAGTTTTAATAATAACTCTCAAAAAGGAATTGAATATACTTGATAGTAGCAGACTTCAGGAGGACATAGACTGGTGAAATGGGCAGACATATGGCAATGATATTTAATGCAGAGAAGTGTGAAGTGATGTATTTTGGGATGAAGAATAAGGAGAGGCAATAATAACTAAATGGTGCAATTTTAAGGGGTTTCACATACACAAATCTTTGAAGTTGGCGGGACAAGTTGCTAAAGCTGTTAAAAAAGCATACGGCTTTATAAATAGAAGCATGGAGTACAATAGCAAGAAAGTTATGCTAAACCTTTCTAAATTACTAGGCTAGGCCTTAACTAGAGTACTGTGTCTACTTCTGGGCATCAAATTTTAGGAAGGATGTCAAGGCCTTAGAGATGATGCAAAGGAGATTTACCAGGGATGAAGGACTTCATGTATATGTGGAGAGACTAGAGAAGCTGGGATTGTTCTCCTTAGCGAAAAGAAGGTTATTTAATAGAGGTGTTCAGAATTATGAGGGGTTCTGATAGAGTAAATAAAGAGAAAGGCCGCGATTTTGCCATAGGAGGCGGGTTCGCGTTGGGTTGGTGGAGGATGGGTTCCGGTCCCGCTGCCGGTTTCAGCTGCACTGAAATAACTATTTTGACTTAACTGGGCTTATTAAGCCCGCCGTATGCCTTACCCGGCCCAATCAGTGGGTTTGGGTCTGCTGCTTGCCTCTGCTGACGTCTTCGATTCAGCTGCATTTAAGGGGCCCATGCAGCCTTGTGGTCTTTCATTCACATTCTCCTGCTTCTCCATGTTACTGACAGCGAGGTGACTGCTTCAAGAGCCAAGGCTTCTCCAAGATTCGATGATGACTCCCTCCATGCTCTTGTGGAGGGAGTGAGAGGGCGCAAGGAGGTTCTGTTCCCCTCCAATGGATGTAGGAAGCCTCCTCAGCAAACCAAGGCAGCCTGGCTGCAAATTGCTGAGGAGGTCAGCGCAAGGTCCTTGTGCTCACGCACCTGGGTTCAGTGCCGGAGAAGGTTCAATGATCTGCTACACTCAGCAAAAGTGAGTATAACATCACACTTACCTTCAATCTGCTCCCCATCTCCTCTCATCACCAGCACTCTGCATTGTCAACCTACTCCTGCACATCCCAACTTACCTTTACATCCCTTGCACCCTTAACCATCCCTCTCTCTCTATGTACAGACTCACTCCACCATTCTACTATGCAGCCCTCACACTCACTATCACTGTTATGCAATGACAACAACTAACAACACACAGGGAGGGCCCTTGGTATTGGCACCTAATTTCGTCTTTGTCTCCCTCTAAGCATCTATGCTATGGATTCTCTACACTCATTCCAACATTCTCGCTCAACCTCCACTTGTGTCCCTCATTGCAGGAAAAGAGAGCCCACAATAAGAGGGAGAGGGGGAGGACAGGAGGAGGGCCACCTTCCATGGCGCACTTAACCACCGCTGAGGAGGCTGCTCTTGACATTGTCAGAAGTGCTGAGGAGCTGGAAGTGGGGGACGGAGAGACGGGCGCAGTAGAGCAAGCTGGTGACAGAATAGATTTGCAACCCTCTCATTTAGATTTCATGAGTGACTGATATGGCATCTGATGTTCATACAGATTGAGCTCTGATCATCTGCACAATTTGAAGTGCCTGCTATGTTAATATCACGTCTAACTCATGTGTTTACTCCCCCACAGGACCATCGAGAGCCCCCCTCCCCACTGTCCAGGAGGAAGAGCTGGACGTCTCCTCAGAGGAAGCTGCAGCCTCTGAGGGAGCAGCGTCAGCAGAACTGAGCGCACCCAGCACCAGCGCAGAGACGCACAGCTCGGTGGGTCATTCACGAGATAGAGTAGTGTTGTCACCTGGTGTATCACAGCTCACAAGTGAGCATCAGCAGATGGTGGAACCAGGGACAGCAGTGGAGAGTCCTCGTCGAAGGGCGCTGGACGCTCCCAGCTCTGTTCAGCTGCATGTGGACGCTGTGCCTCTGGGGCCATCCAGAAAGAGAGCGGAACCAGAGGTACATGGACGTCCCCATTCTGAGGACTGTCAGTACAGAGATGGGTCCTCATGGCCCCACTGATGTGCAGCAAGGTGCTCTCCAGCTACTTGCTAGCAGTGAAGAGCAGGTGACCCATGAGAGGGATGTTGGTGGTCGACAACAAGGAAGTGTGGGCTCCTCTACAAGCCCTCACACTCCCATGCCACTGTGGAGCCCTCGGTCAGATCCCCAGATTCCTCACCCAACTAAGATGGCCGTCTCAGCCCCTGCACAGCCGCAGGAGGAGCAGACTGTTGTGGAGCCCTCCCAGGCTCCCAAACCCAGAGGACGCCCGCCAAAGGCATCGAAGCAAGCGCAGCATAGAAATGAGAAAGATGCCTCAACATCTGCTGAAGCCACAGGGGAAGCACCATGTAGAGGCATGCGTAAGAGAAAGTTAACACACAAATAGTCACAAGGGTAGTCACTTGGGTGTTTTGATCTCATACAAAGTTACGTTTCTCATCGTTATTTCAATTGTATTAAAGAAATGCGATGGCAAAGATTCAAAGAGTTGGCCTCTGTGTGCTTAGAAATGGAAGTTGCACAGTGAGGGGTCAGGGTGTCTTTCATCTGTAATGATGGTGGTGAGAGTGATAGGAAACCACAGTTTATTGTACAGATGCTGTATGGTATGTTAAGAAGGTTGGCCAGACACTCATTTCCATGTGGCAGCCACATGTGGTTGATGCGTAAACTTATGCAAATCTGGCATGAATTAAGTCTATCCCTTGCCTCACAGCCAGCAATGTGCTCGCGTGCTGGTGGAACTGGCACATCCGCCTCCGCAAGGTCTTCCTCATCTGTCGCCTCCTCCTCCTCCTCCTCTTCTGAGGGGACTGTGCGCTGAGCCACGCTACTGTGCGATGTTGTGCAGGGCACAGCAGACCACAATGATTCTGAAGACCCTGGCTGGTGAGTATTGTAGGGCTCCACCAGATCTGTCGAGGCATCTGAATCGCATTTTGAGCAAGCCAATGGTTTGCTCTATGATGCTTCTGGTGGAAATGTGGCTCACATCATACCACTCCTCAGCTTCGTTTGATGGCCTCCCAATCGATGTCATTAGCCACATCTTCAGGTGATAGCCCTTGTCTCCAAGTAGCCATCTGGAAAGTTGGGTTGGCGGATTGAAGAGCTGAGGCACAGTAGACTGCTGCAGGATGAACGAGTCATGGCAACTGCCAGGGAACTTGGCGCAAACATGCATAATGTTCTTCCTGTGGTTACACACCAGCTGGATGTTAAGGGAGTGGAAGCCCTTGCGGTTGTTTGAGGTCCATTCATTAAATATATTCAAGAAGGAGTTAGATATATTTCTTAAGGCTAAAGGGATCAAGGGATATGGGGAGAAAGCAGGGACAGGGTACTGAATTTGGATGATCAGCCATGATCTCATTAAATGGCGGAACAGGCTCGAGGGGCCGAATGGCCTACTCATGCTCCTATCTTCTTTGTTTCTATGGGGTGGCCTAATGGCCACATGTGTGCAGTCTACGTCGCCCTACACCCTTGGGAAGCCTGCCATATTTGCAAAGCCAACCGCATGCATGGTTACACTTGCTTCATCTGTGGAGAAGTGGATGGAATTGTGCAACTTTATTAAGAGGGCATTGGTAACCTGCGTGATGCAAGTGTGCGCGGCCGACTGGGAGATGCCGCTGATGCCTGCTGCTGATCCCTGGAAGGACCCTGAAGCAAAGAAGTTGAGTGCGGTGGTGACTTTGACAGCCACTGGTAAGGAGTGTCCAGCCGCTCCTCTGGGCTGCAGGTGTTACATAGATACATAGATACATAGAAGATAGGAGCAGGAGTAGGCCATTCGGCCCTTCGTGCCTGCTCCGCCATTCGATGAGATCATGGCTGATCCTTTAATTCAGTATCCCGTCCCCGCCTTCTCTCCGTAACCCTTAACCCCTTTTGCCCGTAGAAATATATCTAATTCCCTCTTAAATATATTTAATGAGCTGGCGTACACTGCCCTCTGTGGCAATGAGTTCCACAGGTTCACCACTCTCTGAGTGAAGAAATTCCCCCTCATCTCTGTCCTAAATGGTTTAGCCCTTATCCTTAAATTATGTCCTCTAGTTCTGTTCTCACCTGCCAAGGGAAACATTCCTTCTGCATCCAGTCTGTCTAGACCTGTCAGAATTTTATACACTTCTATGAGGTCCCCTCTCAATCTTCTAAACTCCAGTGTGTACATCCCTAAACTACATAGTCTCTCCTCATAGGTCATTCCCGCCATTCCTGGTATCAGCCTGGTGAATCGCCGCTGCACCCCCTCCATGGCAAGAACATCCTTCCTCAGATGAGGCGACCAAAACTGTACACAGTACTCGAGGTGTGGTCTCACCAGTGCCCTGTACAGCTGCAGCAAGGTATCCCTGTTCCTGTATTCTAACCCTTTTGCTATGAAGGCCAGCATACCGTTTGCCTTCTTGACCGCCTGTTGCACCTGCATGCTCGCCTTCAGTGACTGGTGTACAAGAACACCCAGGTCTCTCTGTACTTCCCCCTCTCCCAATCTATTGCCATTTAAATAATAATTTGCCCTCCCGTTCCTGCACCCAAGGTGGATAACTTCGCACTTGTCCACATTATAGTGCATCTGCCATTTATCCGCCCAATCGCCCAGTCTGTCCAAATCGCTCTGGAGCTTCCTGGTCTCTTCCTCTGAGCCCACCCCCCCTCCTAGTTTAGTGTCGTCTGCAAATTTGGAAATGCTGCATCCGACTCCCTGATCCAGGTCATTAATGTAAATTGTGAGGTGTAGCATTGTGCAGATGTCAGCGACTATCTCTCGCGAAAGTCTCAGCCTCCTTTGGCACTGTTGCTCAATCATGTTGAGGAAGCTCATCCTTGGCCTGTAAACCCTGTGTTGGGGGTATCTCCTGTGGCGAGGTGTGCTGATGCCCTGTGCAGCATCAGGTGGCTGAGGAGAAGGTTGGTGCTCCTGTTGTTGCTGCTGCTGTTGTGCCTGGTTCTGCTGCTGTCGTGGCTGCTCTTCCTCTGATTCTGAGGATCAGGATGAGAGGGTATAAATGGTTCCCATTCTGCTGGTATATATCTCAGTTGAGGAATAGATGTTATAAGCGCTCAGTCAATGTGGGGAGAGGGTTTTCCAAGGAGGTCACAGTGCATATGGATCTCAGCTTAAACACTTACAAGCTCAATAGACCTGCAAAATGTGTTCCAAAACCTCAAAACACAAAGTTCTGGCATCTGAAAGTCAGCCATGTTACAGGTCCGCTTTTATGCTGCAGGAGCAGCTGTCAAGAATTCAGCGAGTTGCTGAACCCGGCACCTTCAGCTAGTATGTTTGTCACATGACGTGCAACACGCTAAAAATGTAGTAAAATGGGAAGAGCCTGTTAAAATCGGATTATCTAGGCAGTTAACAAGCTGTTAACTGCCTTAAGTGGCTCTCCCGCCGTTTGGTGTCATGTCTGATCAGAACTCCCAGACCCGACACTTTGTAAAGTTGCGTGGAGGCGGGATGGTGGCAGGGTCGCAACCCGCCATCAATCATTTTGATTTTAACTCCAGACCTGCCTCCAAATCTGCCCTCTGAGCGCCGGCAAAATCACGACCAAACTGTTCCCACTGACAAGAGGGTCAGTAATCAGAGGACACAGAGTTAAGATAATTGGCAAAAGAATCGGGAAAGATGAGGAGAATTTTTTTACATAATGAGTTGTTATGATCTGGAATGCAATGCCTGAAAGGGTGGTGGAAGCAGTTTTAATAATAACTTTCAAAACAACAACAACAAAAATAGCTTATATATTTATATAGCGCCTTTAACATAGTAAAATGTCCCAAGGCGCTTCACAGGAGTATTATAAGACAACAAATTTGACACTGAGCCACATAAAGAGAAATTAGGGCAGATGACCAAAAGCTTGATCAAAGAGGTAGGTTTTAAGGAGCGTCTTAAGGAGGAAAGAGAGGTAGCGAGGCGGAGAGGTTTAGGGAGGGAATTCCAGAGCTTCGGGCCGAGGCAACAGAAGGCACAGCCACCAATGGTTGAGTGATTATAATCAGGAATGCACAAGAGGGCAGAATTAGAGGAGCACAGATATCTCGGGGAGTTGTGGGGTTGGAGAAGATTACAGAGATAGGGAGGGGCGAAGCAATGGAGGGATTTGAAAACAAGGATGAGAATTTTGAAATTGAGGCGTTGCTTAACCAGGAGCCAATGTAGGTCAGCGAGCACAGGGGTGATGGGTAACGGGACTTGGTACAAGTTAGGACACGGGCAGTCGAGTTTTGGATTACCTCAAGTTTACGTAAGGTAGAATGTGGGAGGCCAGCCAGGAGTGCATTGGAATAGTCAAGTCTAGAGGTAACAAAGGCATGGATGAGGGTTTCAGCAGCGGATGAGCTAAGGCAAGGGCGGAGACGGGTGATGTTACAGAGGTGGAAATATGCAGTCTTAGTTATGTGCTCAGAAGCTCATTTCAGGGTCAAAAATGACACCAAGGTTGCAAACAGTGTGGTTCAGCCTCAGACAGATGTTAGGGAGAGGGAGGGATGGAGTCAGTGGCTAGGGAACACAGATTGTGATGGGGACCGAAAACAATGGCTTCGGTCTTTCCAATATTTAATTGGAGAAAATTTCTGCTCATCCAGAACTGGATGTTGGACAAGCAATCTGGCAATTTAGAGACCGTGGAGCGGTCGAGAGAAGTGGTGGTGAGGTAGAGCTGGGTGTCATCAGCGTACATGTGGAAACTGACGCTGTGTTTTCAGATGATGTCACCAAGTAGTCATGTCATGTAGATGAGAAATAGGAGGGGGCCAAGGATAGATCCTTGGGAGTATTGAATATATACTTGAAAATGAAAAGTTTTCTGGCCTATGGGGAAAGAGCAGGGGAGTGGGACTAATTGGATAGCTCTTTCAAAGAGCTGGCACAGGCATGATGGGATGAATGGCCTCCTTCTGTGCTGTAAGATTCTATGATTGTCAGGCTGGCAAAGCAGGCATTTATTACCCATCTCTATTTTACCTGAGAGGGTGGTGGTGGGTCGCCTTCGATATTAAATTGATTTTAGAACTAAATGGCTTGCTATTCCACTTCAAAAGGGATTAAGAGTAAACCACATAATATAGGACTGGAATCACACGTAGTCAGTCCATTTGGGGAGACAGGTTTCCTTCCCTGAAGGACATTAGTGAAGCAGTTGAATAATTACAGCTTACATGGCATTGTTACAGTTCAGGCTGAATTCCAACATACTTTACACAATCTCACTGCAAAAGGCAATGCAAAAGACTCGATGGGCCATATTTTCTGAGTACACGCTGACACAGGCCTCGCATATCAGGGAATGGTGGTGTGCTGCCCAAGATTTCCCAATATATTGCATGGTTGATGCGTAGAGCCCCTGCCTTTAGCCGCAACTCAGACCCTGATGTAAAGAGCAGCCACTGTATTACAGCATCAACCACATGTTTCCAGACCATTTCATTTATGATCCAGATCATTACTGGAGAATAGGTTCCACCTTGGCTAGATTGGAAGTAAAATTTCAAAGGAAAAGGGACACCTTTACACAATAACCCCCATGACAATTCTGCAATAGTCTCCCCCACACATAAAAACTGGAGGAAAAATGACTTTGGCTGGAATTTTCTGGGGTGGTAGTGGGCGCGGTCGGAGGTGGGTCGGGTGGGAAAGTTGTTATTCTTGGGAGCGGGTCGGGAGCACACTGTCATCTTGCTCCCATGCACCTTTCCCCCAGGTGCGTCTATCAGCGCCGACCTGACCCGACCCGACTGGCAGAGGCGGGCAACCCAATTTAAATTATTAGTAGCTAGTTGTCAGACCCTTAAGAGTGATTTTAACCTTACCTTTTAAATTTAACTGGATGGCCATGGGAAACACGTTGTTTGGGAACCACATCTGCCAACCTGAGGTGGGAGTTCAGTGGCCATTGCTCCAGCTGATTATTTGATAGAATCAAATGTACAGTAAAAACTCTTACCTGACAGATGATTACTTTCCTCAGGCAGAGCTGTTTCTTACTGCATTCCCAGCACAGATTCTGCAGGCTGCAGTCTTTCCAGCAAAGTCACCTCATTGGAAGAATCTCTCTCACCATTGACAGATTGCTTCTGTCATCTCTACTTCCCCTGCCATCTATTCCATCAGCATGGATGCCGTTTATACTGTCTCATCTTGGTCCTCAGAATCTGACCACGGTGAGCCCCAAACCAGCAGCACCAGGCACACCAGCAGCACCAACACTACCACTAGCCTTCTCCGCAATCACCTGATGCTGCACAGAACAGAGGGCATCAGCACCCGAGCACATTGCTGCCCGGGAGGCCAGGGATGGCCTCACCCTGGCCAGAGTTACTTCACTTGACGCTGTACACCCATATGGCTGCCACATGATGTGCCAGGTTGGCACCACCCCACAGCAACACCATAAACCATTCCTACAATATCCAAGCCATTCCTTTCACATGCGCCACCATTGATGGAGGTACCGTTATGTCTTACCACTCACTAAGCCACTTACAAAGGTGCATACAAATCTGTCCAAGAACGGAAAGTGTTGAAAATAAAGATTTTTATGTTTGACAGCACATTAACGGAAACTTTACATAAACATTGGATAAAACACCCAAGTGGCTACCCTTGTGAATCTACTTGTGTGTCACCATTTTCTTCCGCGTGCTTTTACGAGGTGCTAGCCCTGTGGCTTCAACAGAGGTAGAGGCAGCCTGCTCACTTCCCTGCTGCCAAGGAGCTGGAGAGCACCTTGCTGCACATCAGTGGAGCCATGAGGACCCACGTCTATGCTGACATCCCTCCTAGAGAGGAGGTCTATGAGCCTCTGCCATCTATTCTCCATACATAGCCATCCATCCTCCATAGATAACTATCTATTCTCCATAGAGATCATGTGCTCCTCTGAGTGGCACATTAGCTGCTCCATGTAGGTGGCCATCCTATCCATGGAGGAGCCTACAGTCGCTGTCGCCTGCGACACGGTGGTGCTCATGTTGGAGATGTACTCCTCCATTCTCTGAACATTTGCAGACATCGTGCTCGCAAAACCTGTCAGAGCCTCTTGCATTTCTTGCTGCACCTCAAGGATCGCCCTCTTTCTCGATGGCCCCCAAGGCTCAGCATCTGCATGCAACTGAGCAGAGCTAGGAGCGTCCTGCTCCCTCTGGCAATGACTCTGCACTGCTGTCCCTGTCTCCACCATCTGCTCTTGGTCACACGTGACTTGTGACACTCCAGGTGACAATACTCTATCTCGCGTGGCACCCACCGAGTTGTGCGTATCTGCGCTGGTGCTGGGTACGCTTGCTCCTGGACAGTTGTAGGTGGTGGGCGGCCTCTTGATGGACCTGTGGGAGAGTAAAGAGATGAGTTAGAAATGTAATATGAAGAATGGGTACAGATACTATTATGCACATGATGACCATTTAATTTCTGCGGACATCATTGCCCATATGAGTGACTGCTGTATGCCATGTAACTGTATGATATGTAATTCTGCCACCAGGTTCCTGAGATGTCCCCCTCTCTCTGTCTCCCACCCCCAACTGCTCAGCAACTCCAGATATTTCTAAAGCAGCCTCCTCTGCTGTTGTAAGGTTTGCAAATGATGGAGGGCCATCACCGGTTCTCCCCCTCCCCCTCTTATTTTGGGCTCTCTTTGGCTAGTGAGATGGGGGATGTGATAATGTAGGTAGCGAGAGAGGGATGGGTGGATGTGCAAGGTATGTTGGTGTGAGTAATGACGTGCAGGGGTAGGGTTGGGAAGGCAGAGTGATGGGGATGTGATGAGAGGCACAGCAGGATGAAGTTGAGCGTGACTTTGTACTAACGTTTCCTGATCTAATGAGATAATTGAAACGTTTGCGGCATTGCACCCAGGTCATCCTGACAACATCCCTGCTGGTGACTTCTCTGCAATCTCTAACCAGGCTGTTTTAGTGTCCTGGGGAGGTCTTTTCCGCCCATTGGAAGGGAAGAGGACCTCCCTGCATGCTCTGACTCCCTCCAGGGAGTCGTCAGAGAACCTGGGTGCAGCCCTCTGCCTCTGTGCAGTCAGTGTTTGCACAATGCTGTAGTGCACTGACAGCACTATGTTACATTGGCATTTAAATCCCATGTGGCCATGGCCCCTTTAAAGATCCCGGCTGAAAACGCATCATCGATGACATCACCAGACCCACACCATTTAATTGGGCAGGGTAAAGCGCTGGGCGGGCTTAATAGGCCCTATTAAGGGAATGTCAGTTTCAGCAGTGGGGTTGCGACCCACCACGCTGACTGCCCGCACTGGACCCACCCAGGTAGGCAAAATTTGGCCTTTGTGTTGCTATTTCCCATTGCATTCAGTGAATTAGTCTGTGTACGGAATGTTTACAGGCTTAAAAAAATCTTTATTTCTAAATCAACAAATGGTATAATTATTTCCCTGATGTGTTATTTTTAGTATGTGCACTACAGGACTAATGAAATTGAGTTCATTCACTCACTTCTCTAACATATTCATATATCTGAATTGTACAGTACACTATAGTGAGCAAAGGAAAAGGGGAGAAAATCTAATTCAATATTCAGAACAAAAATATAACTAATATGCATTTCGTAATTAGATTTCCTTTAAACTGGTTAAGACTTCAAACACTGTGGGCCAGACTCACTGTGGGCTAGAGTTTGCTGGAGCGGGGCATCTCAGTGTGTCCGGTTAGTTAGACTTTTTCCTGCACCCTTCAGCTCAAAAACGTTTTGCCCATGTTTTAGCTGATAACAACGTGGCCAGGGCAACAAAGCATCTGGGACTTTGGCGAACTACGGAACAAACCGTGTATCTCCTTAAAGGATTGAGATAAACAGAGGAAGGACTGAGAATGAGGGTGAATTAGGGTGGGTGAATTCAATGTTAAATCAGGTACAGAAAGAGAAATAAAGAGAGGGAAAGAAAGATTAAATTAAGAGAGAGAGAAAAAAGAGACAGAGTGAAAAAGTAAGATTTTTTTTTTAATTTGACATTTAAAAAATCTCCTATAACAATTCACAACTTGAAGGAATGGGACTCCACACTTCTAATTGTTTATTTTCTGGGCAAGAGTGGTTAATTGGCAGTCATTAACAATTATTGTGCCATTAAAAGAGTACTTAAGCTGTTAATTACTAGACCTAACTTTCCGTGGTGAGTTTAATGGGCAATTAAATTGCAAATGCAGCAACTTCATGATAATCACGGGGAGGTTAAGGGCGAAATGCCATTTTCACAAAGCTAACGGCAAAGTGGCGCAAATCGTCCCGCAACTAGTGGCGATTCACAATTCACGGGGTATCTCTTCCTCGCCAAAAGTTGCTGGCCAATTTGCACATTAATAATGATGTGCGTCGTTCAAACGTTGTTATTTTTTCATCCAATTCCGGCCCATTATATTTCTTGATTTCCTTGTCCCAACAATAACTTGCATTTATATAACGCCTTTAACGTAATAAAATGTCCCAAAGCACTTCACAGGATCTTAATCAAACAAAAATTGACACATTATTTTCGGATGATGTTGCCGAGGGACGGAATGTAGATGAGAAATAGAAGGGGGCAAAGGATAGACCTTGTAGGATTTCAGAGTAACAGTTCAAGGGTGGATAGAATCATTGCAGATGATTCTCTGGCTACAACTGGATAGATAGGAATGTCCCACCCAGCTGGACAATGGAGGAGAGGCATTGGAGGAGAATGATGTAGTCTCAAAGGCTGCAGACAGGTGTTGTGAAGGATGAGGAGGAATAGTTTACCAAAGTCACAGTCACATAAGGTGTCATTTATGACTTTGATCAGGGCCATTTCAGTGCTGCAGCAGGGGTGGAAACCTGATTGGAGGAGTTCAAACATGGAGTTGTAGGGATTTGGGAGGCGACAAAATATTCAAGGAGAGGAAATGGAGGTTGGAGATTGGGTGGTAGGTTGCAAGGAAAGTGGTTTTTTTTGAGGGGGGATTGATGATGGGAGATTTGAAAGAGAGTCAGTACCTGAGGTGAGGGAACCAATTACAATATTGGCTGGCATGGGGCCAGGAAGGGAAGTTGGGTGGTCGGCATTTTAGTGGGGTAGGGTCGAGAGAGTGGGAGGTGGGTCTCATGGACAAGATTGATATTTTTGGAAACTAAGGGTATCAAGGGATATGGTGATCAGGCGGAAAAGTGGAGATGAGGTAGAAGATCAGCCATGATCTTATTGAATGGCGGAGCAGGTTCGAAGGGGCGAATGGCCACTCCTGCTCCTATTTCTTATGTTCTTATGTAACTTCCATAAGTAGGCTTGCACCTCTTATGAACCAAAACTTTTTCCACTGGGCAATATTGAAAACAGTAGATTGAATCTGCATTCTCTTGATCTCGCCAATAAGTGACATCACATTTTTCAGGCTGAACTGCAAATCACTTATTACGAAAAATATGTTTTTTAATCATTCTTCAGGATTATTAACTAGGATATCATTAACTAGGATATCATTATTAAAAGTGTAAAAGTGTAACATCCCCACCGACACCTGGGAATCCCTGGCCCAAGACCGCACAAAGTGGAGGAGAAGCATCCGGGAAGGCGCCGAACGCCTCGAGTCTCTTCGCCGGGAGCAAGCGGAGGCAGCGCAAGGAACGCACATCGACCCAAGCACCGTCTGCCCCACCTGTGACAGAGACTGTAGGTCCCGCATTGGACTCATCAGTCACCGGCAAACTCATTTTTAATGTGGAAGCAAGTCATCCTCGGTTCCGAGGGCCTGCCTAAGAAGATTCTGACGAAGGGTCATCGACCCAAACGTTAACTCTGTTTCTCTCTCCACAGATGCTGCCTGACCTGCTGAGTATTTCCAGCATTTTCTGTTTTTATATCATTAACTAGGGTTGGGTAATAAATGGCGGCCTTGTCAGCGACGCCCACATCCCAAGAATGAATGAAAACTCCTTGCGGTTCCCTGGTTTTGACAACTGGATATGAAGCGATCGCTCTGCTCCGCGATTAATCGGCCTAACGATCTGTGCCTCACTCTCCACTACTCTCTCCTCCCTTCGCTCGACCTCCGAACTCGGAAACCGAACCCGCTTGGGCGAGAAGGCGAGCTCGGATTGGCCGGCGGGAGCGGTTGACGTCAGTGCGCTGGCAACGTGCGGGAGCGATGGCCATGGCGAGCTGGGGCGGCCGAGTGCTGCGGGCCGGCGGCCGGCTTCTGCTGACAGGCGCGGGCCCACCGGGCTGGAGCGGCACCGGCTCCGCCAGCCGCAGGTAGGTTGGTGAGGCCCGAGGCCTGCTGGAGGTGATGAGTTGGGCCCGGGCCTGCTTTGGGCCTGGAGACCCGGTCACATTCCCCGCCGATCGAGCCCTGCGATTGTTTCCGTGCGGCCGGTTCACCCCCCACCGCCCGTCAGCTCTAGGTAATCCGGAGCGCCGCGACTTGTCGTCCCGCCCACACTGACTCCTGGAGCCCCGAGATTCTCCTCCTGACTTCCAACTCCCTCCACCGCCTCATCCCCTCGTCCTCCTCCCTCCAGATCGTCCCCTGCCCCATTTCTGGGTGTGTAGTTTCCAGTCACCCAGTTGTTCTGTGCTCCCTCCACTCCACTATCACCAGAAACCCTTGAATTCCCCATCCCCCAGCCTCTCTATCCTCCCAACACCCCGTGCCCATTCATTATCCATTCTGAAGCACTCGGTGTATATTTTTAATAATGTGTGATGAGTCCGATAGAAATATTATAAGATCTCTTTGGGCTCTGCAACAAAGATTTATTATGATTTTGGGTTCTGCTTTCTGAGTGGCTTCAATAGTTTGCCCAATACAATTGCCTAATGTTACATCAGCTCAGGAGTTCCTTCTCCGCTTTTAATGAGACTGGGCAGTGTTTTACTGTAGTGCTTTAAATCGCCTTTACTCTTAAAGTCAAACCTTTTTATGCTAAATGTTTATCATAGAATCATTTGGCCCACCGTGTCTCTGCCGGCTGAAAAAGAGCTAT
This sequence comes from Somniosus microcephalus, assembly GCF_052327205.1. NCBI lineage: Eukaryota > Metazoa > Chordata > Chondrichthyes > Squaliformes > Somniosidae > Somniosus > Somniosus microcephalus. The sequence continues at coordinate 112,078,754 of NC_140988.1, forward strand.
CCAGCCTAATCCCACTTTCCAGTGCTTGGTCAGTAGCCTTGTAGGTTACGGCACTTCAAGTGCATATCCAAGTACTTTTTTAAATGCGATGAGGGTTTCTGCCTCTACCACCCTTTCAGGCAGTGAATTCCAGACACCCACCACCCTTTGGATGAAAAAAATAACTCAACTTCCCTCTAATCCTTCTACCAGTTACTCTAAATCTATACCCTCTGGTTATTGACCTCTGCTAAGGGAATTAAGTCCTTAGTAGCCACTCTCTAGGCCCCTCAATTTTATACACCTCAATTAAATCTCCTCTTGGCCTCTTTTCCAAAGCAAACAACCCCAACCTATCCAATCTTTCCTCATAGCTAAACTTCTCCAGTCCTGGCAACATCCTCAATTCTCCTGCACCCTCTCCAGTATGATCACATCTTTCCTGTAATGTGGTGACCAGAACTGTACGTAGTATTCTAGCTGTGGCCTAACTAGTTTTTTTTTACAGTTCAAGCATAACCTCCCTGCTCTTATTCTATGCCTCGGCTAATAAAGGAAAGCATCCCGTATGCCTTAACCACCTTATCTACCTGTCTTGCTACCTTTAGGGATCTGTGGATTTGCACTCCAAGGCCCCTCTGTTCCTCAACACTTCTCAGTATCGTAACATTTATTGTGTATTCCCTTACCTTGCCTATCTTTGTCCTTTTCCATCATTATGTTAAATCTGACAATTACATTCACTACCATCAAAATGTTCTCCCACTGATACCCCTTCCACCTGCCCAGCTTCATTCCCTAAAACTAAGTCCAGAACTGCCCCCTCTCTTGTTGGGCTTGCTGTGTACTGACTAACAAAGTTCTCCTGAATACATATTTTAAGAATTCCGTGCCCTCTGTACCTTTTACACCGATTGTATCCCAGTTAATATTAGGGTAGTTGAAATTCCCAACCCTTCCTGCCCTATTGTTTTTGCACTTCTCAGAAATGTGTCTACATATTTGCCCTTCTATCTCCCTCTGACTATTTGGGGGTCTATAGTCCACTCCCAGCAGTCTGATTGCCCCTTGTTCTTCAGTTCAACACGTAGGGCCTCATTTGATGGTCCTTCTAACGTATTCCTCCTCACAGCTGTAATTGTTTCTTTAACCAATATTATGACCACCCCTTCCTTTTTTATTCCCTCTATCTCATCTGAAAACCCTGTAACTAGGAATGTTGAGCTGCCATTCTTGCCCTACTTTAAGCCATGTTTCAGTAATAGACATGATATACTTCCATGTTTCTATCTATGCCCTCAGCTGGATCTGCCTTATTCACTAGACTCCTTGCATTGAAGTATATACAATTAAGTGCTGCCAAACCCCCCTCGTTTATTTTCTAGCCTTCCAAACTCGCTTACTAATTTTCTGCCTTCCATTTCCAGCTTTGCTTCTCTCTCTCCTCAATCTACGCTCCAGTTCCTACTCCCCTGCCAAGCTAGTTTTAAACCCCCCTCAACAACACTAGCAACCCTCCTCCCGTGAGAATATTGGTCCGAGCCCTGTTGAGGTGCAACCCGTCTGGCTTGTACGGATCCCACCTTCCCCAGAACTGGTCCCAATGCGTGAGGAATCTAAAGCCCTCCCTCCGGTCCCATCTCTCCAGCCACGCATTCGCTCCTATTTCTGTACTTGCTTGCGCGTGGCACCGGGAGTAATCTGGAGATTACTACCTTTTTGAGGTCCTGCTTATTAATCTCTTTCCAGCTTCCTAAAATCTGCCTGCAGGACTTCATCCTGCTTTCTGCCTATGTCATTGGTACTGATATAGACCATGACTTCTGACTGCTCCCCCTCCCTCCCCCTCAAAATGTCATATAAAATTGATGGGCAGGAAAAGACCAGCTGGTCCATCAAGCCTGCCCACACCATGATGGCATGACCATCATGGCTAAACACTTCTTCCCACCCATCCTTGTGTCCCCTCATCCTTCCCAGTCTGTTAAACTGGAATAATCTATTAGTTATTCTATTGCAGAAAATATCATTGTGTTGCTTGTGTGTGATCTCACTTTGACAAATAATGGATTGCTTTGCTCCCAGGCAGTACAACAGTGGCTTTTTAAAGTTACATTTAAGTTTTGGCTATCCTGTGTAGTACTGGTTCAGTATGGCTCAGGCTATTCCTATATTGGGAACGAACATAGGAACAGGCGTAAGCCATTCAGCCCCTCGAGCCTGTTTTGCCATTCAGTTAGATCATGGATGATCTGTATCTTAACTCCATTTACCTGCCTTGGTTCCATATCCCTTAATACCCTCGCCTAACAAAAATCTTACCAATCTCGGTTTTGAAATTTTCAGTTGACTTGGCCTCAACAGATTTTTGAGGGCGAGTGTTCCAGATTTCCACTGCTCTGTGAAGAAGTGTTTCCTGGCATCATGCCGAATGGCCAAGCTCTAATTTTAAGGTTATGCCCCCTTGTTCTGGATCTCCCACCAGAGGAAATAGTTTCTATTTACCCAATAAAATCCTTTAATCATCTTAAACACCTCAATTAGATCACCCCTTAATCTTCTATACTCAAGGGAATACAAGCCTAGTCTATCCAACCTGTCTTCATAATTTAACCCTTTTAGCCCCGGTACCATTCTGGTGAATCTGCGCTGCACCCCCTCCAAGGCCAATGTATCCTTCCTGAGGTTCGGTGCCCAGAACTGACTGCTGTACTCCAGAGGCAGTCTAACCAGAGCTTTATACAACTGTAGCATAACTTCTGTTTATATTTCACCCCCTTGAGATGAAGGCTAACATTCCGTATTGTAAAATTTCAAGCAGTCCCATCCCTCCTCCCTTCACAGCTGTCAAAGTCAGCTTCAACTCTGTACAGGATGGCACAGTTCTAGTTTGATTTCTGGCTTGCTTGAGTCAATCTCAGTCAGGGTGATGGTGGGAACACTTTAATTGACATCAGTAACTAGGGATAAGAAAGATCAACCAGGGCTTCTGCTCCCAATTACTATTGACTGACCCTTGCTGGAAGTACATTGATCCAAATGTTGTGTGAGAATGTGATTGATTGGACCTGACTAACTCAGCAACACTCACTTTCCAGGCTGGAGCATGAAAAGCTGACATTTGGGTGAAGTACTGCACAGCAGCCCCCGTGGAAAGCATGAATCAAAGCCTTTACGTGATAATGGCTCAGATGACAAAACTGGAATGGAAAAATTGAATAAAATTTCAAATACTAAAATAACATTTCAAAGTCAAAAATAAACACATTATGATCAGAATGATTGAATTTCCTATTAATTTAATCCAATTAATTACTGCTAGTTGATCGAGTAACTCTTCAATTCTACACGGTTCAAGTCATTTACTGGAGTGTAGTTACAATTCTTAACCATAAGTGTTCAATGTGTTGTAGAGTAAAACAAACAATTTTGATTAGACCGCATATGTGATTCATAAATATTGTTAGTTATGCTTGTTCTAATTTTGAAGTGTTTCTTTAAAAAAACAGTAATGTGAATTTAATGCGTTCCTTAGGTTTCTCTGTACAGCTACTCGCCAGAAAAACACTGGACAAAGCTATGAAGATGACCAAAGCCAGCCCCAGAATGGAGACAAAGGAGAGCCCAGCTCAACAGAGAAAACACTAATGGAGGAAAAGACCAAGCTGGAGGAGCAACTAAAGGACCTTACAGTAAGTGTAAAAGAACTAAACTTTACATTGATCCTGGTTGTGAAGGTAATAAGTCAGAGGATGTGCTGTTTTATAAGGATAGTAATATTTCTACCATGCAAAACAGAATGGCCCAAATTTCCTTGTTCATCTTGACCTAAAGACACTGTATTCTCGGTGGAATTTAGAGTGGGACCTGGTTATGCCGGGTCTCGCATTCTCTCCTCCCCATGTCTCCCTGCCCCCACCTGCCCATGAACATGTGGGCACATGCAAATGTTGAAATTATTCTGACATCATTCCTACCCCTGCGCTTTAACAACGCTTGGGCTCAAGCTTGGTTCCAGTTTTGCTAAGCTTGTTTGAGACGGGTAAAATGATTGAGATTCCCTACTGCAATCAACAGGAAATGCACAGATTAGTCTTTTTAAATCATCTTTGAGCACACTTGTGCTGGGGCCGAGCCCTGCTGCCAATTCATTGAGGCGAACGCCTTAGCTGTGCCATAGATGGCACGGGTGCCCATCAACAGTACGCAAATACTTTGAATCCCAGAATTTGGTCCATCAGAGGTGTATCGACAGTGAGCTGTAGTACCATGCCTGCTTCTGCCTCCCCAGAAAATTTGGCTCTAATGTATTCTTATAAATTGTAGGGCTGTGTTTCTTAAAGGCTGCACAGCATAATTGCCAAGTAATCACTGGCTTTGAGTTCCTTCAAAGCCTGGTTGCTGCTGAGGCTGGAGAGCAGAACCTGACCTTGTTTGTGGTTATGCCAGTTAGGAAAATTCAAACATGTTGGTATGTTATGCTCTGAGTTTCTGTGTTGATTCCAAATGGCTGTTTGTTTCTTTGTACTTTTTTTCAAGTGTAACAAAGGTATTTGCATCCGATACAGTGTAATGTCTAAAGTGTGACAGACAAGAAGTGCATGCATATGTATAAAGTTTTATATAAGGTAACTCTTTGCTGGGGTATGGTTGCACTGACACCGGCTGTACTCCAGCAACTTGACCAAGTGACTATTCTTCATATGTGAGTCTAGAAACTGAATTCCATCAGTCTATTTGATCCCTGGATCCCTAATGTGCACACATGCATTTCCAGCAGGCAATGCTGGGTAGTGTTCAAGAACAGGAAACCCTGGGCACATTTCCCTTCCCTAACCCAGGTGTGCCGATACCAATTGTAGTGCCCTTATCGTGGCTTCCATCTGCTAATTCAGCACAATGTTTGAACGTGTGACCTTTGAGGTCTTTATGGCTCAGGTAGTCATTGTCTTTACCAGCTGGGAGTTGTGTAACGGTAAATGTATAGATTAAATATAATAGAAATTAATCACGTTGATATATAAAATAGCTCCACTTTTAAATAAAAAATAAAACGGCACTGCAACTATTTGAAGTGAAAAAATTTATGTGGACACTTTTTATATTTTGTAGGACAAGTATAAACGAGCGCTAGCAGATACTGAAAACCTACGTCAAAGAAGCCAAAAACTGGTTGAAGAAGCTAAGTTATATGGTAAGAGCATCCCAACATTGGATACCAGTAATGTTGAATTTGCACACAATCCACACACTTCATTACTGTTGACTACACAGTTCTTTCACCTGCACACTGATGATATCAGAGAAGTTTGGGATGGTGCAGTCGTATCACCTGTGCTATTGGTGCGGGTACAGGAAGAGAGCTCTCTGGTGCTGCTAATTCACCAATGGGTAGGATTAACCAGCTCGTCCCTTGTTAGAACTTCTTGTGGTTGAATGTCCTTGGTTGATGTTTAACTGAGCAGCACATCAGAATGGTGTTTTCTCAAACCATGGTTGAAATTAAGTTAACAGGCTGCTTTAATAAAGATGAGTTTTTTAATTCATTGATGGGATGTGGGCGTCGCTGGCTAGGCCTGCATTTAGTGCCCATCCCTAATTGCCCTTGAGAAGATGGTGGTGAGCCGCCTTCTTGAACCGCTGCAGTCCATGTGGTGTAGGTACACCCACAATGCTGTTAGGAAGGGAGTTACAGGATTTTGGCCCAGCGACAGTGAAAGAACAGCGATACAGGTCCAAGTCAGGATGGTGTGTGGCTTGGAGGGGAACTTGTAGGTGGTGATGTTCCCATGCGTCTGCTGCCCTTGTCCTTCTAAGTGGTAGAGGTCGCGGGTTTGGAAGGTGCTGTTGAAGGAGCTTTGGCAAGTTGCTGCAGTGCATCTTGTAGATGGTACACACTGCAGTCACAGTGCGCCGGTGGTGGAGGGAGTGAATGTTGAAGGTGGATGGAGCGCCAATCAAGCGGGCTGCTTTATCCTGAATGGTGTCGAGCTTCTTGAGTGTTGTTGGAGCTGCACTCATCCAGGCAAGTGGAGAGTATTCTATCACACTCCTGACTTGTGCCTTGTAGGTGGTGGAAAGGCTTTGGGGAGTCAGGAGGTGAGACACTTGCCGCAGAATTCCCAGCCTCTGGCCTGCTCTTGTAGCCACAGTATTTATATGGCTGGTCCAGTTCAGTTTCTGATCAATGGTAACCCCCAGGATGTTGATAGTGGGGGATTCAGTGATGGTAATGCCATTGAATGTCAAGGGGAGATGGTTAGAGTCTCGCTTGTTGGAGATGGTCATTGCCTGGCACTTGTGTGGTGCGAATGTTAGTTGTAGAGCGAACTGCAACATCTTTGATTTAATGGCCTCTCGATGAGTTACCAAGTTTGAAAAATGAAGAACATTCTGACACTTTTTTTAATGCTTCAAGTAGGGGATCTTTAAAGTTATCTGAGGGTAAATTTTAGCCACCTCCATCCAGTAAGGATTTAGTTTGCGATGCAATCCACTGCGTCCTGTTTACATACAGCTGTTGTGCTATGGATAGAGCATAAATATAGACTGTTTTCTGCAATGTAATCGTGCCTTTGCAGCATTTAAGACCAAGGAAACCTTACACTTGGCTGTTCTAGATATGCCATCCTATGCCATTTAACCGTGCCTCAGTGTTTATCTGGTTTGTTCCAGCTCCAGTAATCACTTGGTTTGTGTTTTTTATTTGGTCTGTTCTAATTATAACTCATTCCTGTTTTGCTTTATTAAGACTCTTCTAACTTTTTTTGCATGGTCTGCTCTGATCTTGTACTAACTGTCATTTTTAAAAATCTCTGGTTTATTTTAATAATCTCTTTTTTTCGTTTGGAGTATTAACATTTACCTCACTTTGCTCTGTTCAGGCTCTTCCACTAATTACTTTTTTTGTATTATTTTGTCTGTTCTAGTATTAACTGTCTCATTCGTTCCCATCTTTGGTCTGTTTTAATACTAACAATTTTATCCTTCCTTCCAACACTACCTCCTTTTTTCCCCTTTTTAGTTTGTGTGCCTATGATTTCCTTCTTTCTCAGCATATTTTTTTCTTCAAACGCTAATAACTAATTGCATTATTTTTGCTTTGGTGTGTTAAAAAAATATTCAGGTTTCATTGATGTAGGTGAGATACTGCTCCACAATTACAGACATGCACACAATGGATAAGGGTAACCGTGAGTCTGCAGAGGACTTGTTCAAAAGCTGGCAAAGAAAATAAGCGTTATCTGGGTAATCATTTGGAGCAGAAACTTCTTCTGACTGAAATCAGAAGAGTAAGCAATGCTCGCCTGTTCTAACTGGGTATAAGGAGTATGATCTGGTGTTCGTAGGTGGTAAGCATAGTATGTCCTCTTCATCTGTGGCTCCCAGCAGAAGTACTTCAGCATCTCTGGATCTCCATTCATGGGTTGCTGGCTGAAATGCCGGTACGGTGGTATTCAGCATATTTCTTCTGTCTTGTGTAGTGATGATTTTAGGCTATTTCAATATCTGTAGAGAAGTGAAAAGACTATAGTTGGTTATGTACTTTGGGTTTTCTTCCTTCCTGGGGTGGGGGGAGGAGGCAAGCCTTGACTCCACCTGGTAACTATCCAGGTGGCATACTTGAAATCAAGACTTGCTGTGTGTGGAATTGCAGAAGCAGCCCATGCCCCATTGCTCTGTGGTGCAATCTTCCAGCATTCTTGAGAGTGGCCATTGAGCACAACACTGCTTAGGGTTGTCCTGGACAAAATAATTAGCTGAAAATATTGCAATGTATTTACCTTCTGGTAGTGATCGTTCTAGTCTTCACTGGAGTCCAAATGTTTCAGGTGTTATGTCTCCGACTCCACGATATTAAATTTGACAGTAAGCTGCACTTAGTGCTCTACATTTAGTAAGGACTACAATAGCTGAGTCAGAAGGTCATGTCTAGGTTCTTCGCCAGAGATTACTTTTAATCTGGGTCAAATTTGTTAACTTTTTTTATAATGACCCTTCCAACCTACTTCAAAGAATTATTTTTTCCTAAAAAGATTAGCTAACCTTAATCCACAGAGAAGAATTCAGGTGCAGTGAATTTACTGCTATATTTTGGGGAAAGCTGTATATTTCAAATTGTGCAGCTGTAATTTTTTACATTTATTTTTTCATTCCCGGGATATGGGTGTTGCTGGCAAGGCCAGCATTTATTACTCATCCCTAGTTGCACTCGAGAAGGTGCTGGTGAGCCGCCACCATGATCGCTGCAGTCCGTGTGGTGAAAGTACTCCCACAGTGCTGTTAGGTGGGGAGTTCCAGGATTTTGGCCCAGCGACGATGAAGGAATAGTGATATATTTTCAAGTCAGGATGGTTGGTGACTTAGAGGTGATGGTGTTCCCATGCATCTGCTACCCATGTCCTTCTAAGTGGTAGAGGTCATGGGTTTGGGAGGTGCTGTCAAAGAAGCCTTGGCGAGTTGCTGCAGTGCATCTTGTAGATGGTACACACTGCAGCCATGGTGCGCCGGTGGGGGAGGGAGTGAATGTTTAAGGTGGTGGATGGGGTGCCAATCAAGGTTGACTGCTTTGTCCTGGATGGTGTTGAGCTTCTTGCAATTACTAAAATCCCATTCTACATTGTGTGGTTAGAAAGATTTTAACCAATCTCAATTTTGCTTCAGTCCAGTATTGTTCTAGTATTTTGTTGCTTGGTGACTGTGTTTGACTGATAAAGGCTGAAACAGGTGTGACAAGAAATTTGTCTGACTGAAAGGGAGTGATAGTTCCCTCCCAGTACTGAGGCCATTTCCTCAGGTTTCTTTGACTCTTTACAATACTATAACATTTTCAAAGCACATACATGATTCTGGGCTATCGCCCATCCATTCAGCAGTTTCTCTTGTAACCAGTTTATAAAGGGGAGAGGGATAAACCAGAAAACTGGAGGCTAGTTAGCCTAACATTGATGGTGGTGAAGTTACTGGAAACCGCTCCGGGACAAAACAAAACTTGCATTTGGAATGCATGGGTTAACAAAGGAAAGCCAATACAATTTGTCTTTAACAAATCTATATCTGACTAACTTGATTTGAATTCTTTGATGAGGTACTAGAGAAGGTTGATCAAGGTAGTGCAGTAGATGTTGTGTATACAGGAAACTTTGGTTTATCCGGAGGTTGTATGTCCGGAATACTCGATCTAATGGCAAAAATCAGGAGCCGTTTTCTGTAAGTTTTTTTTTTAGATCTCGTTCGTTTTTTTTCTCCCAGTCAGCCACTGCAAGGTCTGTAGCTATAGCAACAGCTTCAGCTACAGACGCTTGCAGCTGCAGCCGACTCTTTAGAAGCTGTTGCTAAGCAACAGTGTTTGTTGTCAGATACGGAGATGAAAACCTCCGTCCGTATGCTTCAACATTAACTTTGTATGTCCGGCAGTTTTGATAGATCGGCAACACGCCGGTCCCGTCAGTGCTGGATATCACAAAGTTTCCTGTATATGGACATTCGACAAACTGCCACACAGGGGGCTTGTTAAGAAGGAAGCCCATGAAATTAAGGAGAAGGTGGCGGTATGGATGTGGAATTGGCTCAGTGACGGGAAGCAGAGGGTGGTGGTGGTGGATGGATGTTTTACAGACTGGGAGGTGGTTTGCAGTGGTGTTCCCCAAGGGTCAGTTTTGCGTCCATTAATCTTTTCAATTTTTATAAATGACCTAGACTCGGGTGCAGGGAGCAGCATTATAAAGTTTGCAGATGATATGAAACTTGGCAATGTAGTAGATAGTGATGAGAATAGTTGTAGACTTCAGGAAGACCTAGATGGGATGGTTAAATGGGCAGAAGTATAGCAGATGGCGTTCAATGTGGATAAGTGTGAAGTGGTTCACTTTGGTAGGGCTAATATGGAAAGACAGTATTCTATAAATGGCACGATTCTGAGAAGTGCAGAGAGACCTAGGTGTCCATATACACAAATCCTTAAAGGTGGCATGGCAAGTTGATGAGGTGGTTAAAAAAGCATATGGGTTACTTGGGCTTATAAATAGAGGAATATAAAAGCAAAGAGATCATGCTTGAACTTTATAAATTACTGGTTAGACCTCAGCTGGAGTATTGTGGACAATTCTGGGCACCACACTTCAGGAAAGATGTAAAGGCCTTAGAAAGGGTACAGAGGAGGTTTACCAGCATGTTACCAGGGATGAGGAACTTAGTTATGAGGAGAAGTTGGAAAAGTTAGGACTGTTCCCCTTGGAACAGAGAAGGTTAAGAGGTGACCTAATAGAGGTTTTCAAGACGATGAGAGGTTTTGATGGAACATTTAGAGAAAAACATGCCCTCTGGCAAGTGAGTCAATAACCAGAGGTCATAGATTTAAAATCATTGGCAAAAAATCTAGAGGGGAGATGAGAATTTGTTTTACCGGTGTCGGGATTTAGAATGCTCTATCTGACGAGGTGGTGGAAGCTGATTCCATAAATAATTTTAAAAGGGAATTGGCCAGGTATTTGAGGATTACGGACAAAGTGCAGATGTGGCACTAAGCATGACTGCTCTTTGAGAGAGCCAGCACAGGCACGACGGGCTGAATCATCTACCGTGCTGTAAATAGTAGCAATTTGATTTAATCCACAACAGCACATACTGCAATGTTATAAGGACATTTTATTTGAGTTAGGCTAAGAGAAACAGGAGGTTCTCTTTTTTTTACTGCCACTGAGTGTTTGAATTTTGTATACCTGGCTAGTCTGCTCTTGGTCCTGCTCCCTTATTGACAGTCAGAAGTTCTTTTAAAAACAAGTCATTTTAAAGTTACTTTTTAAAGCATATTTTTTTCTACAACCAGGCAATTTGACGCTTGGCAATAGCTATTAATCTTAAAGCAGAAGTCTCAACATTTTTATCTCTTTTCTGCATATGTTTTGTTTCCTGGTTTTGGGGTGAACTTTTGTTCTCGATCAAGCTGATGGGGATCAGAATTGGGGATTCAGCACTGTTCCATTTAATTTGCCCACGCACAATATTAAGCACTGCTTGCCTGAAAGATGTTACTTTTTAACCTCAAAAGGATATTCCCTACTGTACCTGTCTGAATGTTTTTCCTATTGCCTGTACCAGCCTTCCGTGGTGCTTTTCTCAGGTGAGATCGGCTATTACTAACAATTTATTGTGGAAACTTTAGTCTATGCTAACTTTTGTTCTGAATCGAGGGGTGGGGGAAACAGTAAATGGCTTAGGAATGTCTTAACATTTAATCTTGAGATGCTTTTATTTCACCTGGATGCCATTAGTCCTTCTGGATTGAATTTTTTTTATTGATGGAAACAAGTCTATTTTGCAAAGGTTAGCTAATGCAATGATATGTTTTTTACATTATGCTTAAATTAGCTATTGCTGTAAATTAGAATAAAGGCTAATTTCAATTATAAAAAATGTAGTCATGATGCTTCTTAAAGTAGATTGACATTAGCCTATCTATAAGTTGGTTAAATTCATAGAAGTAATTGCACTGTGCTGATTGAGTTGTATTGAGCAATTATGAAATGTGTCAAGAGAATAAAGATTTTTTTAAAAAGCAGAAACATTGGTATATTTGTCAGGTAAAATGGCAAAAAGTCACAGTGGAGAAGAAATAACCTAGTGGAACTCTGATGGTATAGATACCAGCACCTTGAGTGAAGCTAGAATGTTACCATTGCTATAGGCAAAGCAAAGTAATCTAGGATTTGCTTTCACAGTTCCCTTTCTAGTGTTTTTAATGTTTCCCTCTCTATTGCTTTCTTTTGTGCATTTTATTTACACTGGAATCCCATCAGATTTTTTGACTCTCATTTTTCCCTTTAAGGTATTCAGGGTTTCTGCAAGGACCTGTTGGAGGTAGCAGATGTTCTTGAGAAAGCAACGGAGAGCGTGCCCAAAGAGGAGATCACAGAACAGAACCCCCATTTGAAGAGTCTTTACGAGGGTCTCATCATGACCGATGGGCAACTTCAGAAAGTGTTTTCCAAGTATGGCCTTGTCAAATTGAATCCCATTGGAGCCAAATTTGATCCCTATGAGCACGAAGCTCTTTTCCACACTCCCGTGGAAGGGAAGGAGCCAGGCTCTGTGGCGCTGGTGACCAAGATAGGGTACAAGCTTCATGGACGCACCCTACGGCCAGCATTAGTTGGTGTTGTCAAAGGAGCAGATTGACGGTGCTCAGGACTGACTAATGCAGTATAGTTCAAGAAAGACCATACAGTTCATGTTCTTTGGCTAATGGATCTTTTGTTTTGGTGTTTATGAAGTATTGAAGATAATCCTGATTTTTTACAACAAATAAGGGTCTGCAGGTTTGAAAGGTACTTCACTATTAAAAGTGAAAGTGTGCTGACTTCATTAAAATGAGCTAATCTTTCTGTTGGTCACCAATAAATATTCAGATCTTTTAATAGCCTCCCATAGAGTTTACTGTTGACTCTTTTTCAGGTTCAAAATGTTGGGCGGTGCAGCTTGCATTTGGTTCCAGTTCTAGTCTGATTTTTGTGATTGTGTAGTTGTCTTTTGGCACAATGCCTCATTGCTCTTTTCCCTGTTAATCCCAACCAGACCACCTATTATTGTAACCGCTAAGTTGGTCTTCATGTCATAACAGAAAGAAAAGTCCGTTATTCAAAGTATCCACTTGCATGGTCTTATTGTGCATAAATAATCAATAACTGTCCACTTTGTGGCCTGTTTAGTATTTTACACTTGATCTTTAAAATTGTGAATTGTACACTGTACAAAATTGATTTTAATTTTAGTTTAAACTTTACTGTTGGAAAACTAATCAGGTTATGAAATATTCCATTTAATATTCGAGTGTTGTATGTTCTGAGAATTGGTATAGGTGCCATTCTTTTCTGTTGCAATGTCACTAGTAGTACAACAACAGGAACATGTTAAATGGAAATATTCCCTGTACATTCTGTGGATTACAAGGAACGATTGTATAAATGAACAGATTTTTTTTTCTCCTCACTTGTGGGAACACTAAAAGCTAACTACTTCAATTGCTAAAGATACCACAATATTTTAAAAATAAATTTGATCCAATTTGAACTAATGGTTTGAATCTATTCTAAATTATGTCGATAAAACTAGTATTGTAAATTTTAATTATTGACTTAAAATAAAGGAATATCATATGGTCATGGGTGGGGGTGGGGTGGTTGGGGTTCTTTCATGTTTTTCATAGCATTTTTTAAGTAAAAAAAACAAGCACATTAGCTATTACAATAGAAGACAAATAGTTTTCCTGTCAAATTTATAATTTGAAACCTCCAAATCTAATTAATCTTAACGGACTTAGAATTAATTGAATATTTTTGCCCTTATTGTTAGACTTCAGGAGAAGTTAGTCTAGTTGGCCTGTAGATGGAGTTGCTTAGTTGGACTGTTGCCTAGTGCACCACTTGTAAGTTGCAATAAAAAGAAAAATACTCCAAATACTGGAATCAAACAAAATCAGAATATTGGATTCAGAGCAGATCAGTCAGCATCTGTGAAGAGTATAGACAAGTTAGCATTTTGAAGAAGGGTCTGTGTCTGAAGATCTACTTAGCTTCTTTCCACAGATGATGACTGACGTGCTGTGTGTTCCAAGCACTTGTAAGTTGCATCCACCTCTTAAATTATTTCAGCGACTGCAAATTTCCATGGAGACATTAGTTCTCTCACTGCAGCGTAATATGTTGCAAGATTGGAGAACTGAGATCAGACATACAAAGTGCTGATTCAAACATCACTACTTGCATTTCCTTGAAACAAACAGGAAATGTTGAAAATGCTCAGCAGATTAGGCAGCATCTGTGAATGGAGTAATGTAGGGTTAACATTTCAAGTCGATGACCTTGTGTCAGTATTTCAGCATCTGCAGTATTTTGCTTTTAAACCATTTAGTACAATTTGACCTGTAAGTAGTAAATTCATTTTTTTTAAACTGAGTAGTGTAATGTCATTTTAAGGGAATAGTAATTATTGGCTAAGGTACTTCCAGTAATGAAAGCATGAATATCATTATATTGATTATTACATTTGTAATACTAAACATGTAGTTGAGGTTTTTTAACATAACTGACAAATTTAAGCAGGTGGAACAGACTGGCAGATAACCCTGCCTTGTTCCCTTCTCTGCAGCAAGTCCAACAAAGCTGGGTAGGCAAAGAAAAATAGGAGGCCCTCTTTTTTTTTAAAAAAAACCTTAATTGCATGAAAACTACATTCATAAATTATGAATTTGTAACTAAATGTATGGAAAAAAATTATTGAAATATGCACTGAATATGTTCTGCATCTAACTATGGGTTAGTTTAAAAGGGTCTACTATCATTTCAGTTGGATATGATAGTATAAAAAATCTTTTTTGATGAGCCAGTGCAATTGGTGAAGTACTCCGCTGTACAAAATATAAGGGTCCTAGATTTGAACAGCAGCCTGTGCTGAGTCTGAAAGTTAACAGTAGGGGTGCTACAATTGATCTTGGCATTCCTGAGGGGGAAGGAACCAAGGCTTCCAATCTGGAAAGTACACAGGGCCAATTTTAACTACCGGCATGAGTCCTGTGGCCTGGGCCTCATTTACATTCCACCAGTGCGCTACAGCGCCCTGCTGCAGCTCGCTGTTTCTGGGAGGGCGAGAAATCAACCAGTCCCCACAGTGAGCCGGCTGACAGTTGGGTGGGAGGGTGTTTGTGGGCCCAGCAGGAACACCACTGTTCCTCCTGGCCCCCCCAAAAACAAATTGGACATTTCCTGGGCCCTTTTGTGAGCGGCCTCTAGTAGTCATAGGGCCCCGATTTGCATATTACAAGTAGCCCTCTGCCTGAAACAGGTGGGTATTTCTGCCCTCCCATGTCGAGACCCTGCCCAAGATGGTGGTGCCCTGAGCAGCAGCATAAATAGGTGGATGGAGTTAAAATTGGCCCTCGTGGATGCGATTGGGCTAAACTGTGATGTTCCCCCATCGTGCAATAGTCTCCATTCACTGTCTATACTCGCCCATGAATATTGGCCATTTGGTTGAGCTAACAGAACTGCCAACACTCATAGAACTGTACCCCATCATGATGTATTACCTTCAGGGGAAGAGAAGGGGGAAAAAATAAAAATTCACCTTAAAGTAATATGGAGCTGGATTTTCTTGTGAAGTATCACCTGTCTTAATGTAAAATGGAGTCATGCCTACTGTCACTAGTCTAATATAGCACCAAAATTATCCTAAAAACGCACCAGTCCCCTTTGATGCCCACTGCTACATTTAAATAGGGTCGTGTGGTTGTGGCTAACCTCTCCAATCTGGTTTAGAAAGAAAGAACTTGCATTTATATACTGCCTTTCATGACCTCCGGATGCCCCAAGTTGTTTCACAGCCAATTAAGTACTTTTGAAGTGTGTTCACTTTTGTAATGCAGGGTAAACACACCAGCCAATTTGTGAAAAGCATGGTCCCACAAGCAGCAATAAGATAAATGACCTGATGATCTGTTTTGGTGATGTTGGTTAAGGGATAAATGTTAGCCAGAACACCGGGAGAACTCCCCTGCTCTTTGAAATGTGCCATGGCATTACAAAAGTGAACATACTTCAAAAATGCTTCACCTTAGAGGGCAGGTGGGACCTTCATCTAACATCTCATCCAAAAGCCAGCATCTCCAACAGTGCAGCATAGGTGTATGCTGAGGTTATGTAGGTTTCTTCGAGTGGGGCCTGAACCCACAAGTTACTTGGGCAGAAATAAAAGTGCTACCACTGAGCTAAGGCTGCCACCTGAACATTTGTCCCAAATTATCTCTGTTGTTATAAAGTGGCAGTAGGAGCATCAGTAAGCCCTTGTGGCAGGCAATGTGGGGTACCAGAGTGGTTTGGACTAAAGATGTACTTGGATGTTTCAAAGGTTCTCATTTGCATAAGAGTTTTTCTGACACGCAGGTGTTGAGCGAGTATGAAAGGTGAGTGAAGGTTGTATGCGTGGTAGAGGATGTGGGTTGGCAATTAATTTGGCTCCCCTTATGAGGTCATTGAACCTCTTCCTGCAATGTGTGGCAGTTCTTGTAGTCTGAGAAGTTGCCATCTTCCTTCATATAACCTGACCGTCCCTTTTATGATGCTTCATGCCCAAGAGTCTATCCCTTCTGATTCTGACTTCAGCCAGCAACACTTCCACAGATGTATCTGAAAATCTAAGCTCTTAAAGAGCTGGGGCGTGAGTCACCGAAGAACATTTCCATGCTGAGACGTTAAGTGGAGGAATGCACAGTTTGTTAGACAAACTGATAGAGGATCATATAAATTGGCAAACACATTGTGTATCTTGTCATTCTATGACAGAAGTGTGAGAAGTTAGAAGTGTACTTGGCTGTTTTTAAAAATATCTGCTGCACTGGTTAGGAAGGTCTTTGGTTCAAGCATAGTTCTGCACTGAGTTAGCTGATCAAGCAACACAATTGGCCTCCGCACCCTTGGCTAGGAAAAGATCAGCAAGGGTTTCCATTCCTCTGCTAGATAGTGACTCCCTATTGAAACACAGCCTCATCAGATATCCACAAAAGGACATGATTAGACTTGGCTATGATGGCCCAAAGTCTGAACCCACCTGGACTTACTGCTTAACTTGAAAAATGGCCACTTGTGCAAGGTACTGGAGGGGAGGGGTAGATCAACAGTCATGGACCTGTGATTACAAGAGTTGGTGTTTTCTGTGAATAGGGGAGGAAATTGGGGAAAATAAATAAATTATTGTCCAGAGAGATGTGAAAACACACTTTTTAAATGAAGAAAATTGGTGCAGTAATGTATTTCCACTAGTCACCATCACTAGTATGGTCTGAAATAAGAGACAAAACTGCACCACAGTATAGTAAAATGTGTGAATACAGATCTTAATGGCCCAGAAATTGCTGGAGCAGGGCACCTCCTGGCAAGCATCGTGAATTGGATTTTTTTCTTCACCCTTCAGATCGTATTATTTTTGCACCGCAAATTGCTGGACGTGCAAATTGATAACGGCGTGGCAACATCAATGTGGCATCTAGGACCTCCTGAACGTCAGGTTCATAGTCTAGCTCCTTAACCAATACTACTACTTTCATATGAAGGGAAAAGCTTGTCTAGTTTGGCTATCCAGAGATGCTGAGATAAGAAATGGGGTGCCTCCCACAAGAGATCTTAGTGGGCAGGTTGATGTGTTCCATGATCTGGGACTCGTGGCCAGTCGCTCTTCGGGTCATCCCTCATCTTCCACTTGTGGAACAGGTGGCTGTATCGTCCATGCCCTGTGCGGATTTGGTTGAGCGCTGTCCACTGTTTGAGGGAGGTCGAAGCCAGGGACCTCTGCTGTTGGGTCAGTGATGAAGTGTTGGTTCTTTATGTTGCATGTGTCCCATGATTCTATCCATCTGGATAGTGAGTTGAAGCTGCATGAATATTGGCTGCTGTTTCCCAGAATGGCCGGCGTGATTTGAAGGGCTTTCGTGGTGGGTTTATGGAAAGGTCGATCCTACTCATGATTTTTTCCATCTCACGGAGCATGGTGGTGTGACGATTGGCAGATGGGGCAACGTGGGAAAGCACCGGGAGCCATTAAGCTGGAGTAGACTTGAGCATCCCTGACACCATCCTCATGGGTTGTCTGGTTTGGCTATTCATTTGATGGCTGAGAAACCGAGTTAAGAAATCGGGTGCCTCCCGCAACAGATCTTAATGGGCAGGTTGATGTCATGTGTTCCATGGTCTGGGACTCATGGCGTTTGGCTGCACGTCCACGATCTTTGTGTGCGGCAGAGTAGACAAGGGCCAGTGTTGCGGTGGAAAATGTTCTGGCTTTGCTCCCCCATAATGTTCCAGCGAGTTTCCAGACCAGGTTCACCCTGGATTTTACTTTTGGGTGGTGGTGAGATGAGGCCGATAGGTGAGAGTCCTGTCCATGGTGACATCCAGGTATTTTGGGTGGGGTTCAGGGGTAAGTTGCCTTCCGCATAAAGAAACGTTGAGTTCTTTCCAGGCGGCGTTGTTGTTCAGATGAAATGGCGACACAACTGTTTTCTCTGGATTGGGGCGGAGGCGTCAGGTCCAGAAGTAGCATTCCAGTAGGTCCAGGTCACTTGTGAGCATCCTACTTGCTTCCTGTAGCATTGATTGCTTCAGCAGTGCTGTGTCATCGGCTTAGGTGAACTATCGGGATTTGGTGCAGGGCATGTCCGCTGGGTAGATGTTGAAAAAGGCCGTTGTGTGGCAGACAATTGTTGAGCATTTGTGTTTGGCTGGTCTTGTCACCAAGATAGACGCGGAACTTATGGTTGCGCGTGAGGGTGTTGATAAGCCTGAGAGTCTCGCGGCATTGGATGATTATTGAAAGCTCCAGTAGCGGGCCTTTGTACCAGACAGTGTTGTATGCCGATGACAATGCAATGAAGGCAACTCCAGTCTTCAGCTATTTCTGGAACCGTACCTCAATGTTGACAGTGAGTGCAAGGACCTGGTCAGAGCAGCAGCTTCCCCCGCTGAAGCCTGCCTGCTCATTTTGGGAGGGTGGCTTCTAAAGTCAGTTTTATCCGGTTATGGACAAACCATTCGACCACCTTGTAGGCTGTAGACAGAGGATGATAGAGTGGTAACTTTTGGGATTGCTAGTTGGATTTCCTGGCTTTAAGATGGCAATGACTTTGGAATGGCGCCAGACTTCTGGGATTATCCCAGTGTCAAGGATGTTGGAGGAGAGTTTGGCAAGCCACATCCATCCATTTGGGCCCAGGTTCTTTGGCATCTACCCAGATTTCCTTCGATCCCAGCGGCACTCCTAGACTCAGTGGCTGTCAGCGCTGTGTCCACCTCTTCGGTGGTGAAGGCCGTGGAAAAGGTGGTGTGCGGAACGGCTTTTTGCAGAGAGTTTAAGCAGCTTTTTCACTGCGTTTGTTTTTGGTGGTAGTCGTTGCCTTGGAGTTGTTTAGGAGGCAGGTCGCAATGGCATCTGCACTGACCTTTGGCGCCACCTCACTGCCCTGGCGGAGCAGCTTCCAGGATTTCCTGCTGGAATGTGAGAAATCCAGGTTTTCGGTGGTTTCTCGCCATCGTGCTAATCTGCCTTTGTCCAGGGAATCCATGAGTGCTGTTGCTGTATCTGGGTCTTGAGTGACATTGAACTCTGCCAGCAATCTCTCACTCTCCTGGGACCAGCATAGCACGTACTCTTTCTTGTAACCACGCAGGATGCATCTGGCGGCCCATCACTTTCAGCAGTTGAGCAAAACGATTGTAGTTTTTGGGAACGGCAGTATTCTCTGCATTATGTCTTCGACAATGCTTGTGAAGGTGGGCCCTGAAGCCTCATGAAAGTTCCATCTTGGTTTCGGGACCAAGGCGACTATCGGCACCTTGATCCCTACATGTACGATGCTGGCTTGGTGTTGTGAGCGGGGAAAGCGCTCGAGAATCTTCTGGGAGCAGGTGAGCAGCGGTCACCGGTTCTGAAACAGATGTCTGGTGAGTATTCCTTTTGCCAGCGAGCAGAGAAAAAGGTGCCTGGCTGTTTGGCATCGAAGATGAGATGGATAGCGGTGGCCAGCACCTAGTCATCTAATTGTTCACCCACTCGGTCTACTTTTTGGTAGTGCAACATGTGGTGGTGTCTGTTGAAATCGCCAATGTAGATGGCTTTGTGGTTAGCAGTTGGTAGGGCGATGGTTGGCTATGTCTCCGTCAGCAGATTGTAGACGTTCACGATGGTCAGCTTGCCCACTCTGATTGTGATGGAAAACGGTGAGCTGTCTGCCAGTGAAATTTCTTCAGCTTTGGTAATTAGGTCAGCCTGGACATATGTGGCCATACCGTATTTTGCATGGGATCGGTATGTTATGTGGAATCCATGGATCTGTGTCCAGTATGGGTTGGGCTCAAATAGGTGGATTTCTTGGAGGGCAAGAATGTCGATCATTTGAGTTCTAAGTTCCCTTGACTAGATCTCACACTTAGCTCTAGATAGGCCTTCAACGTTGAGTTGATAAATGTGGAATGCTGGGCTGATTATCTTGGTTGGTTGGTCAGTTGGTCCTGAAAGGACCTTTGGTTGACAGGTTCGATGCTTTCATGCTTTTCAGACCGGGAGGCCGCTTTCGGCCGTTTGGTCATCATCTTGATGACATTAGCTGGCAAGTTCTCGGTGAATTAGCACACACGAGACTACGTGTAAGTTATCATCAGCTCCCCAACCTTAATCAATTCACCCTGTATCCTTCTCTGCCGTACGCTCTGTTTCGTTATCCTTAAATTTAATCCTTAACCAATTAAATTTAAGGTTAAAGAAACCGAGCCTATGACAGAGAAG
The DNA here is from genome assembly GCF_052327205.1 of Somniosus microcephalus. Lineage (NCBI taxonomy): Eukaryota > Metazoa > Chordata > Chondrichthyes > Squaliformes > Somniosidae > Somniosus > Somniosus microcephalus. The sequence continues at coordinate 112,099,058 of NC_140988.1, forward strand.
GAAACAGGGTGAATTAAAGTCAAATTAGATACAGAAAGAGAAATAAAGAGAGGGAGAGTAGATTAAGAGCAAGAAAAAAAGACAGGAAAAGTAAGAAAAAAGCATTTAAATTTAAAAAATCTCTAGGAACAAGTTACTTCCTCCGGGAGTGAGGCTCCACAGTTTCATTGTTCTCTTCCTGGGCTTCCAAGGTTGAGTGGCACATTAGGACCATAAATCATGTCATTAACAGGGTCTTTATGACATGAATTACCAGTTCTAAATGGCTGCAGCAGGATTAATTCGTATTAACAATGAAGAGGATCACGGCAGGGTTGCAATTTTTTTTGGTTTTGGTAAGTCTAACAGCAAATGTGGCGAATTGGAACTCCTGGCATATTTCTTTGCCACAAATTGCTGGGTTTTGGTGGCTGCTGTGAACTCCATTATTTTTCCAGCAATTTCTGAGCCACTATTGCATATAGTCAAACACTTTCAAGTAGCTACCTATACAATGCAAAAATACTTACTAATCCCCTCCTATGTGGATTAACTGCTGGTTTACTCTCCATAAACTTCAGCTCATCCAAAACTCTTGCACCAATTCCCACTCACTCATCACTGTTGTCCTTGGCTCCCAGCCCCCCAAAACCTCCCATTTAAAATTCTCATCCACATTTTTAAATCCCTTCATGGCTTTACACCTCCCTATCTCTGTAACCTCCTCCAGCACTGCAACTCCCTACCCACCCATACAACATCTCGTGCATCCCCCTCTCTTCGTCCCATTAGTGGTCGTGCCTTCAGCTGCCTAGCCCCTATGCTCTGGTGTTCCCTTCCTAAACCCCTCTGCCTCTCCTCCTTAAACCCATCTCTTTGACCAAGCTTTTGCTGACCCCTCCTAATCTCTCTCTTTGACTTGCTGTCTATTTTTTTCTGGTTACACCTTTGTGCAGTGACTTGGGGTGTTTACATATAACTGCAAGTAGTTGTTGTCTGTTGGTGCCCACATTTGATTTTCTTCGTATTTAAGTGATGCAGGCAACAGCTGCATATGTACTGTCCACACACATCAGTGAAGTTGATGAAGGCAGACCTTTGTGCCTGCATATTCTATTGCACACATGTAACCCTGCTCCCTGGTTTCTAACAATATAGTCATTATGTGAATGGTGGTACAGTGACCTGCCAGTTGTGTTTTTTTTAAAACTTTCAAACCTTCTGCTTATTGATGATTCTCATACTTGTTACTCATACTGCACCGATATGCATCATTACAAAAATATGACCCACTCCCTCCAGGTGGTTTCACTACCAGTGTGAATTAGAATCATACAGCACAGAAGGATGCCATTCAGCCCATTATGTCTGTGTCGACTCTTTGAGCTATCCAGTTAGTCCCACTTCCCTGCTCTTTGCCCAATAACCCTGCAATTTTTTTTGTTTTCAAGTATTTATCCAATTCCCTTTTGAAAGTTACTATTGAATCTGCTTCCATCACCCTTTTCAGACAGTGCATTCCAGATCATAACTCTCTGCGTAAAAAATATCATTTCCCTTCTGGATTTTTTGCCAAATATCTTGAATCTGGGTACTAACCTTCCTGTCAGTGGAAATAGCTTCTTTTTTACTCTATCAAAACCCTAGTTCCTCAAACAAAAAGCAAATTAATGCAAACACACATTTAAAATAGGCACCAAGCAATCTTTACGAACCAATAATCACCAATATGGTATCTTTGCAGAGGCTGAAGTAACAGGTCGATTGAAGCTGATCCAAAGGCTAAGCAGAATGTCACGGCAACTATAGAATAAAACTAGAAAATTGATTTGTCTGTGTTATTTCGTTTTTGGTGTTGAATCAGTGATGATAAAATTGTAGTGTAAAACATTACAATGCCGAAACAAGACTGCTTGACAGACCTACATCAGATTGGAAGATCTGATGGAAGGCCCTGGGTCTAGCAATGTTAATACAATCTGCTTTTATCTCTGGGAACCAAATTCACTCAAATGTTGTAAGGATTACCACTCCAAGCCTCATCCTCCACCGATCTATGGTCAGGTAGGATTATACCAATATTTTTTTGTCCTACAGCCAGATCTGGGTGCTACATTTTGAAGGGCTCTTTGCAATAGACCTCTTGGGGCACTTCCAACAAACATAAATTGCATTTATATAGCACCTTTAACATAGGCAAACATCCCAAGGCAACACTTATTGATGAAGATATCTGTATATGTAATTCCCAGTGCTTTGTGTGTTGTTCAGATCTGAAACTCCATGGCCATCTCACCTTATATTTGATGACCTTTAAAAATCCTTATTCATTCAATCACCTCTGGAATGAAATTTGTATGAAAATGTGTGATATTTAGTCTATTTCTGGGTCAGTACGATTGAGACCATCCATTCAGCTGCCTCTGCCGCTTCCCTCCCTTCCCCTAGCCCACCAAGCAAAACTTTCTCTAAAGTTCCCCCCTGCCCTAGCCCTGAACTCGCATCTTTCTCTAGTTTCTCTAATATTTCCCCTCATGCCCTCTCCGAGCTCATTTTGTCCATGAGACTCTACCTCCTGCTCTCTCAACCCTATTCCTACCAGTTGACCACCAAACTTTCCCTCCTGGCCCCCATGTTAGCTAACATTAACTGTTTCCTCAGGTACTGTTCCCTCCCCTTCAAATCTGCCATGAACACCCCCCTTCTCAAAAAATCCACCCTTGACCCTTCTGTCCTTGCAAACTACCACCCCATCTCCAACCTCCCTTTCCTCTCAAGTCCTTGAGCATGCTGTCACTTCCCAAATCCATGCTCATCTTTCCTGCAACTCCTGTTTGAACCCCTCCAATCAGGTTTCAGCCCCTGCCACAACACTGAAACAGTCCTAATCAAAGTCATGAATGAAATCTTATGCGACTGTGGTAAACTATCCCTCCTCTGCCTTCTATACCTGTCTGCAGTCTTTGACATGGTTGACCCCACCATCCTCCTCCAATGCCTGTCCTCTGTTGTTCAGCTGGGTGAGACTGCACTTGCCTGGTTCAATTCTTATCTATCTAATCATAGCCAGAGAATCACCTGCTATGGCTTCTCTTCCTGCACCATTACCTCAGGAGTCCCCCAAGGATCTATCTTTGGCCTCCTATTTATCATCTATATGCTACCACTTGGCGACATCATACTAAGACACGTCAGGTTTGACACGTACGCTGATGACACCCAGCTCTATCTCACCATCACCTCTCTCGACACCTCCACTGCCTTGGATTTGTTACACTGCTTTTCTGACATCCAGTACTGGATGAGTAGAAATTTCCTCCAACTAAATAGTGGGAAGACCAAAGCCATTGTCTTCGATGACTGTAACAAACTCCGTTCCCTAGCCACTGACTCCATCCATCTCCCCGGCTCCTGTGAGGCTGAACCGCTTGCAACCTTGCCGTCCTATTTGACCCTGAGCTTGGCTTCCGACCCCATAATCCTCTCCATCACCAAAACTGCCTACTTCCACCTCCGTAACATTGCCCACCTCCACTCATCTGCTGTCGAAACCCTCATTCATGCCTCTTAGCTCTAGTGGCAGCTGTGGCTCAGTTGGTAACACTCTCACCGGAGTCAGAATGTTGTGGGTTCAAGTCCCACTTGAGAGACTTCAGCACAAAAATCTAGGCTGCCACTCCAGTGTAGTACTGAGGGGGTGCTGCACTGTTGAAAGTGCCGTCTTTCGGATGAGACGTTAAAGCGAGGCCCCGTCTGCCCCCTCAGGTGGGCATGAAAGATCCTGTCACTATTTCGAAGAGCAGTGGAGTTCTCCCTGGTGTTCTGGCCAATATTTATCCCTCAATCAACATCATTAAAACAGATTATCTGGTCATTATCACATTGCTGTTTGTGGGAGCTTGCTGTGTGCAAATTTGTCATGAAAGGCATTATATAAATGTCTTTAGACTCAACTATTCCAATTCTTTCCTAGCCTGCCTCCCACGTTGCACCCTCTGCAAACTTGAGCTCATCCAAAACACTGCTCCCCGTATCCTAACTCGCACCAAGTCCCATTCACCTGTCACCCGTGCTCGCTGCCCTACACTGGCTCCCGGTCCAGCAACACCTCGATTTAAAAAATTCTCATCCTTGTTTTCAAATCTCTCCATGGCCTCGCCCCTCCCCTATGCAGCTGAAGGCACAGCCGCCAATGGTGGAGTGATGAAAATGGGGCATGTGCAAGAGGCCCGAATTGGAGAAGTGCAGAGATCGCAGAGGGTTGTCAGGCTGAAGGAGGTTACAGAAATGGTCTGGTTCATCCGCAGTGGCCAGGGAGAGGGATGGAGTCAGTGGAAAGGGTTCAAAAACAATAGCTGCAATTTTGCCAGCGCTGAGAGGGCGGGTTCGGAGGTGGGTCCGGAGGTGGGTCAGGTGTTAAAGTCAAAATTATTGACGACGGGTCGGGAACCTGCCTCCGCGTGAGGTTTAAGAGTGTCGGGTCTGTGATTTCATAACAGACTCGACACCACGTGGCGGGTAAGGATTTTAAGGCACTTAACTCCTTGTTAAGTACTTGTTAACTGCTATTTTGAGAGCCTTTTGCAATTTTCCAACATTTTATTCAGGTTTCATGACGTTCGGAGATCACGCCAAGTAAGTGTGTTGAGAAGACCAATGAGCTGGAAACTTCACAACTGCAGTCTAAAAGCTGCACTCTCAAATCTGTTCAATTTCAAATGTCAGAGGTTGCTGATTTCACGATTTGGCAGACTGTCTTGAGGCTGTAAGTGTCTGTTGTTAACTCTATATCCACTGTGACCGGCGTTACTGGACAGAAAAGGCACTCTCACCCTTCACTATGCCACCTCAAATTATGATCACACAAATGGCAATGATGTCAAACGTTCATACAAGATTAATTTATTCCAATATAATAAAAGAACAGAAACTTAACATTGAATTCTATCAAAACACCCAAGTGGCATGGAAGTTCAAGCGCTTGGAGAGAAGCCCCCACTTGCATATTGCCTCCCGCCATCCTCTGAGGAGTCCTCCTGCTCTTCCTCCTGGACAGTAGGGAGGGGGGGCTCTTGATGGTCCTGTGGGAGAGTAGACATGTGATATGTAGATTGCAGACTAATCCCATTGTGCACATGATGAGCATTCAATTTCTAATGACACCAGATGCCATTAAGTGTCACTCATGAAAGCCAAATAAGTTGGGTGGAAAAGCATTCTATCACCAGGTTATTCAACTGAGCCCATCTCTCCACCCCCACTTCAAGCTGTTCCACTGATCCCACAATTTCCAGAGCGGCCTTGTCAGTGTTGGTCAGCTGGGACAAGGATGGTGGTCTTCCTCCTGTTTTCTCCCTCTCTTATCGTGGCCTCTCTTTTCCTGCAATGAGGGAAATAAGTAGTTTCAGTGAGAGTGATGGAATGAGTGTAAAGAATGGATAGGATAGATGTTTAGAGGGAGACTGTGAAGGAGTGGGTTCCCATTACAAAGTTCCCTCCTTTTGAGTTGTTAGTTGTCGTCAGTGCATAACCTTGAGGGTGGGTGCGAGGGGTGCATAGTAAGATGGGGAAGTTAATCTGTGCACAGGGCGAGAGGGATGGGGGATGGTGCAAGGAGTAGGGTTAGCAATGCAGAGTGATGGGGATGTGATGACAGGCACAGCAGAATTAAGGTAAGTGAGCTTTTATACTCACTTATCCAGAATGCAGATGATCATTGAACCTTTTCCTGCATTGGACCCAGGTGCGTCTGTACATGGACCTGGCAATGACCTCCTTAGCTATTCGCAGCCAGGCTGCCTTTGTCTGCCGAGGAGGTTTCCTTCTTCCATCAGATGGGTACAGGACTTCCTGACGTCCTCCGACTCCCTCCATAAGAACGTGGAGGGAGTCTTCGTTAAAAGCAAGGAGCTGCCTTTTGTTTCTCTGCAGACATCGTAGTGAGAAGCAGCAGTCAGAAGCACCAGAAACGACCTGAGATCCAATGGTGAAATGGCCCCCTTAAATGCACTGGCTGCAAACACGTCAGCATATCAGCTGAACAGACCCGCACCTTGTGATCAGGGCGAGTAACCCACATGGCGGGCTTAACTAGCCCAATTAACGAAAAATTGTCAGTGGACCGGAACCCACCCACTACTGTTCTCAACACAAACCCGCTTCCAAGAAGAAAATTGTGCCCAATGGCTTCAGCTTTTCCACTATCTAGTTGGAAGAATTTTCTGCTCATCCAATCCTAACCCTATCAAGATCTATATGATCTACAGACTTTACTTTGGATGAGACATTAAACCAACCGCCGCGCACCCCTCCCCTCCCACCAACTGCCGCGCACTCCCACCGCCGCCTGTTCCAGTGGTTCAGGTGGATGTTAAAGATTCAAAAAAGAGCAGGAAGTTCTAAGCCACTGGTCCTCATTCAACCAACACCATCAAAAATAAAGTAACCAGTCATTCATCTCATTGATGTTTGTGGGATCATGCCGTGTACAAAATGGCTACATTTGTCTACATAACAAGTCACTGCATTTCAAAATGCTTCACATACATTGAATTTCTTTGAGGTATTTGACAGACATAAGGTATTACATAATGGCAAATCTTTTATTTGATCCTTACAGGATATTAAGAGCTGATTCCACAATCCCAGTGGGAAGCTGCATTGGAAGGACATGCATCATGGGTAAAATTAATGGACGGAAATCACAGGCTGCATCTCTATGATGGCGCCTGGAGACAATTGAGGCATGCCATGACCGGTGGCCACCACAGGGGCTGGAGTGTATAGTCCATACGCGATAATAGAATTATTAATTTGAAAAGTTTCCTTTATGATTTGGGTTTCTATTAATTGTGCTCCTCTAAAAAGGGGGGGCCTATGTTAGATTTTTGGGTTGATGACACTGGGGCAACCCAGTTGTCTCCTTATGGGTTTTAATTAAAAGAAGCATCCCTATGATGTCTTCCTGCAAGCTTGGCTCCTCGCTAGGAGAGCAGGATGAGCCCCTATTATGTACTACACTCAGGCAGTGTAACAAATTTACAATAGTACAGCAGGATAGCTTGTTGAACAACTTTTATTTTTCTAAAGGCAGGGTTCTTCTGTATAAAACTAGCAAATTACAGACACACAAATTTATACATATGATGATAGGCAATAATCACTCTTCAGCGACAAACTATTTTTCTTACCGGAATTTAATTATCCAATTTTCCTGCTCTTAGGGGGGGAAAAAAGAAAATCCAACAATTCAGCTATAGTTAAAAAATAGAAGTGTAATTATCATTGTACTGTATTAGATTTCACCTTTTAATCAACTGTTAGCCGTCCTACATGTGCCAAGTCTGGTTAGGAATGGTTCAAGATGCTGGTAGCTCTCCATTAGTTTGCCCTAGTACCCATATCCTTTCTGTCTGAGTCTGGAGAGTCAGTGTTCCTTAAACTAAATTCATTCTTGGGATGTGGGCATCGCTGCCAAGGCCGGCATTTATCGCCCATCCTTGAGGCCAACTGTAGCATTGCAGCTAAATCACCTAACTCAGCAGACACCAGGAATTACACATGGGACTTTCTGATCTGCAGATCATCTTAAAAAAAACAAGAAACAGCATCAATTGAATGACTGAACAGATATACCTTGTAACAAGTCAGGTAGGCAGTAAGCCTGGTGGTGCACGGATCTGGGTTTCCATTACATTGCAGTTAATAGTGCCAATGTTCTATGATGGTTGGTGCACATAGGCACATGTTTGGGGGGGGGGGGGGGGGGGGAGAGAAGTGGGTGAAGCACAAAAGCTAGGAAAAACAACATTTAGCAAAGAGAAGTTAACTGCTAGACTACTCTAACATGCTAAAGAAATAGTGAATTTTAAAACAGTTCATATATAGAATATAAAAATAAAATTAAGTGGTTTAAAATCCAAAACATTAAATTCAGAACACTGAACAAATCGTTTCTTGCTAGACTTGATACTCAGAATTTAAAATTAAAATCACACCATGGCACTTCAATCACCGTTTAGTTCTCTTTCAAATAATTAAACTTTTGTACCCTTCAGACTGGTCAGAAAATTCAAGGCATTCAAAATGATAATTTAATCACATGTTACAGCAATACTGCAGTGTTGCATGTGCCTACTGAATAAAACAATCAGTTGAAAGGAACTGCATACACATTTGATTACTAACTTAAAAAGCCCAGTCAGTTATGTAAATGATGTGTTTTAAATGGTTATAAAAATAGGGAGCCCAAGAGAGATGCTACCCATTCCAAAATAATACAGAAGATACATTTAGGATTTTCCCAGATCTTTTCTCAAAATGAGCACTGTACATTTAAAAGTACTGGCATGACATCTTAAAACATTAAACTGACTGCTGACCAAACACAACATTGCATCATTGGTCCTTCATTGTTGCTGGAATCCTGGAACTCCCCACCCAACAGCATTGCAGGAGTACCATCACCACAGGACTCCAGCGGTTCAAGAAGGCGTACCACCAATTTGTCAAGGGTAACTAGGGATGGGCAATAAATGCCAGCCTTGCCAGGGACACCCATATCCCAAGAATGAAAAAAAAATCAGGCAGTTAGGACTGCCCTTTGAGGGTCAATGGGAAAGGAATACCAAGGGAATCTATAACATTCAGATCCAGAGGTCACTGGTAAGCTCCTGTTAGGACAGTGTGGCGTTAATACCCATTCCTATTGTATTTTTTTTTGCAAAATGCAGGTAGAGTACCCATTTTGAGTAACTTTAGATAACATTCATTGTAACATGCACTTTGAATAGTCGCTATGGACAAAGTCAACAGTAATTAACAAGAAGCAATACTGACAAAAGGAATGCACTGCTATAAACATCGAGCACCCAGGTTTAATCATTTAGTGTCTTACTCTGCATACACTTCGTTTTTAGAATGCTACTATAAAAGTTACCTTGAATGCATTACATTCACTTCAAAATACACACATACACACAGGACTGAAAATGGGCGTTAATCCATCCATACCAACCCTTGTAAGTAGCATTTCTGCACCAAAATTAAAAACTCAAGATCAGTTTACTAAAAAAAACGTGAATTTACTCAAAAGAATACTGTGAATTTAAGAAGTGTCCCGCAATTCTTTGCAAGTCTCTATTTACTTTTTGAATGTCCAGCAATACAAATTTACAAAAATAATCCATTGTTTCTAAACGTTTCATGACGCACGTAGCAATGTATTTTGAAAGGTGCTTTCAATAGAGAATAAGGACTTCAGAAGTAATAAAAATATACCTTCACTTCACCCGATCCCCATAAATTTCCTCAATCAGACATCATCTAATAGCTTTTCATCTTTCAAAATTAATCGATGGCCAAATAAAAATAAAATTGCTGATTACTACTAATATTCCCCAGAGGGTCGCTCGCAACAACCCATTTTATAATCATGCACCATTCATATTTACAAAAAATAATCTAGTTAAACAGCAAAGAAATAAATAAAGAGGTTACTGGGGATAATCAGGAAACTGTGCACTTTGAAATCTGATTAGTTGCTACCGTGTATACAGGATAATCCTCACACTGTACTTTGCTGCTGGAAAAAAAGAGCCATTCGGGTGAAATACTGTAGACCAGAGATCTGAGCCTCACTGTTTCCTCTTCAAAAGTAATAAAAAAGAGGGTCCACGAGACTACACAAAATGAAAAAAAACACAATTTGTTCTTTGTTAACAAAAATCCAAATAATACATGAAGTTTCTTTGTCACTATACTTCTGAACATTATATCCTTATTCTGCATACAGGATATTGATTATCCTAGTAAAGCAAAGTATATTATTTTAAAGTATTTATCTCTTTCTTAGCATATGAGGAAATCCCAAATTAAATCCCCTCCTTTAAGATACCAATCAAAAAGCTTCGGTAAAAAAATACACAGATGTATAAAATATAGAGAAATAGAAAAAATGGCCAGAAAGGTTACAGGCTGAAACATATTAATATGATTCTATGAACTGGTCAAGCTTTGCCCTGTTGGAATAGGATGGCACAAGAATTGCTTGATTCTCTTATAGCACTCCCTTTCCTCCCTGATGGCTGTGATTCAAAATGGGTACAGTTCACACACCACCACAATCTTATATACTAAGGGGTAAATTTTGAGTCCAAACTGGCAGCAAGGTATCTTGCTTGCCGGCAGCACCTACTGAAAAATTGTGGGCAACATGTCTGAATTTCCAATATGCATGAGCAGCAGATAGGTACCTTGCCGTTGGTCCGGACTTCTAAAATTTAGGCACATACACACACATTATAAACATACATCATTTATCCAAAGCTAGAGTCACCCCCTCCCTTCTCATAAAATCTTAAACACTATATAATGCATTTACATTATGCTATTTACCTGTGGGTTCTACATTGCTATACCTTTATTACCCTTCACCCAACATCAGGCTGCCTGCTACAGCCAGCTACCAAATAATGATAAGAAAAGCACCACAGACTACAAGAAGTAACAAAGCAATAGTTCAACAGAGTGGCTTGTGCTTCGCTCTTGCAGTGGGGGACATCAGAACCATCAATTGAATTAGTCAGATATATATTTTAAATATCCCCTGTGCACCAATACCACATACAGCTTTCTTTAGTCTTTTTTATAAAATACTCTCTCCATAATGTTAAACATTACTCGGTATTTCTATCACATGATAGGAACTAAATCCAGTCATCCTCAAAAGGTAATTATGCCACACAATACACACCAAATAGGATTTACTTTTTGGAGATACAGACCTCTAGCAAAAAAAGGCATTGTATATCACACACAAACAAAAAACTCACTTCTGTTTATTTTCAAATATATCACCACTGAATACAAATGACTTTATTACCCATATTAGCAATGGCAACCAAGATGAGCTGAAAAAAGTGTGAAAATTCCATGGATATATTCCAAAAAGTAATAAATAACTAGGAATGTGTTTGCGATTTGAACATAAAATTCAGAATTCTGGTGATTGCATAAAGTGGAGAGCACAGTACCCCTTCCATTCTAATACTGACATCCTCCTAATTTACTGTGCTCAGAATTCATGCTACAGGACAACCACTGACTAGTCCACTAATACAGACACCAAAGCATATATTGCTGGTAAACTTTACGGATATCCATTAAGGTGAGGAATTTCAATACAGAGAGTGGAACATTTTCCACCCAGTGGCAGCAAACACGGAGGTCAGGCATAACATGGTTAGATGTGGTGCAAAGCTCCTTCTGCCACAAGGTGCCTTAACCTCTAGCTCACAAAGGCATCTGCTACTTCAGTGTCACATTTCCATTTTATTTTTGCCTACCAGCCTCAATCTCCGAATGAGGTCACCACATTATTGTCGACTCCATGCTGAATTGTGGACAGTTTTGTGCTGTGGGGACCACAAAAACTAGGAACTAGGTTCAACTTTATTTTGAGCGGTGAACAAAAGGACAATTTCATCCCATCAGTCTGAATGCCAATCCATGAAAGACCACACTTAATGTTACAGGCAGTCTGTAAAAAATCTATACAAGGGTCTTTCTACCTTTACTAGCACAGTACAAAGAGCAGCAATGACTCTGAATGTATCCACTGGTCGAGACACATTCCTACTGTTAATTGTGTGCTTCTCTCCACTCTGATGGCTTTGATTCCTTGCTATACAATTCCACCAGCAATCTTCTGATAACTCACCCAAATGGCCATATTTTGTGTGTGCCTGCACAGTAAGTATCAGTAGGTTATTCAATAGCGGAAAGTATCACTATCAAGACTGATCCGGATTGTACCCGATATCCACACACTTAACACTTTTCCAGTATGGGTCACTGGATAAAGAGCAGGAACCATGGCCAATTTTTCCCTTCATGGTGCATTAACGTCAACTGTAGCACAACCCACAACCAGAGTTGAGATCAGTAAATTCAACAGAGCAGGAATTCAAGCAGTGACCTTCTGGCCTGTATCGCCTAGTGCTACATTGAATGGTGTCTTTACTTACTAGGTTATCGCAGAGACTTGGTCCAACATCATAATGTTGTAACACTCCATCTTGCTTACATGGAAGGCAATATGAAAACTAATACAAAAAGGTCCAAAAAGACAAATGATAAAGGAATGAAAAAGCATAATGTTTGGATTTAAAGAACTGCAAAATATGCTTAAGACAGCTCATACATTCCTAAATTTGTTCTAGCCTTATAACATACTCGCAGCCATTGCTTATTCTCTGAGCAATACACTTACAGCCATCTACTATCTCGGTGTGATTTCTATTACAACATTTTTGCTTTATCTTTTCACCATCATCGGGTTCTCATTTTTCTTTGCTACCAACGACTTACTCACTCATGTAGTTTATTAACCCTGACATGATGCCAGACAGTTCATAAACCACTTGTAGATAAAATAGGCACTTGTATTTTATACAAAATCAAGAGCTGGTCAGGGATGAATTGCAAATAAATATGGAATGTCCTTGCTGGTTGTGGGCTTAGTGAACCAGTGACATCAAGTGTGTACAGATTGAGAATTCATTTCTGTCTGTCTATTCTGGACTGTATTAGCAAGTTAACTATCCAGCATTGTCAATTTTGACTAGAAATTGATCCATGCGTTGTACTAATTAAAAAGACAGACTTTCCCTGTGGGATAAACAAAAATGGAATTTCTAGCCAACAGTGCAAGAATATCAGTCATTAACCTCACAGTTTTACAATACACAAGTTGTTAAAATCTTAAATTTTCTTAGCAAGCATCATAAATTTTCAAAAATCTACAACACAGACATTCTTTTGCCTATTTTCATTAAAAACATTTGTTTAACCATCAATTGCTGATAACCACCTTTCAGGATTTAGAGAGCAGAAGTGTATTGACCCTGAATTAATATCAGAGATACCAAAGGTGTCTGAGTAATCTTGTCACATTCCAACTGCACGTTAACTCACATTCATTCCATGGTCCAACTCAGCAATCTTCCAAACCAATTCTGCAATTACATGAACAGAAACAAAAGTTCTCCGATGGTTCAAGTGATGAAGACAGAAACTGAGCCATACAAACCAGAAGGTCACAGCTTTGATTCAGTCAGTTCGGAGTTAGCTAACTGCAGTCAGAATTGTACAACTGGTCTCAGCCCATTTGGTTGGCACATGAAGAACAGCCCTTAGGCCAAGGTACCAGTGGAACCTCACCCTGTCGAATTATACCCCAAGCAAGGAGTCAAAGCTTTCAACAGAGGAGGGAGATAAAACTGGCACAATATACAAAAAGGATGTCATTCCAATTTTTTTTTTTTAAAGGGGTACCAATGGTGTGGCTCTCGCTTTAAGGTGACTTGATGCAACAGTTCTCTTTCATATGAACAAGATGTCTCCAATTTCATGTCTTGAAAGGAATGCAACAAGGGGTCAGAGTATGGAGGCTACTTGAAGCCAGGCAATAATCAGTAGCACTACTCTAACTCCAGGTTCCACAATAACACCCCAACACCATGCAGCAATCTCATTGTATAAATAGAGTAACAGTGAACTGTTCAGGACCAAAAATCCTTGACATGGGTTAGGTCGTCACTTTTTATATCTTTTTGGTGCTCAGTCACTCAGGTATCTAGTATAAAAAGTCAGTCACAGAAGTTCTGTATTGCCCTTTATGATGTCTTTACTTACAAGTGTGATCTCACCCTCACCTACTGAATTGAAAAGTGCAATATTCAGTACATAGCACACATCACTTGCAAACAGCAAGGCTACACAAATCAAAACACCTGTTCTCAGTAAGTAACTTTCACAACAGTTTTGAATTTTTTTTAAACATAGCAATATACTTTTCAACAGATGATTTTGCACTGGAGATAGGTATGTAATTTCCTTGCACAGTTTTATGGTCCAAGGATAATTTCAGATTATTGACAGTCCACCCATCAATTTGTCAGCCCTTATTTTTAGCAACAAATACTGTGCTTTTCTTAAAAGGTTATAATCTCATCATCACTTCCGTCCCAGTAAAGTTTTAAAGTAGGGCATAGAGACGATGACACAGTGTGGTGTAACACAAGGTTGCATTTGCCAACATGGTAGATCCCTGATTTCAGTCAGGCCACGTTGGAAAAGGCACTGAGCAAAAGGTGAGCTACTTTCTCATGCAGAGGGAGAAAAAAAACCTCAGGAAAGGTCAACCCAGGATACTCTCCAATGCTATACAATACACAGCTTAAGAATGGAATTGGCACAGACATGGGAACAGGATACTTGCCTGTCCTTTAATGTGAGGGGGGAGGAACAGTGCTTGTTGTGAGGGTAACAAAGGGACAGGAAAATATTAAATATATGTGAGAAAAAGTTTTTTTTTTTTTTTAAAAAGAGTTTCTGGTAGCCAAAATGCTCACAACTTTGAAACTGGGCTCAAAATTAGAGATAGCAAGACTAGCAGTAAATGACAAATAAAAACCCATTAGTACTCCAATTAATAACTTAAAACGCAACTGTATTTTATACAAATACTTCTTGAAGGCAATTTGTAAGACGTGCACAAGAGGCTTCCTGCAAGTGGGTGCACGGTTAAGTATAATGTTTAAACAGGTCGATTAGATCAGTCACAGTCTACTGTCACTGATCCATTGTGCAATGGACCACTGCTAATTCTGAGCCCTGTTGAAATATCTGACCCAATTTCTCAAGATTTCTACTCAACTGTTTCAGCAAGAGTCAAACAAGATCTTTCAAAAGTCCACATTTTTAAACAAATCATCAGAGGACTTCAAGTGAATTGTACAGCTTTAAACCTCTGATGGGACCCCCAGTGTAGCCCCTGTTAAAACCCAAGAGTTCTAAGGTCTCAAGTTTGAAGAAACTCAAAAATTGCAAAAACAACCTACCTTTGAACACATCTTATTAAACCTTGAATAATGCTTACAGCTGTCCATTAGACAATTATTTGTTTATCTCTTACCACAAGAGTTAGCGGTACCTGCCACTAACCTGCACCAGGGGCAGGTTTGACCCGCATTGCAAGGCATAGAATCAGACAATATGTTGCCCAGATTGTGAAGTCCCTCAGCAAATCCATTAAATTCAACAATAATCCAACACTATATTCCCTCCGTCTTTACCAACCCCAAAAAGTTTTTTTAGCAAGATGATTTTGCTATGAGCCAGAATTCGGACTTGCCAATGGCCAGAAGAATGTGTGTGTGGATCAGTAGGTTTCTGCTCTGGTCTGTAAGTCAGTAGAATAAGGCCAGGACAGTTAAAATGACACTGTCTTGATTTTCTTGGTTTAGTGCCTGAAAAGCTATAAGTTGTGACCCTGAAGACAGCAGCCGGACATTACAGCCCTTGATTTCAGACAGACATTTTCATGGCCATAGTTTATGTTCTCATTTAAAGGCTGCATTGTGTTAAACAGAGCTTGTTTAATATTTACTATTCTTTCTTTAGCTTATCTAAAGAGACAGTGCGATTTGATTTAGTCAAATTCCACTGTACAAAAACCTTGTATTCAAATCCCCATTCGAGGGGACTGGCAGTTGCACACTAAATCAAGAAACATTTGGACCTTTTAAGAACTTTTTTCCCCCTTTGTCTTTCTTGGAGACATCTGTATAAAAATTATTTTGCCCCTTTTAAAGAAGCAAAACATCAAGAGGTGTCCCTGGCTATCCAACCACTTTCCGTTAAGAAATTCAATATCCTCTTCTTTAAAACTTTGTCGAGGTAGCTGGGCAGGCGGCTCTTGGAAGGGATGCCCTGCCTTTTCTGCAGGTAGTCTTTGATGATGATGGTCTTGACGGTCAAGTACCGTGTGGGGCTGAGGTTGAGCGAGCTGCACAGTACCTTCTCCCGCTCGGACAGCAGGTCAAAGCCGGGCAGGTTTTCCATGGCGTTGAACTCCCCTGCTGCTTCCTTGCCGCCGTCGTCTTTACCCCGTTTGGCCCCGGCGCTGTTCTTCATCTCCTTGCGTTTCTCTCGCTTGTGCCGGGCCGCCTCGTACTCGGCCGACTCCTCGGTCTTGTCGATGCCGTTGCGCCGGTAGCGCTGCAGCTCGCGGATCTTGGCCCTCAGCGTCCTCTCCTTGTGCAGGTTGTCGAAGCAATCGTCGAACTCCTTGGACGACATGAACTGGCAGATCGGGCGGAGCTTGGCCCGCAGCTCCTTCTCCTCCTTGGTCACCTTGCGCTTCAGCGGCTTCTCCTTGCGCTCCTTGCCCAGGAAGGCGGGCACCAGGCTGTAATCGCGGGCCATGTTCTTGCGCCGCTGGCGCTCCCTCAGCTTCCTGACGTACATGTCGACGTGGGCCCGCTTCAGCTCGATGTCCACGTCCTCGTCGTCGTAGTTGACGGCCAGGCCGCTGATGAGGGTCTCAGCGTCCTGCAGGTACTCGATTTCGTAGTCGTCGCGCAGCGGCATATAGCCGAGCTGCTGCTGCTCGGCGGCGGTGATATCGAGGGGCGGCAGCGGCACGGTGAGGCTGGGCGACAGCGGCCCGCCGCTCGGGCAGGTGTGGTCTGTGACGCGGTTGGGGATGGAGTCGGGGATGCACGCGCGGCCCAGGTTGCCATGGATGTACATGCTGACGTAGTGCTCCATCACTTCCGGCGGCGCGCGCGCCCCCACATGCGCGGCCATGTCCTCCCAGTTGCCGAAGCCGTACTGTTCGATGGCATCGAGCAGCAGCTGCTCCTCCCGGCTGGTCCAGCCCCCCTCCGCCTCGGCTCCCCACAGCGTGAACCTGCCGCCATCCACCAGCTGGTAGCCGTGCCAGCGCCGGTGGTTGCCGATCTCGGCGCCGGCCGAGAAGCACTCGGGGCACAGCTCGATGTCCTGGCACTCGGTGCAGCGGAGCCGCAGGCTCGTCACGTCAGCCAGGCAGTAGACGCAGTACTTCTTGCCCAGCTCCGCCATTGTGCGCCGAGCCTGCGCACCCGACCACCGCCGCCGCCCGCCTCTCAGTGACGGCTTGAGCATGCGCGGTTGAGCGCCGACTGGCGACACTGGGGAAGGGAGCACTGCACCCCGGGGGGGACAAATGGACTGTACCACTGCGCAGTGGGGCCTTGTTATGTCAGGTCTCCCAGGAGCAGCAATAGCTGTTGTTTAAGGAGATACACAGTTGCTTGCCTTGTTCATGCAGGTCCCAGAGACCCTATGGAGGGCGCCATGCTGAAATTACTTTCTAATCGCAGCAAGTTCCAGTGCAAAAACCCATAGAAAGTCTGTGGGCAAATGTATGTGTACTTGAACGGCCAGCACTGTTTGTTCGCCACTGACCGCAAAATTCGGGCCATTATTGTATCTGCTTCCACCACCCTTTCAGGCAGTGCATTGCAGATCATAACAACTCACTGCTTAAATTTTTTTTCCTCATGTCGCCTCTGGTTCTTTTGCCAATTACCATAAATCTGTGTCCTCTGGTTACAGACCCTTCTGGCACTGGAAACAGTTTCTCCTTATTTACACTATCAAAACCCTTCAAGATTTTGAACACCTCTATCAAATCTCTTAATCTTCTCTGCTCTAAGGAGGACAACTCCAACTTCTCCAACCTTTCCACATAACTGAAGTCCCTCATCCCCGGTACCATTCTAATGAACCTCCTCTGCACCCTCAACATCCTTCCTAAAATGTGGTGCCCGGAATTGAACACAATATTCCAGCTGAGGCCTAGCCAGTGTTTTATAAACGTTTAGAAAACTTTCTTGCTTTTCGACTCCATGCCTCTATTAATAAAGCCAATGATCCCATATGCTTTTTTAACAGCCTTCTCAACTTGTCCAGCCACCTTCAAAGATTTGTGTACATACCACCACCACCGCCCCCCCCCCAGGACTCTCTGTCACGTGTCTGCCCATTTTACCAGTCTGTCACTGTCCTCCTGAAGTCTGCTACTATCCTCCTCGCTGTTTATTACATTTCCAAGTCTTGTGCCATCTGCAAATTTTTAAAAATACCAAGTCCAGATCATTAATATATATCAAAAAGCACAGTGGTCCTAATACCGACCCCTGGGGGACATCACTGTACACTTGCTTCCAGTTTGAAAACAATCATTCACCAATTTGCTCCAAATTTTGCTGGTTTTCTAATGAGAATATGCCACAGTGAACAAAGCAATGAATCAGGCACTTAACGTCGATCTAAGAGCTGAAATGATGGCACATTCACCATCCAGAGAGTTTACGTGAATGGAAGTGTAATTCTTACATAAACTTTAATCTGCAGTACGGGAGTGGGATTAATTGGATAGCTCATTCAAAGAACTGGCACAGGCTTGATAGGCTGAATGATTCTCAGAATTATTTTAAGCTGTAGTGTCCCTTTTTGAGTTTGAGAGTTTTATCAGTTTCACCGCTGTGTGCTCTATGAATTCAGGCCACTCCAAGATGCTACATTATAAGTTATTAATAATTTAGCATTAAAATAATGAGTGATTTATTTTTGTGGATTATGATGGCATGAAGTGGGCTAAGCAAACTAACATTGAATTTTTAACATATTGAAAAGTTCTGAAAATTATTTTGGTTTGAATGAGACTGAAGGTTATAAATCTTTGTAGTCAGCCAAAATTTACATAATGACATGCTGCATTTCCTCTGAGTAGGTGGGCTTGTAGGGACAGAGTTTCCGCTTTGGGCGCAATCGGCGAATCCGGTGCAAATTATGTCCAAAACTGCGGCCGGTTTGAAGTTTTTCCTCCCCGAGTTTCTGCGCAAACTTATTTTCATATCGCCGAAGACAAAATCTGTCATGAACCAGCACAATCCTCTGTCACCCCTAACGCCCCTTTCCCCTTTGCCCAGCACCTTCCCGCGCCAGTGCAGATATAACACCTGCCCTTTTACCTCCTCCCTTCCCACTGTCCAGGGCCCCAAACACATTCCTTCCAGGTGAAACAGCGATTTACTTTACTTACAATTTAGTATACTGTATTCGCTGCTCACGATGTGGTCTCCTCTACATTGGGGAGACCAAACGTAGATTGGGTGACCGCTTTACGGAACACCTCCATTCAGTCTGTAAGCGTGACCCCGAGCTTCCGGTCGCCTGTCACTTTAATTCTCCGCTCCACTCCCACTCTGATCTCTCGGTCCTCAGCCTCTCGCACTGTTCCAATGAAGCTCAACGTAAGCTCGAGGAACAGCACCTCATCTTTCGATTAGACACTTTACAGCCTTCTGGACTCAACATCGAGTTCAATAATTTCAGACAATAACCTCGGCCCCTATATTTTTTTCCCCTTGTTTTCTCACATGGTAAGGCTGTTGATGATTCTGCCATCGCCATTTACACCTCATTTAGAGTCGTCATTTGTTTTTATAACTTGTCCCATTACCATCTCTTTTTGCCTTGCAGCATCACCCCTTTTGTCAGTCAATCTCTCCTGCCTTCCACAGTCAATTTCAATTCAATTCAATTCAAATCGCTTTATTGGCATGACAAGGTACATCTTATGTTGCCAAAGCATCGAAAAACATTCATGGTTGAACACAAAAATACAGATCTATCCATACAGTGTATAAACAGATATATCCCTGAGTGTATAAATATACATTCATATAATTTGTATATACTCTTTTCTTATATTTAGTGGTTGTCCCTCTGTTTATGGCAAGCTGTAACATAGTGTGCCGCTAAGGTTACACAATTTCTCTCTTCCCCTAGTAGGTATGGGAGTTTTTGGTCGTCATTCAAATTTCTGAATTCCGGGCATATTTTTGTGAATTTTGGGTAGAAATTCTCCCTTATGCCCTGATATTTTCTACAAGCTGTGAGGAAGTGCATCTCTGTCTCCACCACTCCCTGACTGCAGTGAGAGCATATCCTGTCCTCTCTTGGTAGCTGGGTCTACCTGTCTCTCCCTTTGTTCTTTCCTCCCCTCCTTCCTGACCCTGTCCTGCACTTGCTTAAAAATCTCTCTTCTCTAACCTTTTCGAGATCTGACGAAGGGTCCTTGACTTGAAACATTAACTATGTTTCTATCTCCTCGATGCTGCCTGACCTGCTGAGTGTTTCCAGCATTTTCTGTTATTTTTTTATTCCTTATTATATTTAAGAGTGGTAACTTGGTGCTGTTTGATTAACACAGCTGAAAATGGGTTTATCACAAAAAATAAGCTTTCAGTGTCAATCCACCACCTGTGAGTAACTCAATTTTAAATGACTTAAAAAATATACAAAACTATTTTCTAGTTAGATTGGGAAAAGTAAACAGTTCCTTTTTAAATTTAAAAAAAAATTCAAAACCTTTCAAAATTTGCGTCCAAAAGATCGAGCTTACTTTTTGGAGCCTCCTCGAAGGCCTGCAAAAGAGCGCAATTAGCAGAAACTCCCAATGGAGATTGATTCACCCTAAAGACGTGGCCAGGTTTATGGGCGGGATCTGCTTCTAGCGCAGTACGCAATTTGCGCTTAGAATTCCCGATCTTTTGCGCCGGTTACACCTATATCAGGGGAATTGTGCCGAATAAACCAGCGCAATCGAGCAGAAACTCCAGGCCGTAATATTTTTGAGGTGTATGTTAGTCAATTTATTCATAACTTATTGAAACAATAGTGTTTAATAAGCAAATTAGACTCATGAGAAAAGATATGTTGTGTTAGTGGCTTTAGTAATGTTGAGCACTGTGGGAAAACAGAGAAGGGGTCTTTTAAATTCTGAAAACAATGTCATAAATTGAATGGGCATATGGCGTGGCAAATTTAAAGTTAAAAATCCCAGGTGCAGGAAGTGGATACTCAAAGATCCTCATTGTTTAATCTTTGCAACAGTAATACATTTCTAACAACTGGCAATTTAAACCTGATCTTGGAGCAATAAATCATGCTGCTGCCAGGCCAATTAGATCATTATTTGCCAGTCTAAGTGGCAGCGGCGTGAAAACGGGATTAGATGAAGGGAAATGTCGATCACTATTGATTATAATGGGGATTGAGCTGTGATAATTACCTTCTAACTGTTTTCGGTGATGGTAATTGTGGTGTATGTAACCTGTTCCACCTTAAGAGAACTTAAGCCTGTTCCACCTTAAGAGATGTACTACTTTCTCTGGCTGCTGTATACGTAATACCGGTGGTGACCACCGGTATATAAGCACTGTGTAGTAATATTGTATTTAGTATAGTCCTGACCTCCAACCAGTAAAGACCTGTTGAACTTTAATCTTGTAGTCTGTGTTAGTAATTACAACTAGAACACACAGACTTAACAGTGGCGACGAGTCCGATTCTTACCCTGCGGCAGTTTATATCCACGGCGGCTTCGTCCACAGAACGGACGTCGAAGAGAGGCTTCCACCCTCATCACCCTGCTGGAAGACACGTCGCGCGGCAGACATCGAGAAACCAGAGTGCAGAAGACATCCTGAACTCGAAGCCTCCATCAGCGGCTGTCAGCTATCTTCTTTCTACCTCGGTGGTGGGTAAGCCGGGCAGCGACGCGACCAGAAAGTCGGCCACGTTGGCTGTACAGACGGGGAGGGAAGACGGAGGAATAAGGGTGGTGAGATCGATCGCGACCGGAGATAAGGGCCGGGCCGCATTCGGGCCGAAAGGCGCAGTGCGGGGACATCGATCGCGGCTGGTGATAAGGGCCGGGCCGCATTCGGGCTAAAAAGGCGCAGCGTCTGGGGCAACTGAAGGCGCGAGAGCCGCGGTGAAGCGGAGACAGCGTCGGGGGACGGGTGAAGACCGCCAAGCGCGGGAAAACCGCCATTTTGTAGGCGGAGGACGAAGACAAGAGCGGGAAGCCGCCATCTTGGATAAAAATAAAAATAAATTGCAACGATGCCTAAACATGGGAACATTAATACCTTTGATAGCGACATCGAAGATTGGGCCATGTATGTAGAACGCATACAAAATTATTGTAAAGCAAATAAAATCCCAGATGAAGAGAAAGCACTAACATTATTAAACTTAATGGGTGCGAAGACATACGGGCAATTGAAACACCTTTTATCACCAGATGAACCGGCGGATAAGACGTTCGAGGAGATTGTTACTGTCCTGAAAAATCATCTAAACCCCACGCCGCTGATGCTAGCGGAACGATTAAAATTTTACAGCAGAAGGCAGCTGAAGGATGAAAGCAATGCTGAATATTTAATGGAATTGCGTAAGCTAGCAAAGTACTGTCAGTTTGGAACGAGACTGACAGAGGCGCTACGAGATAAATTTGTGTGTGGTTTATTAAAAGAAGATACACAAAAGCGACTGCTCGAGGAGAATGAGCTGACGCTTGAGAAAGCGGTCACTATGGCAGCAGCACACGAAGCCGCAGCAAGAGGCACGGCAGTAATGCAGCTACGGTCACCGGAACTCAGTACAAATAAATTGGGTTTGAGTACTGTAAAATGTTATCGTTGTGGAAAGACAACGCACGATCAGAACCAGTGTTGGTTTAAAAACCAAGAATGCAGAACGTGTGGCAGGCTTGACCACATAGCTAAAGTATGCCGGTCAGGAAAGAAGACCAGCAACAAAAAGTCACCGCAAGGAAAATACATAAAGGTACACAAGGTGACAAAGAACAGTTCGACCGAACAGAAGTCAGATTCAGATGCTAGCAGTAATGAACTGGGTAGCTTAAGAGTACACAACGTTGGTAAGGATGCAGATCTCCAGACAATTTGGGTCACCCTTCAGATAGCAGGAGTCCAAGTAAAGATGGAATTGGACACTGGATCGGCATTGACGGTCATGAATAAGAAAGATTACAAAAGGTTATTCCAACATATTCCCCTACGGGATACGGAGATTATATTGAAAACATACACGGGGCAAAGAGTGTACCCCATCGGAAAGATAGAGGTAAAAGTGGTCCACAAGGGCGAAGAAAGCCAAGTAATGGACTTATATGTGCTACCTGAAGGAGGTCCACCACTACTGGGACGGGAGTGGATTAGGAAAATGAATATGGACTGGCACTCCTTGAAGGCACTAACGGTAGATTCCGGGGAAACAGATGTCAAACCTAAACGATTGTCCAAAATATTGGATGATGCTAAAGAGGTGTTCCAGCAGGGACTGGGAACACTGAGAGGAATTACGGCAAACATCAAGATTGATGAACATGCACACCCAAAAATTTTTTAAGCCAGACCGGTACCCTATGCAATGCGACCTACTGTAGAAGCGGAACTGGAAGCGCTAGAACATTCAGGTGTACTGTCTAAGGTAGATTGGAGTGAGTGGGCTACGCCCATTGTTCCCGTTATGAAACGTCCTTCGAGCAACAAGCCAGGAGAACCAGGGAAGGTTCGCATCTGTGGAGATTTCAAAATCACCGTTAATCCGGTGCTTCACACGGTGCAGTATCCGCTTCCGCGGATTGAGGATATTTTTGCTTCGTTGTCTGGCAGGAAACACTTCACCAAGATAGACCTGGCGCAGGCATACTTGCAGATGGAGGTTGAAGAAGAGTCACGCCAATACCTCACGATCAACACGCATCGAGGTTTGTACCGGTACAATAGGCTGGTTTTTGGAGTGGCATCGGCTCCAGCAATTTGGCAGAAGGCCATGGAGCAGGTATTACAGGGAATTCCAGGCACACAATGTTACCTGGACGATATTCTGATTACAGGTGATGGTGATGAAGAACACCTCGCAAACTTGGAACTGGTGCTCAACAGACTGAAAGAGTATGGACTTAGAGTTAATCGGCAGAAATATGAGTTCTTCCAGAAGCGGATCTCGTACTGTGGTCATGTCATTGACCGGGAGGGGCTTCATAAGTCTCCTGACAAGATAGAGGCAGTTGTAAAGGCTCCCGCTCCGGATAATGTCTCTCAGTTGAGGTCGTTTCTAGGATTGATTAACTATTACCATAAATTTCTACCAAATCTATCCACGGTACTGCACCCGCGAAACGCTCTTTTACAGAAGGGGGTACCATGGGAATGGAGCGAAAACTGTAAGAAGGCATTTCGCAAAAGCAAAGAATTGATCACCTCAGAGGAAGTGTTGGCTCACTTCAACCCGACACTGCCTATTCGGTTGGCTTGTGATGCTTCTCCATATGGTATTGGGGCAGTACTCTCACACAAGTTGCCAAATGGCACGGAAAGGCCAGTCGCGTTTGCATCCAGATCATTGACCTCCGCTGAGCGCAACTATGCGCAGATCGTTAGGGAGGCTCTCAGCCTTGTATGGGGAGTGAAGAAGTTTAATCATTACCTGCAGGGCCAAAAATTCACACTTCTGACAGACCATCAGCCGTTGGTATCCATTTTTAACCCTAAGAAGGGTGTTTCAGTGATGACAGCACAGCGTCTCCAGAGATGGTCCCTTTTCCTAGGGGCACATGAATATCAAATAGAATTCAAAGGTACGAAGCAGCATGGCAATGCTGATGGGCTGTCGCGCCTGCCACTACCTGAAGAAGAAGAAACGACGAAAGTTGACCCTGTTGAGTTATTTCATTCGACCATCATCGAGTGTTTACCAGTCACCAATGCAAGTATTGAAAGAGAAACCAGGAACGACCCGACACTGTCCAGAGTCTACGAGGTGACAGTGAAAGGATGGCCAACACGTGGTGATCCTCTGTTACCGGCATTCTCGGCAAGGCGAGACCAGCTGTCCGTCTGCCATGGTACTTTGATGTACGGGACAAGAGTGATTATTCCTCCCAAGTTAAGGGAAAGAGTTCTAAAAGAACTGCATGAAGGTCATCTGGGGGGAGTTAAGATGAAAAGTCTTGCTAGGGCTTATGTATGGTGGCCGGGTATTGACCAACAGATAGAGGAGTTGACGAAAAGCTGCGCTGGGTGCCAAAAAGTGCAAAATGCACCTCCGATCGCACCACTACACCCATGGGAATGGCCTTCAGCCCCATGGCAACGTGTACATATTGACTTTGCTGGTCCATTCATGGACTCCATGTTCCTAATTGCGGTGGACGCACATTCCAAATGGCCAGAAGTGATCAAGATGAATACCACTACTTCAGAAAAGACAATTGCGGTGTTAAGAACAATATTCGCAAGGAACGGATTGCCAGAACAGATCTGTTCGGACAACGGACCACAGTTCGTGTCGGAAGAATTCCAAAAATTCTTAAAGAAGAATGGGGTGAAACATTATACCTCTGCCCCATATCATCCGGCGACAAACGGGTTGGCCGAGAGATTTGTCCAAACATTCAAAAAGGCAATAAAGGCCATGAACGATGATCAGATTCCGCTACAGCACAAGGTGGACAATTTCCTAATGGCATATCGAAACGCCGCTCATGCAGTGACTAACCAAAGTCCTGCCATGATGTTTTATAACAGGAGGTTGCGGTCCAGGTTGGACTTGTTAAAACCAAATGTGCGGAGGGAAGTGGAAAACAAACAGTTCCGGCATATTAATAACAAGACCACTCGAAGTTTCGACGTAGGACAACCAGTGTTGGCAAGGGGCTATGGAAACAAAAAATGGCAGTCCGGAACAATTCAGGCCAGACAAGGACCTCTGATGTACACAGTAGATATTGGTAACAATGTGATAAGGCGCCATGCGGATCAACTGGTAGAATCGAGAGCAAGGGTCGAACCCATGGTTGCGACAGAGACAACTGTGGAAGACGTTAATGAACCTGAAGCATCTACCTCGGCAGGGAATGTACCTGATGATGATAACACCCAATGCATGGGAGACCAACTAGAGGAGTCACCTCAGCAACAGGAATCAGAGACCACTGAAAGGCGTTATCCAAACCGAATCAGAAGGCCTCCTGAGAGACTGAACCTTTGAACTGTTTATACCTGAAGTTATATATGTTATTATGTTATGTTAAATGGGGATATGACTGTTAAGCTAAAAAGGGAGGATTGTGGTGTATGTAACCTGTTCCACCTTAAGAGAACTTAAGCCTGTTCCACCTTAAGAGATGTACTACTTTCTCTGGCTGCTGTATACGTAATACCGGTGGTGATCACCGGTATATAAGCACTGTGTAGTAATATTGTATTTAGTATAGTCCCGACCTCCAACCAGTAAAGACCTGTTGAACTTTAATCTTGTAGTCTGTGTTAGTAATTACAACTAGAACACACAGACTTAACAGTAATGGCAGAGTAAAATTCCCAGGTAAATAGGGAGTGGCATAATTAATGGCGCAAGTCACTTAATCCATAATGTCCTCTTTTGTGCCACTAAAGGTTCCCTATAATGTAGATCCACCATTAAATAGCACCAGTTCCCAGGAAAATCTGGGCTATTATACTTGAAAATTTATAGCATATGAATATCAGCCTGATGTGGACACATAAATATCAGCTTTCTATAGAAAATCAGCTTTATGTACACACATACTTTAAGTAGCAGAAATTGGCCAGGATTGTTGCTCCTAATTACTACTCGATGATACTGCTGGAAGTGTGCATGCGGCATGCATGGACGTAAGGTTAGGACAGAATCCGTAAGGCCACTCATGACCAAATCGATCACTGACACTCAGACCTAGTCTTTCCACCCCGCCTGCACTGATTTTTTTGGTGGATCTGGGGCAGGTCAGGACAAAATGTTACTTGGGGATGCACTCTGTCCTGTCTCCACCTTCCCACCGTTTTCTGGGGGTGTCTTCTACTGGGGCAGCTATAAGAATCCCTTTGTGAGATCTTTGATTCCAAATGATTCTGCATTGACCCAAATTGGTGGCAGTGGTTAAAAGTTTATTCAGAACAAGCAAGGATCAATACAATTACTATATCTTAAGCGGCAGTTTAAGAGTTATATTACCCCGTTTATGCCTTGGGTAAAAGTCGTAAGAATTATCTGCATCCCTCTCTAGCCGTGCCTCCAGGCTTGTTTAGCCTCTGATTGTCTCCGAAAATTACTTGAATCCTCCTCTGTTAACTTCTACACTTAACCCCTGCTGGTGTCCCTTTCTTATACCATCTCTTTCAATTCAAATCTATGGAGCTTCCCTCGGATCTATCACTCAATTTCCCTTTCTCCCCTAATAAGTTCTCTCTTCTCCTCTCTGATCGGATGCTGTCCCTCCCCTTCTGTTACTTTCCACTGAAAAACACCTATTTCAAGAGATGTTATTGTGGCACATGGGCCCCTACTTATCTGTCTAGTGAACCTCCCTTATCAGTCTGGTTTCTATGGTTGAATAGGCTCTAGCCCCAGCTGTGCCTTGTTTTTCTCGAATTATTACAACTCCCCCCTTTCGAAGGTCTGTGACTTCATGCTTTTTCACTGTGTTTTGTTCAGCTATAGTCTACTGTGATAAAAATGTCAAGTTATCAGTGTTTTTCCCATCAGTCTTTTCGCTAAGCTGGTTATGATTGGTTGCTTTGTAAGCTAATTCTAATTATTATATATATATGTGTGTGTGTGCGTAAGTGTTAATAAACAAATTAGCAACCACATGAAAATAAGTGTCAATAGACAAATTAATAAGTAAATTGATTATAATCTTACACAGTTTATGCTGGCCCATATTGACAGGCGTACGGTAATTTGATGAGATGAGGGAAACCGCCATGCTACACGACATGCCAGGATCAGCACAAGCTATGGAGTGAATGAAGTAATCCTTTCGTGCCAGTTAGCAAGGAAGAAGTCAGACAACAAAGTAATGAACTAATAACTGCTTATTAATCTTAGAATCAGTTAGCAGCACTTAAACATAAACATCAAGTATGCAAATAAATAGTGGGTAGGCCTAATTAACAAAAAACAAAGGTTACAAAGGCAGTTCAGTTATGTCATAGTAATTCGGCATTTATTGCTAGGTGATTATAAATTTACAGTTGAGATCAGTATCTAAGATTGATGTAAATTGGTGAGATTAATTTAGGATTAGACTCCCTAGATCGCTGACAAGTTAAATGCATTAGATACCCCTATAAATATTGCAAGCTACATTGTCTACATGCTTGCAGTTTGCAATATTTACAGAATTTATATGACCTTGACCTTATGAGTTGGTGTAAATGAACTGGTTGTAACACTTTCCTCTGGGAGGATGGTGTTAACCTTCTGAGATGCCTGAGTTATGAACCTTTGGTTGTAGAGGTGATACCTATTCCTTCTGGATCCTCTGTTTCTGGGTAAATTCACCATCCATGCTGCTTTAATGGACGAGCTGACTTTAATCTCACCTTTCTTGATCTTGACACACGTATACCTGCCTCTGAGTCAGAAGGTTGTGGGTTCAAGTCCCACTCCAGAGACTTGAGCACAAAAATCTAGGCTGACACTCCAGTGCAGTTTTTTGGATGAGACGTAAAACCGAGGCCCAGTCTGCTCTCCCAAGTGGATGTAAAAGATCCCATGGCGATTTCGAAGAAGAGCAGGGAAGTTATCCCCGGTGTCCTGGCCAATATTTATCCCTCAACAAATATCACTAAAAAACAGAATATCTGGTCATTATCACATTGCTGTTTGTGGGAGCTTGCTGTGCACAATTGGTTGCCGCATTTCCTACATTACAACAGTGACTACACTTCAAAAGTACTTCATTGACTGTAAAAAGCTTTGGGATGTCCTGAGGTCATGAAAGGCGCTATATAAATGCTAATCTTTTTTTTTGTATCTGGCTGGTGTAGCCATACAATCTTAGCTTCTGTAACCTTTCTCCCTCTGTGTCAGGATTGCACTTTTCAATTTTGCAGAGATGCCCTTCTACCTGTACTAGAGAAAGTACTCCTACACCTTCTACTACAAAGACTACAAGAATTACTAAAAGAACTGGAACTAGGAACTGAAACTGAAGACTTAAAAGTGAAGACACGGGGTGAAATTCAATTTGGCCCAAAAACGGTGGCGGGCAGCGTAATGCGTGATGTCCCAATGCCTGTTCAAAGTGGTGCAGACAGCACGTAAAATTCGTGCTGTCCGCTCATTATAATGATGTAGCGCTGATCTCAGTGCTAAACGCACTGCTGATTGGCTTAGCGCGCAACAGGGGGGCCAATATCGGGTACAGTCTACTGACCAATAAAAATTGGCCTAGGCTCTCTGCACTACTTAAAGGGGAGGTGCTTTGTTGCAGAAACACCTCATTGTCAGTGTGCATGAAGTCATGGCCCAACAGGCACAAGGGAAGGCGAGGAGGTTTTCGGAAGCAGCACTGGAGGCCTTGGTCCTGAGGGTACAAAGACATTGTGAGGTCCTCTACCCGCAGGGTGGGAAGGAGGCCATCCAGGCAGTAGGCCAGAAGGCTGTGGGAGGAGATAGCACAAGCTGTCAGTGCCACAAGTATTGTCACCAGGACCTGGATCCAGTGCTGCAAGAAGTTTAATGACCTCACACGAGTGGTCAAGGTGAGCGAATGCATCTTCACATGCCATATCCCACCAACTGCACCACTAGCCTCACACACTGCTCAATGCACCACAACCCCATCACTCACCTACCAACAATCTCTAGCAATCACCACTCATACCTTACAATCATAGCTTCACCTCAGTGCCACACACACCACTGCTGCAAGACAACCCCCATATCTCATACCTTGTATACACAGCCAGCTATTCAACCACGGCAGGCACATCACCCAAACACACTAAACTCACGGACACACTTCCCTTTCTCTTGCAGGCAAAGGTGGCACATAACCGCCAGTGTAATATATATACCTTTAAGGGGGGAACTATGTTTTACAGCTCATGTATACTGCAGTACCGGCAGTGACCACACCTGTATATAGCACTGAGTAGTAATCTGTACAGATCAGTTGCAGTGTGAGCCACGTTGAGTAAACACCTGTTGTACTGTTCTCCGCAGTCTGTGTCTTATTATACACGGACGCAACAGCCAGGAGCAGCAGCAGATGGGCGGAGGGGAAGCTCAACTGCAGAACCTCATGGAGCTGGAGGAAGCAGTGCTGGAGATAATTGGATAGGCCATCACCGAGTCTGTGGCGAGTGGTGAAGTTGAAATCATTGCTGATGATGACGGTTTGCTCATACCTAATCCTTCTTCTCACATTCCACTTCCCTCTCATCCCACAATCTCTTCTCACTTACAAGCTGCTGATGGTGTATACCTGGATATCTTACATTCCCCCCCTCCCCCCATCACAACCTGCCCCTTATGCCTTTCTCCTTTCAGATACCAAGAATTTCCACCAGCCCACCCTGTCCCTGAAGTAATGGAGGAGGAGAGTGAAGGAGAAGAAGAGGCACCATCACTTAATCTGAAAATCGCAGGCACCAGCTCAGGAAATGGAACTGTGCATACTTTAGAGGGTAGTATAGAGGCAGGATCTGCACATGGTGAGTTACTGGGTATGAATGGGCTGCAGCAAGGCCAGGGGGAAAGGGTAGCTTGGGTGCCAGCTACCCGGAGGGTGAGTTCCTGCACGAGTTCTGCTGCACAGGACTCAGATGATGACCTCAATGGAGCGGCCTTCAGAAGAAGGGTGATGGGCATGAACACAGAAATGCTTGGTGCAATGGCAAACCTGCTACAGAGCCTCTCGTCAGTGTTGAGCATGGAGGAGTCCGGCTCCAACATTGCACGGGGTTTTGCGTGGAGCTTGGAGACCATGATTTCCAGGATGGAAGTGATCGGCAACTCCATTAGAGAACTTGTGAACTCAACCATGATGCTGGGTGTGATGGACAATCTCGCAGCTTCCATTGTAGCACGGGCGAAAGCGACCCAACGTCTCAGTGCTGCAGCCTCAGCTTGCTGCCACACAAGATCAAACTGCTGCCATTGTGGCTGGATTTACGAGTGTGGAAAGGGGCTTGCAGGGTGTCACAGCAATCCAGCAATCTGTCCTCCAACAGATGGCTAGGAATGCTGAGGCACTGACCCGGAGGAGTGGCAGTGGCTCCGTGGAGCAAGAACCTGCTGTCCTCTCTCTCAAGACGACAGCATTCTTACTCACACCCCTGCGACTCCGCCAGTGCCCTTGCTGCTGCCTGTCATCCAGCCAGCCCTGACTGCTGCCTCCCATGCCGAGGTGGTGCAGTCTACAGCCAGGCATACTAGGCCCAGAGCTGCTCGAGGTCATCATGCAAAGCCATCTGAAGTTTCCCCCACTGAAAGTCAGCAGCCTTCCATCATCCATGCTGCAGCCATCTGGATAGCATTGCCAGGGAGCACTAGAGTTGGAAAAGGACCTCGAAAAACAGACACTAAAGGAATGCATAAGGGTGATTAGTTGACGTTGTTGTTTTAAATTGGAATTGATAATTTATAAATTTTGTTTGTATTTGTTTTGTGGTGGCTCTCGTTTCAGCTTTGTGCCCAGGAGGACGCTGTGATGTTCTGTGACAGACGGATTGTAAGGTGGGGAAGTGGTGAGCAAAGGGGATCTGGGATTTCATTCATTGGAACTGGAGTCTGGTGAGACGCTCATGGACAGCCCATCAGGAACGGGGATCTGCTGCCTGCCTCCTTCCTTCCTCCTCCTCTTCCTCTTCCTCCTCCTCTTCCTGAGGTGGTCCCAGAACCTGTGGTGGCAAGGGCTGCACCCTCATGACAGCCAAGTTGTGAAGCATGCAGCAGACCATCACAAAATGGGACACCCGCTCCGCCGAGTACTGGAGGGCTCCTCCCGAGCGGTCAAGACAGCGGAACCGTTGCTTTAGCACCCCGATGGTCTGCTCGATGAGGTTCCTCGTGGTAGCATGGCTGTCATTATATGATTGATGGCCACGAGTGGTGGGGTTGCGGAGGGGAGTCATCAGCCAGTTGTACGTTTGTGTGTGTGTGTGTGTGTGTGTGCTAGGCTGATGTAACAGAGCCTGGTCTCCAATCATCTTGGATCCCCTTGCCATTGGACCAAGACCTTGCTCTGTCAAACCCGTGTGGTAGCTGGTGTGCAACGGCCACCCCACATTAAAAGAATTCACGCACAGGCATCTTCCACCCTTTAAAATGAAGTTCGGGACCTGGAACGTCAGCAGCCTCATGGACAACCCCAACAATGACAGACCGGAACGCCGTACTGCTATCGTTGCCTGGGAGCTCAGATGTTTCGACATAGACATCGCTAACCTAAGCAAGACCCGGCGGGCAGGGGAAGGCCAGCTCAAGGAGCAAGGAGGTGGTTACACCTTCTTCTGGAAAGTTAAACCTGAAGAAGAATGCCGCCTCCTTGGGGTAGGCTTCGCCATAAAAAATGAGCTAGTTGAACGTCTCAGAGACTCCCCTTGTGGAATAAACAAATGCCTCATAACTCTTCGGCTCACCCCAGTCCGGAACCACTGCGCGCGGTCATCAGTGCGTACGCCCCAACACTGGAAGCCACAGACGAGACCAAAGAGGAATTCTACTCCAGCCTCGAACAATCCCTGTTCCGAGTCCCAACGGGCAACAAGCTGATCCTCCTTGGCGACTTCAACGCCAGAGTTGGAAAGGACACAGACCTCTGGGGAGGTGTGATCAGCAGAGAGGGGGTAGGGAAAGCCAACTGCAATGGTACCCTCCTCCTGATGAAATGCTTAGAACATGGCCTTGTCATAACCAACACCTTGTTCCATCAGAGAGACAAGTACAAGGCTTCATGGTAACACCCTCGCTCCAAGCACTGGCATCTGCTGGACTACGTCATCGTCCGAGCGAGGGACCGCAAGGACACCCGCGCCATGACAGGAGCTGATGACTGCTGGACAGACCACCGCCTAATCCGCTCTGTCATCTCCATCAACGTAGCCCCAAAACAGCGGCAGCAACAGAAGCAATGCCGCAGGAAAATCAACGCTGGAGCACTCAAAGACCCTGCAAAGAAAGCCCTATTCAGCCTGCGCCTCACAACCAACCTGATGACTCCCAGTGATTTGGAGATACAGAGTGTCCACAGCGCCTGGTCTGCACTCAAGGCCTCCGTAATCAGCACCTGCGAAGAGACGCTCGGTCACTCAACTAGGAAACACCAAGACTGATTCGACGAGAATGACCAGGAGATCCAGGAGCTAATAAGCCGCAAGCACAAGGCATTCCTGATCTGGAAACAGCAACAGAACTCGAGAGCAAGAAAGCAGCTCTACAGACGCATGAAGGCCGAGGTCCAACAAAAAACTCGCGACCTAAAGAACAGATGGTGGGTGGAGAAAGTGCAGGAGATCCAGCAGCTAGCTGACAACCACGACGTGCGTGGATTCTTTAGTGCAGTCAAGACCACCTACGGCCCAAGCAGCCAAGGTCCTACCCCACTGCAGACCAAGAACGGAGAGGTATTCATCAAGGACAGAGAGGCAGTCAGTGCCCGCTGGAAGCAGCACTTCGAAGATCTCCTTAACCAAGACTCTGTCTTCGACGCAAGTGTCCTCAATTCCATCCCGCAGCATGCTACCCGCCACCACCTCAGCACAACCCCAGCCCGGCCCGGCATGAGATTGAAAAGGCCATCCGACAACTGAAGAACAACAAGGCCTCGGGAGCAGATGGAATCCCCCCGGAGGCACTAAAGCATGGCGGAGAAGCACTATTGATGTGAATACATGAACTCATTTCTCTTATTTGGAAGGAGGAGAGCATGCTGGGGATCTCAGAGACGCCGTAATCGTGACCATCTTCAAGAAAGGTGACAAGTCCGATTGTGGTAATTACAGAGGAGTCTCCCTGCTGTCTGCCACAGGGAAAATCATTGTAAGAATTCTCCTCAATCGCCTTCTCCCAGTGGCTGAAGAGCTCCTTCCAGAGCCGCAATGCGGATTCCACCCACTAAGGGGCACAATGGACATGATCTTCACTGCGCGTCAACTACAAGAGAAATGCGAGGAACAGCACCAACCGCTGTACATGGCTTTCTTTGACCTCACACAGGCCTTCGACACCGTCAATCGTGAGGGATTATGGAGTGTCCTCCTCAAATTTGGCTGCCCTCAAAAGTTTGTCACCATCCTCCGCCTGCTTCACGACGACATGCAAGCCGTGATCCTGACCAACGGATCCACCACAGACCCAATTTACGTACGGACCGGGGTCAAGAAAGGCTGTGTCATTGCACCAATGCTCTTCTCGCTCTTCCTTGCTGCAATGCTCCATCTCACCCTCAATAAGCTTCCTGCTGGAGTGGAGCTAATCTGCAGAACAAATGGGAAACTGTTCAACCTCCATCAACTCCAGTCCAGATCCAAGGTCGTCCCATCCTCTGTCATCGAATTACAGTATGCAGACGATGCTTGCGTCTGCGCACACTCTGAGGCCGAACTCCAAACCATCGTCAACACCTTTACCGAAGCGTATGAGAGCATGAGCCTTACACTAAACATCCGTAAGACAAAGGTCCTCTACCAGCACAGTACTGCTCCCCGATGATCAAAATCCATGATGAGGCCTTGGACAACGTGGACCACTTTCCATACCTCAGGAGCCTACTGTCAACAAGGGCAGACGTCGATGATGAAGTCCAACACCGCCTTCAGTGTGCCAGTGCAGCCTTCGGTTGCCTGAGGAAGAGAGTGTTTGAAGACCAGGACCTCAAACGCAGCACCAAACTCATGGTCTACAGAGCAGTAGTGATACCCGCCCTCCTGTATGCTTCAGAGACATGGACCATGTACAGCAGGCACCTCAAAGCACTGGAGAGTTATCACCAACGCGGCCTCCGCAAGATCCTGCAAATCCATTGGCAGGATAGGCACACCAATGTCAGTGTTCTCGCTCAGGCCAACATCCCCAACATCGAAGCTTTGACCACGCTCGATTAGCTCCGATGGACGGGCCACATCGTCCGCATGCCCGATACGAGACTCCCAAAACAAGAGCTCTACTCGGAGCTCCGACTCAGCAAGAGAGCCCCAGGTAGGCAGAGGAAACACTTCAAGGACACCCTCAAATCCTCCTTGAAAAAGTGCAACATCCCCACCAACACCTGGGAATCCCTGGCCCAAGACCGCACAAAGTGGAGGAGAAGCATCCGGGAAGGTGCCGAACACCTCGAGTCTCTTCGCTGGGAGCAAGCGGAAGCCATGTGCAAACAGCGGAAGGAGCGCGTGTCAACCCAAGCACCCCACCCACCCGCCCCTTCAACCACCATCTACCCCACCTGTGACAGAGACTGTAGGTCCCACATTAGACTCATCAGTCACCTGAGAACTCATTTTTAGTGTGGAAGCAAGTCATCCTCGGTTCCGAGGGACTGCCTAAGAAAAAGAAGAAGTACAGTGGATAGCCCTTGTCTCTGAGCAGCCACCCTCGGGTTTGACATGGTGGGTGGAAGATTGCTGGCACACCAGACTGGCGCAGGATGAAGGCATCTTGACTGCTGCCAGGATACCGGGCATTCACCATCATGATGTGCTGGTGAGTGGTAGCCTTTGCAGTTACAGAACATCTCAGATTTGGTATGCGGCGCCCGCAAAGCCATGTGTGTACAGTCAATGGCGCCCTGCACCATGGGGAAGCCTGATCTCCTGGCAAAGCCACATGTGCGTGCCTCCTGTTTCGCTCGGTTTAGAGAGAAGACAATGAAGTCCCTTCTCCTGGAGTGCAGAGCCTCTGTGACCTCCCAGATGCAGTGATGGATGGCGAACTGGGAGATGTTAGCTATGACGTCTGCTCTAGCCTGGAAGGATCTGATGGTGAAAAATTGAGAGCCACTGGCAGCGCCGTTGTCACCCTGTTCTGAGGCTGCAGGTCTGGCTGCAGAAAATGGCAGAGTTCTGTGACCACCTCCTTGGTGAAGCGGAGCCTCCTAGTGCACTGCTCCTGGCTTAAGTGCAGGTAGAAGAAGTGCTCTTGGCCTCCTGCTGAGAGCCCGCCTGCCCCTTCTCCTCCCTCTGTGAGCATCTTGTCCTCTTCTTCGCTGCCTCCGCTCCATCTCCCTGTCACACTCCAGCGCGAGGGGGACTGCAAGTAGAGCCCCCATGACTGGGAGCAAGTGGTGTGAGCAGAACCTTTAAATGAGAAGCAAGGTGTTCTCCATTTGCAGCAACACTCCCTGTCACCTCCCCAACTTTAAATAACTAGCAAGCTCCAAACAGTTGTACAAACTTACACAGAGCCAGTAGAAACCAAAAAGTAAGTCAGCTGCAAGTTGCTGCTGATTCCTTTAAATAGCGCTGGTGGAGGGCCCTGCCTGCTGCTGAACACATGTTCTGCTGTTCGTGATTTGGAGAGTGCGTTGAATGGAGTGGCAACATCAGAAATGGAAGGTCGTGCATCAAATCAGCGGAAAACCAGTTTACCCGGGTAAATTAGCCGGTTGAAGTTACGGCAGCAGAATAGGAGAAACCCTGAGGAAATTCACCCCCAAAATGTTCCAATTTTTTTTTCTCAGTGATGTGCACACAAGGAAAATTAAGCATTTCAAACTTCAGTTTGCAAGATCATAGTCAGATTTTCTTCTGTAACCTGCATGTGGAGTATAGCTCCTTGGTTTGGGTTTTCTGCTTAATACTCTTTTGCTGACACTGGAAAATGTGCCACGCTTTTCCTTGATGATGCTCACCGGGAACACTTCTTAGGAAATCACCGGAGCGCCATTAAAATTTGGTTCCCACTATTTGCCAGGATGTGCTCCCTGCAAGCGGCATTCCCTGGTGGCAGCAGCGAATCGCGGCATCACCCCTATAAAGAGCTCTGCATACAACCCATCCTATTTCTTTGATGGGTTTCTTTTATCTCCAAAACAAAAGCAAAATACTGCGGATGCTAGAAATCTCAAACAGAAGCAGAAATTGCTGGAAACGCCCAGCAGGTCAGGCAGCATCTGTGGAGAGAGAAACAGAATTAACGTTGATGGCCTTTCCTCAGAACTGGAAGATGTTAGAGATGAACAGTTTTTAAACAAGAGCAGAGCCAGGGAAAATAGGGGACAGGGAAAGAACAAATGAGAAGGTCATTTATAGGGTGGAAGGCAGGAGTAATTAAATGACAAAAGAGATGATGGTGCAAGTCGCAAGGGGGTGATAATGGGACAAGTAAAGAAACAAAAGATGGGTCCAGAGCAATAGTCCCTCTAAGCTGCACGCTGCACAGTAATCTGCAAGGTCCCATGCAGGCCGCTCACAAGCTTTTACTCTGGAAATTTAAAGGGACTGTGCATTGAAACATAAGAACATAAGAAATAGGAGCAGGAGTGGGCCATTTGGCCCTTCGAGCCTGCTCTGCCATTCAATAAGATCATGGTTGATCTTCTACCTCATCTCCACTTTCCTGCACTGTCCCCATATCCCTTGATTCCCTTAATATTCAAAAATCTATCGATCTCTGACTTGAATATACTCAACGACTGAGCCTCCGCAGCCCTCTGGGGTAGAGAATTCCAAAGATTCACCACCCTCTGAGTGAAGAAATTTCTCCTCATCTCAGTCCTAAATGGCCGACCCCTTATTCTGAGACTGTGACCCCTGATTCTGGACTCCCCAGCCAGGGGAAACATCCTCCCTGCATCTACCCTGTCAAGCCCTGTAAGAATTGTGTATGTTTCAATGAGATCACCTCTCATTCCTCTAAACTCTGGAGAATATAGGTCTAGTCTACTCAATCTGTCCTCATAGGACAATCCCCCCATCCCAGGAACCAGTCTGGTGAATCTTTGTTGCACTCCCTCAATGGCAAGTATATCTTTCCTTGGGTAAGGAGACCAAAACTGTACACAATACTCCAGGTGTGGTCTCACCAGGGCCCTATATAATTGCAGTAAGAAAACAGGCCACACAGAACAAAGCACAGCTTACAGGGAACATTGGTCCAGAGCAGTTGTAAAAGGTTCTCCTATCTCCCTCTCTCTCTCACTTCCCTGTAGATTACCAGCTTTCCGTATTTTCCTCCCTTTGAGGTGATTCTGTGATCCCATGCCGCCAGTGGGACGTTGTGCTGACAGGGGCATGTTTGGAATTAAACTACAACATTGTAGCCTCGATTCTCTGTGTACACAGCTCATTGCAGAATTACCCCTTCTATTTACAAATCATTCATTTGCCTGTATGATACAGAAACCCATATAGAAATGTGTCCCTATTATCCCACTTTTAATAAGTTTTTAAACCATACTCATTATTCACATTAGAAAAATTTAATAAACTGAGCAAAAAATTTCACAACTTAATATATTTATTTTTAAAAATGACACAGCTTTAGAAGTTTGTTTAAAATTGCCTCTAGGCTTGCACTTCATTGTAAATATCTTATTGTCTTTCTCTTTCAGAAAAATAAGACTGACAGAAATGTATCTGATACTGTACATAATGGCCACGACACATTACAAGAAGAAAAGTGAAGCTGGCCCAAACTGTGGCTGCTTTATGCATCATTGCCACAGGATGTCCCCATTTAGCAATGCAGTGTTTCTCTTGTCCTGATCCTTACCAATGCTGGCAGCTCCTATCCTTGCACTGGGACTGGATTTTCCTCTGCAATGCAGGCCAAAATGGTGTGGTATAGAAGAGGAAAATTGGGCAGGGAGGTCTACGGCCACACCTCTGGATTTTGCTCCGCTGCCTCAGTAGCGAAGCTTTCTGTCAACTCCTGCACTGCCCTGTCATCTGTAAATATAAAAGATGGGCTTGGCAATCCGGCTGATTTCCGTGGCTTCTTGTCACTGGCACCGCTGATCCTGGGGTCCACCGGGAGAGGGGCAGTGATAGTCCTTGAATCATGTTAATGTCCCTTTTAGATGGAGAAGGCTCAGTAGTGGAAACCTCTCAGACACCAAAATATTTAACATTTTCAAACCTTGGCTCAGTCTGAGGCCAAACAAAAATGAAAGCCCTCGGGAGAGAAGTTCGGTATCGCCCCGTTTGGGGTGCAATTATCGACTGGGCTAAAAGTTTAGTGCATGGTGCTAATTATCGCCTCCGACTGCAAACTTGGCTTCTATCACCCCTGGAGGTGATTGGAGCAATAAATCAGGTGCTACACACCTCTCTTAAGGCGCTAACGCCGAGGAGCGAGGCGCTACCTCAGAGCGCTGGCGAAGCTCATGTGATGTCAGTCAACAATGGAACATAAACACACTGGCGCTGGCCAGTTCTTAAAGGGGAGGGTCGATCTTGCTCTCCATCTACACCCTGCTCATTGCAGCCTTGAATCTTGGCCTGGAGAGACCTGTACATCAAATCTGCCAGAATGAACAATGGAGAGGCCCAGGGAAAGAGCTCAGAGTGCAGCCCCCATAGTCTCTTCTAAATCGATGCAAGGAAGGTCAAATCAAAATGAACCTGCAAAGTGCTGTTCAGTACTCAAAACTCCTTCACACAGAGTTGAATCTCTCCAGAAGTCTCTCTCTCTCTCTCAGAATGCGTGGTGCAAAAATGTCGCCGACAAAAAATGGCAGGAATCAGTCGCCTTTAAATAGCGCTCCCCCAGTCTCTTCCCGACTGCAAAACGCTCCCCTCAACCTGTCGTTGCTAGCGGCAGGCGGTAAGGCAGGGGACGCCACTCAATGGCCCAGAAATTAGGTTCGGGGGCTTGCCGCACGTGCAAGCCCTCGATGTGCACTTACCCGGCGCGCCGACAGCTGAAGCCTGGGCCTGCTTCGAATTCTTGTCACTGGCCCGGTTCAGCTGTCAGCGCGCTGTGCTTGCCTGATCCAGCGGCGTAGTTAGTTCGATGTGCCGGCTGGGATCAGGTGAGCACTGGGCAGCCAATCAGGGGAGGGAAAACTTCATTCATGAGTTTGATAGTAAGAACTGTCAAACTCATGAAAACTACGGGCGCCCAAAACACTACTAAAACTTTAAATTAAATTTTAAAAAACATCCCACTAATTAAATGAACTATAAATAACTTTAAAAAAAACTATTTTAAACAATTAATCAAATTTTTGAAAAAAATAATTTTTTAAGAAATCGGGTCTAAAAATACACTTACCTTACTGTAAAGTCCTTAAAAATAATAAAGCTGTGGAAAAAATGTTATAATTTTAAATAATAGACCACTTACCTTAAAGAATCAAGTCCTTACGTCTCCTTTTTACATTTCTAAAACGTTGAGGCCCTTACACACGGGCAAACCTGTCAAAAAGAAGGAAGTTCAACGCATGCGCGCAGAGTCCTCTAAACCCCTTGGAGGAAATGCCGGTTTCCCGCGCATGTGCTGTGCATGCTGAAATCCGGCACTTCCAACGGGCCCACGCGTGAGTACTCCGTCCGTACTTACGCGTTGGGACCGGAATTGGCGCAGGAGATTGTGCCGGTAGTGTTTAGCGCTGCCGCAAAATGTCTGGTGAATTTCGCGAGCGGCGCAAACATTGCCACGCCCGGGTGCTAGTTGCTTTGCGCCCTCTTAGGGCGCTAACAGGAGGCACAAAGCAACCGAACTTTTCCCCCCTCATGTCTATGGGGATTTTCTGCCCCTTTAAGTGACCTCTCTTCTGCCCCTTTTAAGTGGCTAGTCCTCTTAAAAGGCCTCTCTTCTGAATCCTTTAAGCAGACTCTCTTGTTTGATATGGCAGTGGTGGGTCTGCTGTAGCACTGCCCACAGTTTTCTCCTCCGGCAGCGGTGGGTTCCCACTTGGTGTTGGAAATCCCACCAAGAGCCCGACCTGCATGAGCCCTGACCCAGGAAGATAAGTTTAGGGTAGTGAGCGGAAGTCAGCCATGAACTTTCTCCAGTGGGAGGACAGAAATCTAGCCCCATATGGTCTCCTTTGCACTTGCAATGTTGTTTGTGTTGAAGTTGACTGGGATGGGCACCTGTACAATCTCTTTCCAGGATTTTTTTCTTTTCCTCTTTGATCTAATCAATAAGGATGTGGCCCCCACCTGCACTTCCCTTGACATTCTGTACCATGCCCATTATGGCATTTGTCACTGGCACTGCCCATGCACCAGCCCCACTTGGCTTATTCCTTTTTCCCGGTCACTCAACTTGGTTCTCGAGGGTTAATCTCTCCAATTTCCTCCTCATCCCTCTTAACCTCTTCCACTGCCCTCCCCCTCCCCCCACCCCCCACCCCCACCATCAGATCATCAATCACTACCCTCTGGAATGTTCATTTGTTCAGAATAGGGTTCTTGCCATCCATGACCTTATAGCGAATGAATTTATTGACATCTTGACACTGACAGAATCCTGGTATACGAGCACCAGCCCCTTTCCACTCAACAAAACCCTCCTGCTTGGTTACACCATCCAATGCCTGCCCTGCCCAAACGTAGCTCTTATCATCAAGTCCCACCTCCCCATATTCCGCTGGCATCTTCATCTCCATTAAGCACTTTTTTTCCATGCTTCCCGTGTCTCATTTAAAATCTTCATTGCGCAGTGCTCTCTCAAGCCGTACATGACTTCCTTCTCAAAATCTCCTTCCTTTTCTCTTTTAGCTTCCTTGTAATTTCAACCAAGACTGAAAACCTCCACGATTCTTCTCCTTTGACTTCTCTGCTCTCCTATCTTCACACAATCGTACCCTTCACATTACCTCACCCGCACACACCCATGGCTACCCTCTTGCTGCTATCACCTCTTGTTGCTGCTCCACTTTTGAGGTCTTGATCATCAACAGAACCATCTCTGACTGTATTATATGTAGGTAAAACAAATGAAAGACAGAGACACCAGTTGCTAGTTCATGAGCTTGCTTCACTAGGCCAGAGTGAACTGAGCATGCTCATACTAAGCCATGTGACAAACCATGTGATAATACATTACACTGCTTTCCCCTTAAAAAAAATGCACATATTCCACTCTCAAATACAACAAAGCTATGTTTCCATCTTTCCCAGCATTACATGTACCACATAACAAAAGCTCCTGTTTTTTTTCTTTTAAATGAACTACAAATCCAGTTTAATAACAGGTTTGCGGCACCTTCCTGATCTCCTTACAAAAAGTTTTGGTGTTGAACCAATTTTCGGACTGTTTTGCTTTGGTTCCGAACTCAAAGAAGTAGGTATCACTATTCTGTTTCCCCACTTGGTACAACCTTGCTCACAAGACAATTCAGTATGAATGTTATGGAATGGCTTAAATTCTGTGTCCATACACTGATCAGTTCATCCATTCTAAGGGCATGATCTTGGCAGCCCTGGGGAGGCAGGTATGGAGGCGGGACTGCCAGGAAAATGGCAGAATTTGGGGATGGGTGCTTAACAGGTAGTTAACAGGCAGAAAATAGGATTACCCCCTTTTAGCCCTCACAAGTGCAGGCTTCCCGAAGGCTCCGAAACCCGCCAGGTCAGCGAGGCGAGTAGTGGGTCTGCGGGGGTCGGGGATGCAAAAGTGTGCCGTGAAGGTGAGTGATGGGTGCAAGTGTGGAGAGGTGAGTATCTGAGTTAAGTGCAAAATGTTAGGCGCTGTGAGGCAACAGTGCTAACCACTATGCCACCGTGCTGCCCATTCTCCAATGCAACAACCATCTCATTTCTGCAAAAGAAAGATGTTTGATGAGGTCTTGAATTCAAGACCTCATCAAACTACAGAGAATGTCACTGTTTGACAGCTTCACAGAGCTGTCAAACGATGACAATTCATCTGTCAAAAATTTGAAACATCATACGTTGACATTTTCTGCAACTGGTTTTCCCTTAATTGACCTGCTAAGCCCGATGGGCAGGCTTAACAAGGTCAATCAAGGGAAAATAGAGTGGGTTGGCCAGAAGTTGTTGGAGGCCAGACTGAAACCCGACAAGTGGGAATCCCGCCTCCAAAAGCTCCCCATTGGCAAAATCACCCCCAAGGTGTTTTCATACACTTTTTCCACTACTTTTTGAGTTTCATCTGCAATCTCAGTTGCATTCACGGGAAAGTCTTTGCCAACTGCACCTGGATAGGGCAATTTTGCAGGCTATGTCAAACGTTAGGTTCGGAGTGTTCAGTAACACCTCCGTTCAGTTCGCAAGCGTGATCCTGAGCTTCCGATCGCCTGTCACTTTAATTCTCTGCTCCACTCCAACTCTGACCTCTCTGTCC
Organism: Somniosus microcephalus; assembly: GCF_052327205.1. Taxonomy (NCBI): domain Eukaryota; kingdom Metazoa; phylum Chordata; class Chondrichthyes; order Squaliformes; family Somniosidae; genus Somniosus; species Somniosus microcephalus. The sequence goes on from NC_140988.1 coordinate 112,141,820, forward strand.
TCGACCTGTTACACTGTTCCAACAAAGTTCAACGTAAGCTCGAGGAACAGCACCTCATCTTTCTATTAGGCACTTTACAGCCTTCTGGACTCAACATCAAGTTCAACAATTTCAGACCTTAATCTCTGCCCCTATTTTTTCAGATGACAGCTGTTGCTGGTTCTGCTATACCCATTTACACCTCTTCTTAGACCCATCTTTTGTTTCTTTACTTGTCCCATTACCATCTCCTTTTGCTTTGTAGAATCATACCTTTTGTCATTTAATCTCTCCTGCCTTCCATCCTATCACAGACCTTCCCTTTTGTTCTTTCCTCCCCTCCCCCCTTTCCCTGCCTCTGCACCTGCTTAAAACCTGTTACATCTCTAACTTTTTCCAGTTCTGACGAAAGGTCATCGACCTGAAACGTTAACTCTGTTTCTCTTTCCACAGATGCTGCCTGATCTGCTGAGTATTTCCAGCATTTTCTGTTTTTTATTGAACTCCACCCCCTTGACGTGTTTCAAATGGTAAAGGGTATGGTAGATACAGAGAAATTATTTCCTCTGATGGGTGAATCCAAAACCAAGGGCATAATCTGAAAATTAGAGTTAGACCATTTAGAAGTGAAATCAGGAAGCACTTTTCCACACAAAGGCCAGTGGAAATCTGGAGCTCTCTCCCCAAAAGGCTGTGGATGCGGGTCAATTGAAATTTTTAAGACTGAGATCGATATTTTTTTGGGGGTAAGGGTATTAAGGGTTGAGAAGCAAAGGCCAATAAATGAAGTTGAGGTACAGAGCAGCCATAATCTAATTGAGTGGAGGAACAGGCTCGAGGGGCTGAATAGCTTACTCCTAATCCCATGTTCCTATGTTCCCTTGCCACTGACTCCATCACGCTCACTGGCCATCTGCTCAGGCTGAACCAAAGTGTGAAACCTTGGGTTGCTATACAGCTTAGGGTTGAACTTCAAACAATGAGTTCAGTAAGATCAAAATGGGCTGAATGGCCTTTTTCTGTGCTGCAAACTTCTATGGTTCCAACCCCAAATCTTACTCATTAGCATGTCCACATTATCACCTGCCTGCACCATGACGTCATGCTCCACTGAAACCCTTATCTTTTGTCACCTCTAGATTTGATTTCTCAAATTTCTCCTCCACTATCAATAAACTTCAACTTGTTCAAAACTCAGTTGCCCATAATTCCCACTCACTCATCATCCCCATCTTTGCTGATCTACATTGGCTCCATGTCCCCCAATGTAATAAATTTAAAATCCGTGACCTAGAAATTTGGGTGGTTTGCGCCACTCATTAGCGCCATGAAATGGCGAAAAAACAGCAGCCGACACTCTTCCACCAGCTGGTGGTGGCTACTGCCATTTTTGGCAGGTCATCAGCGCTGCCATTAACCGAAATCGCTGAGATTATTTTAATGAAATGGAGCGTGATGTCAATTGGTGTTCGGTTTTCTTTTTTTCATTTGTTTATGGGATGTGGGCGTTGCTGGCAAGACCAGCATTCATTGCCCATCCCTAATTGCCCTTGAGAAGGTGGTGATGAGCTGCCTTCTTGAACCGCTGCAGTCCATGTGGTGAAGATACTCCCACAGTGCTGTTAGGTAGGGAGTTCCAGGATTTTGACCCAGTGACGATGAAGGATCGGCGATATACTTCTAAGTCAGGATGGTGTGTGACTTGCAGGGGAACTTGGAGGTGGTGGTGTTCCCATGCGCCTGCTGCCCTTGTCCTTCTAGGTGGTAGAGGTCGCGGGTTTGGGAGGTGCTGTTGAAGCCTTGGCGAGTTGCTGCAGTGCATCTTGTAGATGGTACACACTGCAGCCACATTTCTGCTCACATTGCCACCTGCGCTAAATCACGCCAGTATTTGCTGCCGCTAAAAGGTGTTTCAGCAGCATTAATGGCCATGAGGAGTCAGGCAGGACTTATGAGGATGGACGCCGGAGCTTCAAATGCCTCCTTTCCCTAGGTTCTTCTTTTAAACTTTCATTTTTTGCTCATCAGTGGTGGTTGGGGGGTGGGGTGTTGCATTTTCTAGCAGCTTTCTGGGAGGCCTACAGTGTTTGTGGGTCAGTAAATCAATGGGAGAACTCCACTGCAACGATTGAAAATGATCTGTGATAAAACATCTGTTAACAAACAAAAAAATCAATAAACATCGGGTGGCAGCTAATATTTTTGGAGCACGTACAACAATTGTTCGGGTCGCTCCTTTCTTCCCCACTCCCCTACACTGCGAGCGGGAGACCGAGTCGACCTTTGGCCTCCTTCTGCCACTATTGCTGCAAAGAGCATGTTGCACTAGCAAATCACCACCATGCTGATGATAATGAGCAGACAGTACCAAAATGCCAGTACTGCCTGCGCTCTCTTGGCTAGCGGTCGTTATCCTTGGCCGCCAATGTTAGCGGCAGGTTTCCAGCGTTCCCCAATATCTAGGCCCTTGTCTTTGTCTACAAATCCCTCTATGGCCTCTGCCCACCCTACCCACACCACCTCCTCCAGCCTTACAGCCCCTCATGCAAACTGTTTTTTGTGCATGGCCCCTTTCTTTGTCCCACCATTGGCTTTAGAGCCCTCAGCTGCTTCAGTCCTACTCTCTGGAACTCCTTTGCTAAAATCTTCCGGCTCGCCACTTATTTATTCACCTTTAAGAACCTTTTTAAAATCCATCTTTTTGACTAAGCTCCCAGTCACCTCTCCTAATTCTGCCACCTTGGTTCTGCGCTTGTATCTTTATTCGTATTATCTATTTTTTTGCTTTCTTCCTCACCCCCTCCCCGCACCCGCCACCCAGTAAAGCTCCTTGGGCCATCTTTTATTGTAATCATGAAGGATGGCACTAAAGGCCATCATTGTATAGTGATCAAGAGCAGGAACCCTGGCAGATTTCCTCTCTGCCATTGAGCTACTTGAGAGCTAAAAATATAATTGTTTACAGAGGAGCTCATCTCTGCAGAGTTGTTGTGAAAACGGGTCTAACGGGAACATGCTGTAAATTGGTAAATTGGTAGTATGATTATAATGGGGCTTGGCCAGGAGTTCTTTTGCATATGAACAGGATATAGACAAGCATTTCTTGGGGATGAGCAAATGTCCTGAATGACTGTCACCCAATAGGATCACCCTGCCTGGCAGCAATTTTGTCCAATGCCACACCTACAAATAAAACATTGCTGCAGTAATTGTCATGTTTGTGTTCTTATCAAAAGGTAAAGCTTGTTAAATTATTCAATTAATCACTCAGGGTTGGGCCCACCTTTTAGGATTTGATTGCTAAGTCACAAGTCCAAACGCATCAGAGCTCCAGCTGTTGGACTTTCTGCATTGCAGTCTGAGTCTTACCACGTTTAATCCTTTTTACTGTAGTTTACTTTTGATTTAATGGCAGCAACAGAATTTGGGACTGTCAAAGCTCTTGATTTCCTCAATAACTCTCATACAGTTTGCTTCTCCCAACCTATACACTTCCAGCGTGTTGATGGGAATAACGAGTCACTAATTGCTCTACTGTCCAAAAATATGTCAAGGAAGTAAAAGGAAGCTGCATTTTATCTGTAAGTACGTTCAAGAAGAAACAGTAGCCAGACGTATTTACTTAACATCTTTGCAAAAAAAATCGTTACAGTTGAAGAATTTGTGCAAACTCCATTATTATAATGGTGAAACAAAAACATTGCTGCTAGCATGATGTTTGAAAGAGGTAAGTCTGGTGGAATTTAATTTCTTCTTGTGTCTTGAATGATTCATTATTATAGTACTGGGCATGTAGTGAGTCAATTTTCTCCCCTTTTGCTCTTCTTCTCCCTCCGTTTGACCAGCATTCAGTAATAAATGTTTTCTGTCAAAAATGTGACATTTGTAGTCTCTACAACCCAAACAAGGATTTCATTCCCTGTACCTGGTTATTCATCTCCTGTTCCAGATAGGCTTCTTTCCTTCTATCTTTTTCATAAGTTGTGATAAAGAAATTGTCAACAAGCAGGGCTGTCTCTTTATTGATAGGTCACGCAAAGCAGCCATTATGACTGTCACTAGTATCAAATGAAAATCTGACACAAAACTAGTATTATCTTGCTGTGAATGAGCTCAAGGCAAATGGGAGAATTAAATAGCGGTTCTACCTTTATAAAGTTGTCCTGGGGCTCTTTGATGGTATAGAGGTTAGCTGCACCCTAAAAGTGGTACTGAGCGATAAAACCCAAGACATCCTAGTTTATGTGTAGTTATTTAATAGAAAGCAGAAGATTTATGTCACTGCAATTTCCAGATAGTAAAACCTGTAACTCAAGTAAGAGCGTAGACTAGTGAATTGAATAAAATCATTTTTATAAATGAAAATAATTCTGTCTGGGGTTGGTAGAATCGTACATGGGTGTGATCTTGGTTCTCTGCTGTTCATAAATGATTTGGAGGAGCAAACTTTTGCAACACTTATCTCTTGTTTGCAGTTAAACCACATTTTCCATACATAGAGAAGGTCTCTTATGAACCTAAATCTGCATCTTTATACTCTGTTCTGAATGGGTTAACATAGCCAAAATGTACAAATGAAACCTAAATTGCTTTATTAAGAATCTGCTCTCCCCTCACCCCAGAAACAGGTGAAATACCACGCTGCTGTGTACAGGCTACGGCTGCTGCCCAGGCTTATTTACAGAAGGAATTACATACACAAGTGGAAGGATAGGCAAGATTTAATTCAGCACCAAAATTAAACCAACACCAACATAAAATGCTTTGACTGCTTAAAACAGCAGCATTCATAAATCTTGCAGAAGCTCCAGTGTGGTCTTAGAAAAACCGTCTCGATGTATCTTACATGGGATGAATTCTCACCAGAGGCTGACCAGGAGAGCATTGGAATATTCGATTCTGGAGCTAACAGAAGTGTGGATGAGGATTTCAACAGCAGATATTCCTACATTACAACAGTGACTATACTTCAGAAGTACATCATTGGCTGTAAAGCGCTTTAGGACGTCCTGAGGTCGTGAAAGGCATTATATAAAAACAAGTCTTTCTTTATATGCTGAGGCGGGGTGGAGATGGGCGATGTTTTTTTTTTTATTCGTTTATGGGATGTTGGCGTCTCTGGCAATGCCAGCATTTATTGCCCATCCCATATTGCCCTTGAGAAGGTGGCGGTGAGCCGCCTTCTTGAACCGCTGCAGTCCGTGTGGTGAAGATACTCCCACAGTGCTGTTAGGGAGGGAGTTCCAGGATTTTGACCCAGTGACAATGAAGGATCGGCAATATATTTCTAAGTTAGGATGGTGTGCGTCTTGGAGGGGAACTTGGAGGTGGTGGTGTTCCCATGCGCCTGCTGCCCTTGTCCTTCTAGGTGGAAGAGGTCACGGGTTTGGGAGGTGCTGCCGAAAAAGCCTTGGTGAGTTGCTGCAGTGCATCTTGTAGATGGTACACACTGCAGCCACAGTACGCCGGTGGTGGAGGGAGTGAATGTTTAAAGTTATGTATGTGAAAGTATGCAGTCTTTGCGATGGAGAGGATATTGGATTGGAAGCTCAGCTCAGGGTTAAATAGGATGCTGAAGTGATGGGCTCAGGTCTGGAGCAGCAGCTAAAATGCGCACAAAAATTGACATGTGCATGGCAAAGATTAGGATAGATATGTCCTGGTTGTAAATGGAGAATAGATAGGAGATAATAAGAGAAGATCCAAAGTAGCAGAGGTCCTGTGGTGGGATGAAGTTGACTTGTAGATAGGGTGGGGTGAGCTTGGAGCACTGATGAACTAATGTCCAAGTTTGGAGAGAGGTGTGGAGGGCGAGTGAGTCCAGGAGCTGTTTGCGGGGCAGAGTATCAGTGGACGCACTGCTAGAAGTATTTCCATGGAAAAGGGAGAGCCAAGGAGGTGTGGAGGATCAACCATTAGCCAGCACAGGTTGATCCAGGGGTCCAGCAGAGGTGAGTAGTGGCCTCGCTGAGTAGTAGTGCACACCGGCAGATCCAGTATACCAGCGGAGGGATGCATGGAGTCACGACAATGGGAAGCAGGCGAAAAGCGGCAGAGCAAAGGTCGTTCCATAGCAGTGGAGCAGTATGGGAGTCAGCAGAGACAGATCCAAACCAGCTTAGCCTAGAGTGAAAAATACCTGGCAGAAAATACCTGCGGGACTGTCGTATGAGAAGAGATTGAGTAGACTAGGCTTGTATTCTCTTGAATTCAGAAGAATGAGAGGGGATCTCATTGAAGCATACAACATTATTACAGGGCTTGATGGGGTGAATGCTGGGAGAATGTTTCCCTTGGCTGGGGAGTCTAGAACCAGGGGCCACAGCCTCAGGATAAAGGGTGGGCCATTCAGGACTGAGATGAGAAGAAATTTCTTCACACAGAGGGCGGTGAATCTTTGGAATTCTCTACCCCAGAGGGCTGTGGAGGCTTAGTCATTGGGCATATTCAAAACAGAAGTCAAGAGATTTCTGACTAGTAAGGGCATCAAGGGATATGGCGATAGGGCTGGTGAATGGAGTTGAGGCAGAAGATCAGCCATGATCTCATTGAATGGCGGAGCAGGCTCAAAGGGCCGAATGGCCTACTCCTGCTCCTATTTCTTATGTTCTTAAAACTGAGGATGAAGCAGCAGGCCAGATACTAGAATCGAGGATACTACAGACTCAGTCGAAAATGGCGGCAATGTTGGGGGTCACTATAAGGTCCAGAAGCAGTGGACAAATGGACTTTGGCCCAAGAGAAGTGGATTGTTGTCCAGGACCAACACAGCTGCAAAGTACAGCGGAGAAACTAGCAGTGGCCTGTAAGATAGAAACCCAGCAGGTAACAGCAGCAGGGAAAGGATGGGCTGGAGGCTAGAAAACAGTTACCTTAAAAACTTGAAGCGACTGAGCAGCAGAGCAGAGTCACAGCTGCCGAATTTTACAGTGTGGTTCAGTAGAGCAGTGTAGTCCTGGCGATAGAGGAATCCAGGAGTTGGGATGTCGAATTGGAGCAGAGTTCAAGCTGTTGAAAAGAGCACTGTGAAAAGGAAGAACAAGCAGGGTCGGGGATAGGCAGTGGGCTCTGCACAGGTAACTTTAAACCTGTAGTTTGGGCTAAAATTCACCTGCTATTAGAGCCAGGGGATGTTACGCAGTGGAGGAGAGGAGATTGAGGGAGGAAGGGTAAAGGATGGCAATGGATGACCAAGGATAGAGTTGCAGAGGAGAGGAGCTCAGTAGGAAGCTGCCAGTCCAGGACCTGTCTTAGTTGTCTTTAGTTCTTTTCATGGATGATGTTTGACCTGCTGCGTGTTTCCAGCATTTTCTGTTTTTCATTTCAGATTTCTGCTGTTTCTTGTTGCATTTTGTTTACATGATCAATGGCTACTGACCGAGGAACCGGAGGTTGTCTGGTGCCTGGGGCATTACACCCCGGCAGCAGTCAGCACCTGTAGGAGAGGGGGAAAATTGGCTTAAAAAGTCCCCCTCACAACCGTGACAGTGGCTGACAAGTGAATCACTCCACCTGTGGTTGCAGCCATAGTGACAAAATGATTTTCATTTTTGCTTTGTTTTGTTAAACCAGTTTCCTTCCACGTCACCAGGTAACCTAGTAAAGGGTGTAAAATTCCCTGCCAGCATTGCACTGTCGGGCTCAGTAACTCCTCCCAGTTATTTCCTCAGGTACATTCTATTTTTTATCTATGCTGCTGTTAAATGGAAGACTTTGGACACAGAAAGAATAGGATTTCCAAACTCTTGATGCAGAAATTGAGCTTTGGATGCCTTTAGTTCACACAGTCTGAACATAGTTGCCAGGAAGTTACAATGGAGGATTTAAGAAACTGCCAGAAATCGCATGGGTGTAGTTTACAACATGACCTAGTCTCTGAGATTTAGGTACAGTAACTGAATTTCACTCACTTGTTGTCACTTATTGTATTGAATTGGAAGGCTAAAATAAGAAAAGTTTTCTTTCTTTTTTCATCCGGTCTCCTTTTTGTTTTGAAAAGAGGCTATTGTTTTGAGAAAAAGAAGCTGGCAGTGTACCAGGCAAGCTGCCAGTTTTTTCATTTAACAAGGCAGCGGTAGCTCCTCCGATAGCTCAGTTGGTATAGGCGGTGTGTAGCTGAGCCAATCAGATGAGCCGGTCCCAGGTTTGTCCTGTACTAAGTCAGCAAGCTGCACAGTCAGGGACAACTGGTGTCCACGCACGTGACCTGCCAGCAGGGGTCACTGGATGAAGACCAGGAGTGGGAACCCTGGCCAATTATCCCCTGCCTTACCTCACCAACGGATGCGGAGGACAGATGGGGCGTTCCTATTGCTACCCTCTGCTTAAAACTGCAAACTCAGCACAGGTTGTGGTTTTTTTGTTGCATTTTTTGAAGTAGTGAGAGCTTCCTTTTTTCTGAAACTTTCAGTTTTTCAACATAATTTTCAAGAAGAAAACCAATTTCAAAATGTAGTGTTTGGTGGGGTTTATTGGTTAATCCCCACAACTGGGAACGATAGAGTAAATTCACTGAGCCTGCTCTCTCAGCAGGCAGTTGTGCTTCAAAGAGTGTGTGGGACAGAGCTAGGGCTACAACACTGTGGCGTCAATTCCCTGACCTGCACTCCCTTCGGCTGGGAACGTGGAACCACTTACCCCCATATTTATAACTGCTTTAAATTGGATGCTCCTGGAAAATTGATGCAAATAGAAAAGGAAGAAAGAACTTGCGTTTATATATATCACCATTTACAACAACAACAACTTGCATTTATATGGCACCTTTAATGCAGTAAAACGTCCCAAGGCGCTTCACAGGAGCATTAGAAAACAAAATTTGACACTGAGCCCCATAAGGAAATATTAGGGCACATGACCAAAAGCTTGGTCAAAAAGATAGATTTTAAGGAGTGCCTTCAAGGAGGAAGGAGAGGTAGAGAGGCAGAAAGGTTTAGGGAAGGAATTCCAGAGCTTAGGGCCTAGGCAGCTGAAGACACGGCCACCAATGGTTGAGCGATTAAAATTGGGGATGCTCAAGATGCCAGAATTAGAGGCGCGCAGATATCTTGGGAGAGTTGTGGGGCTGGAGGAGATTACAGAGATAGGGAGGGGTGAGGCCATGGAGGGATTTGAAAACCAGGATGAGAATTTTGAAATCAGGGCTTTGCTTAACTGGAAGCCAATGTAGGTCAGCGAGCGCAGAGGTGATGGGTGAACAGGATTTGGTGCAAGTTAGGATACGGGCAACAGAGTTTTGGATGAACTCAAGTTTACGTAGGATAGAACGTGGGAGGCCAGCCAGGAGTGCGTTGGAATAGTCAAGTCTAGAGGTAACAAAGGCATGGATGAGGGTTTCAGCAGCAGATGAGCTAAGGCAGGGGCAGAGTCAGGTGATGTTCTGGAGGTGGAAATAAGCAGTCTTAGTGCGGATATGGGGTTGGAAGCTCATTTCGGGGTCAAATATGACACCAGGGTTGCGAACAATCTGGTTCAGCCTCAGACAGTTGCCAGGGAGAGGGATGGAGTAGTTGGCTAGGGAATGGAGTTTGTGGCGGTGACCGAAGACAATGGCCTCGGTCTTCCCAATATTTAGTTGGAGGAAATTTCTGCTCATCCAGTACTGGATGTTGGACAAGCAGTCTGACAATTTAGAGGCAATGGAGGGGTCGAGAGAGTTGGTGGTGAGGTAGAGCTGGGTGTCATTAGTGTACACGTGGAAACTGACGCTGTGTTTTCAGATGATGTCGCCGAGGGGTAGCATGTAGTTGAGAAATAGGAGGGGGTCAAGGATAGATCCATGGGGGCAGCAGAGGTAACAGTGTGGGAGCGGGAAGAGAAGCCACTGCAGGTGATTCTCTGGCTCTGATTAGATAGATAAGAATGGAACCAGGCAAGTGCCGTCCCCCCCAGCTGGACGACGGTGGAGAGGCGTTGGAGAAGGATGGAGTGGTCAACCGTGTCAAAGGCTGTAGACAAGTTGAGAAGGACGAGGAGGATAGTTTACCTTTGTCACAGTCAAATAGGATGTAATTTGTGACTTTGATGACAGCCGTTTCTGTACTGTGGCAGGGACGGAAACCTGATTGGAGGGATTCAAACATGAAGTTCCGGGAAAGATGAGCGTGGATTTACGTTCACAGGACGTTCCAAAGTGCTTTACAGCCAATGAAGTACATTTGAAGTGTAGCCACTGTAAGAGCCATAAAAGCTTAAGAAAATACTTTAAAATATTGGTTAAATAGCATAATACAGTTAATTTACCTGATTGACTTATTGTATTAAGACACCCCCTTCATTCTTGCCACAATGGTACAGTCCCTAAGCCACACATGGTATGCAGCCATTTTACAGTTTAAACTCCACGTGGCTGAAGGAGGCAGAAGTTGTGAGGTTTGGAGCAATACAGTTTTTGACCGTGTTCGTTTATACGTGTTTGCTTTGTAATTCCGTTTGTGAAGTGTTATAGTAAACAGTTTAAAAGACAAAGCTACGTTTGGGAACGTTTTATTTCGACACGTGTCTACTCGTTGTTAACAGCCCCACAGCTCAGTGGCTGCCTGTTTGGAAACTAAGAAGCGCCACTACAGCCACTGTTGCAATGTAAACAAAAATGCCAGTCAATTTGTGCACAGTGAGGCCCCACAAACAGCAATGAGATAAACAACCAGATGATTTTTTGATAGTTGTGTTTGAGAGATAAATATTGGCCAGGACACCGGGGAGAACTCCCCTGCTCGTCTTCAAGTAGTGCCATGGGATCTGTGGGGGATGTTGTGTCGGTACCTTTCTACCTAGACACAATTTAGGACTCAGAACTCAGAGATTCAAACATGAAGTGCTTTATTGAAAGGAAAGGAAGAATTCACATTTGTCTTTACCCACTCTGAGTCCGTACTCTTTCAGTCGTTGTAGTGTCGCATCCAAGTTCAGAAGATGATCCTCCTCATTTGTCCCAGTGACAAGGATGTCGTCCAGGTAGCACTGGACTCCTGGCAGTCCACTCAAAATCTGATCCATTGCCCTTTGGAACAGAGCAGGGGCCGACGTAATTCCAAATGGAAGGCGGCAGTACCTGTATAGCCCCTTGTGTGTCACAATTGTCAGCAGCTCCTTTGATTTGTCATCGACATGCATTTGTAGATAAGCCTGGCATGAGTCTATTTTGCTGAACTTTTGCCCTCTGGCCAGGCCCGTAAAAAGATCATCAATGAGGGGAAGAGGGTACTGTTCCGCAGACAGCACCGGGTTAATAGTCACTTTAAAATCCCCGCAGATTCGAACAGATCCATCCTTTTTCAGGACAGGAACAATGGGTGTGGCCCATTTGCTCATGCTCACAGGCTCCAGGACTCCATTCTCGACTAAGGCCTCCAAGTTAGCCTCAACTTTTGGCCTAATTGCATAGGGTACAGGTCGGGCTTTGTGAAACTTCGGCTTGCTGTCAGGTTTAATGTCCAGTCTCACGCTGATCTTTTTCATGCTCCTAAGTTCCCCATTGAAGAGTTCTGCATGTTTGTTTAACACTGCAGTCAGACCTGACTCCCCTTTTGACATCATGCAGACTGCAGGCCAGTCCAGCATGATTTTCTCTAGCCATGCATGTCCCAGTAGCGATGGGTAATTTCCCTTTACCACATATAGTGGCAGTTTTGCAGTCTGTCCGTTCAATTTAACTGTCACCTCAATGACGCCTCTCATGGCCACAGGTTCGCCAGTATACGTCTTTAGCACAATGTTTGTTGGCTGAAGGGTAAGATGCTTTAGCATTTTGTTGTAGACAGTGTCTGAAACAAGGGACACAGCCGCGCCTGTGTCCACCTCCATCCGCACTGATTGTCCCTCCACCAGTGGTGACACCCAGTAGCCATTTGAATCACCTGCAACCGTCAGTATGTGCACCTCTTCCTCCTCAGAGGTGTCGCTCCCCTCTGTTTTGCTTGTTCCATCATACTGCACTGAATGAACACTCCTTTTCCTCTCTTGTCCAAATACAGACATTTTGCTTCCATGCTTCCCAGCTCTGTCTGTTCTTTTTTTTTATCTCTACAGGTGCGTTCAATGTGACCCTTTTTGCCACAATTTCGGCATTCCAGCTCTGTACACCAGCAGTCATTAGTGCGATGGCCTGTTTTCCCACAACGGTAACATGTGCCGTTCCGCGCACCTTTAGGCTCAGACGACACCTTGTGAACTCTCCCTGTTGAACTCAACTGGTGAGCCTCCTTTTCCGCCATCTCCATGGAGACACTAACTTCAATGGCCTTTTCTAGAGTAAGGTTGTCCTCAGTAAGAAGGCGCTTCTGTGTGGCTGGATTTTGCAGACCACACACGAGTCTGTCTCTAATGGTGTCCTTCAGCACCTCCTTGAACTCGCAGTGTTCTGATAACCTTTTTAAAGCAGCAATAAACATCGTCACTGATTCCTCCTCCTTGATTCCGTTTGTGAATTCTAAATCTCTCAGCAATAACCAGAGGTTTTGGTGAAAAATGTGCTCCAAGAATTTCCATTGGTTGCTTATATGTTTTAGTTCCTGGCTTATCTGGTTGCACGAGGCTGCGAAGTAAATTGAATGTCTTCGGCCCGATTACACTCAAAAAGGTAGGCACAACCTTTTCATTTGCCACCGCATTCGCCAATACAAAATAGTCAAAACGTTCCGTATATGCGCTCCATTGCTCCACATTTTCATCAAAATCACCGATGTTTCCTAATATAGTAGCCATCTCACGTTTCAAATTAAAATTTCTGTTTACTCACTGCCGTAATGTTAATGTGATGCTGCAATCTCTGTTCCGAGTGTTTTGTAGTCGAAAACAAGAAAGTTCCCACAACACAGATTCATCCGATCCTCATCACCACTTGTTGTGTCGGTACCTTTCTACCTAGACACAATTTAGGACTCAGAACTCAGAGATTCAAACATGAAGTGCTTTATTGGAAGGAAAGGAAGTTCTGGAAAGTTCCGAACAAAGAGAGCTAAACTTAACCGAGAACACCCAACCATTTATCTCATGTGACAGCGCCACCACAGGTGGGAGGAGAACACACAATAGAACACACAATACATAACAGGGGACAGCAGAGGTAACAGTGTGGGAGCAGGAAGAGAAGCCACTGCAGGTGATTCTCTGGCTCTGATTAGATGGATAAGAATGGAACCAGGCAAGTGCACCTAAGAAGACAGATGCGTCCTCAGTTTAACGTCTCTTACGAAAGACGGCACCTCCGACAGTGCAGCACCCCCTCAGTACTGAACAGCCTAATACAAATTAACGGCATTTTTCCTTTACAGCAGTGCAGCTGATTTCAGCCATGTAGTTGTTCCTCCATTGACTTCACTCCTTATAGTAAATGTACTGACATTTGGGGGAACCAGCCACATTGCAGATCCATAAATGTGCATTGGGTCACCAGTTATAGCATAATGAACATGAGAAGACAATCCCCTGCAATTGTACTCTGGATCTCCATATTGTACAGTAGAGTCCACCATGTAACAGAGACCAGCCGAGTGTAAAAAAAAGGGGAGAGCAGCAGACAGAGGTCGCTCCCCCTAGATAGGGACAAGAAAATCCAGTCACGTAAAAGCATCTTAAACGCTGCAGAGTAATTGGATTTTAGAGAGTGTGAACCACCTAGGACTTAAGTTAAAATGTTCAAGCAGCTCTCGTGGGACAAGGGAAGGTGAAGGACAATGTCATTGGTTTCGGTTTTAGACACTTAAGACCAAGGAGATAACTCGTTGTTTCTCGTGGACTGAATGTACTTTATGGTTAAGGCAGTTCAAATCTAAAACAAACCTGTCATTCCATTCTCAGTGCCCTTGGACATTGCATACAGTATCACAGCCCAAGGCAAAAGGGAGTTCACACAGCCACAGTGCTGAGTGTCACAGAATATATTAGCGATTTCCATCCTTTTCAAAGAGAATTCAAAGCAACTTTTGACTGCTTTGTTGGGCAAGGGTGTGGCATCCTAGATAGCTGACAACAAAGAAGCAAGATGACAACTTCATTTTAATACTTTTTTTCCTCCCAGTTTTTTTCCTGAAGACTCTGACTGAGACTGGAGGACAATTCCACGGGACAGGCCGCCCTCTGGGACCTAGCTGAAGGCACCATTCTTCGTGCATGAGCCCGGACAGTGAGTATCGGCAGCTCAATAATTATTCCACAAAGCTCTGAGAAGACATTTAACACCAAAAGCAAAATATCGCGGATGCTGGAAATCTGAAATAAAATCAGAAAATGTTGGAAGAAATTCAGCAGGTCAGGCAGCATCTGTAGAGAGAGGAACAGATTTAGGCATGTCGATATTAACCACACCGCCCCCCCCCCCACCGGGCGAGAGAGGGTCGGGGAGGTGTCAAAAAGTGAAATATGCATAACTTCACCCCAACAGGTCATGCAAGTGCCCACCGCCATTTTGACGGCAGCAGATACTGGGGCATCCGAGTGTCCCGCCGTGGAGTGGAGCGACGCTTATTAATGTATTTAAGTCGGGCTCCGACAGTGCAATTGGGAGCCCGATATGAAATTAATTAATGCTGTGTGGGTTTCCTGGGAGTTGGGAGCTGCTGGCTCCCCAAGGTAAGAGGCTCTTTCTGCTCTTGTGGGCCAGGAAGAGCAGGAGTGCTCCCCCAAGGCTGCTCAAGGAAGCCTACCGCCTCCTAGACTTGATCTCCAACCCCCCCCGCCACTCCAGTTGTCGACCAAAGTTTCCTCACTAGTGCCGACCTCCCCCTAGACCTCCCCAGTTGTCAATATTTCCCCCCTCCTGATTGCTGTGGACCATCCCCAAGGGTCCCCGGCTGTTGTCTCCTGCCGCTAATGTCCCCTCCTGCCCGCAGGCCCAGCTGTCCATTTGGCAGGCTCCCGGGTGGAAGGCAGAGCTACAAGATGCAAATGAGGCCCTGCCAGGATCTTTGGCCATTTTCGGTTTCACCCGCACCCTCCCAGCCTCCCTGTAAATATCATGGCCAACATTTCAGGTTGATCATTTTTCATCAGAACTATTTAACACAAGAAGGGAAACAGAAAGTAATGAAGCTGAACATGGTAAAAGAGACAAACATAAATCCCATTAGAGAAAAGAACAGAACTTCTTTAAGGTGGGCATTCCTGGCAGAGAGGTGGTAGTGAAGTAAACACTAAAATACAGGAAACTCTTTTTTATCCGGCATGTGGTGCCAGTTGATCAAAAAGTCCGGATTACAGAGAGGTATACTTACCAAGGTATGAGAGCCCCGTACACGGCCACAGGTGCAGGAGCCCCGGTTACACGGCATTTGTGCAGGAGTCCCTGTTGCACGGCCACAGGTGCAGGGATCCCGATTACACGGCCACAGGCCCAGGAACCCCGGTTACACGGCCACAGACCCAGGAACCCCGGTTACACGGCCACAGACCCAGGAACCCCGGTTACACGGCCGCTAATATATAGTAAAACTTACCTGAACCTACTCCTGAATTTTGCCTGTTAAGAGAGATTTCCGGATATTTAGGTGCCGGTAGTCTCCTATAATAGCAAAATACTTCAGATGCTGGAAATCTGTTCTGATGAAAGGTCATCGACTCTGACTCTGTTTCTCTCTCCACAGATGCTTTCTGACCTGCTGAGTGTTTCAGCATTTTCTGTTGTTTTATATTAGACATTTAACACCTTTACCTATTGGCTCCCCAATGGGCTCATGGGTAAGTGTATTACACAACACCAACTTTACATTGATGCTTGTTTAGTTCTGATTTGAAGAGTCTACTGTCCGTGAACCATCTTTCGGTGTTTATTAAATACAGCTCTACTATCCAGATGGCAACAACAACTTGCATTTATATAGCATTTTTAACATAGTAAAACATCCCAAGGTGCTTCACAGGAGCGATTATCAGTCAAAATTTGACACTGAGCCACTAATAAGGGGATATTAGTACAGATGAAGAGGTAGGTTTTAAGGAGTGTCTTAAAGGAGCAGAGGGAGGTAGAGAGATGGAGAGCTCAGAGGGAGGGAGAGAGGTAAAAAGTAATTGAAGTGTGATGTCACCAGAAAGCAGGTAAGTGATTGGTTGGTGAGTATTTCTCTCTTTTAAACTTAAACTCTGTGGTTTATAGTTACTAAGGTCTCTCTGGTGTAGCGGAGACTGTTGGTAAACCATTTAACTGTAGTATAATTAGTGGGATTGATTGATTTAATTTAATTTCAAATAATTAAAGGGTAAGTCATGTCAGGACAGCCCGGCCACGTGGTATGCTCCTCCTGCGCTATGTGGGAACTCAGGGACACTTCCTGTGTCCCTGACAACTACGTGTGCAGGAAGTGCATCCAGCTGCAGCTACTGACAGACCGCATTGCGGTGCTGGAGCTGTGATTGGATGCATACTGGAGCATTCGCGATGCTCGGGACGTCGTGAATAGCACGTTTACAGAGTTGGACACACCGCAGGTAGAGGTTGGACAGGCAGAAAGGGAAGGGGTGACCAACAGGCAGTGTACTAAGCGCAGGCAGGTAGTGCAGGAGTCCCCTGTGGACATCCCCCTCTCAAACAGATACACCACTTTGAGTACTGTTGGGGGGGATGGCTTATCAGAGGAAAGCAGCAGCAGCCAACTTCCTGGCACCAGGGGTGGCTCAGCTGGATAGGAGGGGAGGAAAAAGAGGGGTAGAGCTATAGTAATAGGGGATTCTATTTTAAGGGGAATAGATAGGCGTTTCTGCGGCCGCAAATGAGACTCCAGGATGGTGTGTTG
Organism: Somniosus microcephalus; assembly: GCF_052327205.1. Lineage (NCBI taxonomy): Eukaryota > Metazoa > Chordata > Chondrichthyes > Squaliformes > Somniosidae > Somniosus > Somniosus microcephalus. Next base: position 112,158,526 of record NC_140988.1, read on the forward strand.
CCTCCCTGGTGCAAGGGTCAAGGATGTCTCAGAGCGGCTGCAGAACATCATGGAAGGGGAGGGTGAACAGCCAGTTGTCGTGGTGTATATAGGTACCAACGATATAGGTAAAAACCGGGATGAGGTCCTAAAAGCTGAATATAGGGAGTTAGGAGGTAAATTAAAAAATAGGACCTCAAAGGTAGTAATCTCAGGATTGCTACCAGTGCCACGTGCTAGTCAGAGTAGAAATAGAAGGATATTTCAGATGAATACGTGGCTAGAGGAATGGTGCAACGGGGAGGGATTCAAGTTCCTGGGACATTGGAACCGGTTCTGGGGGAGGTGGGACCAGTTCAAACCGGACGGTTTGCACTTGGGCAGGGCTGGAACTGATGTCCTAGGGGGAGTGTTTGCTAGTGCTCTGGGGGAGGGTTTAAACTAAAATGGCAGGGGGTTGGGAACCTGAGCAGGGAGACAGAGGAAAGGGAAACAAGGATAAAAGCAAAAGATAGGAAGGAGAAAAACAAAAGTGGCAGTCAGAGAAATCAACGGTTTAAATCAAACGTGGCCACAGTAAATAATAATTTTAATAACATAGAAACATAGAAGACAGGAGCAGGAGTAGGCCATTCGGCCCTTCGAGCCTGCTCCGCCATTCAACGAGATCATGGCTGATCATCCAAATCCTAGCACCCGGTCCCTACACCGACAGCCATCCCACCCAAGCCCTATCCCCATAACCCCACATATTTAATCCCCCCTAACACTAAGGGCCAATTTTTTTTATCATGGCCAATCAACCTAACCCACACATCTTTGGACTGTGGGAGGAAACCGGAGCACCCGGAGGAAACCCACGCAAACACAGGGAGAATGTGCAAACTCCACACAGACAGTCACCCGAGGCCGGATTTGAACCCGGGTCCCTGGCGCTGTGAGGCAACAGTGCTAACCACTATGCCACCGTGCTGCCCTAAGAGGTCTAAGAGCGTTAAAAAAACAAGCCTGAAGGCTTTGTGTCTTAATGCAAGGAGCATTCGTAATAAGGTGGATGAATTGGCTGCGCAAATAGAGGTAAACGAATATGATTTGGTTGGGATTATGAAAACGTGGCTCAAGGATGGCCAAGGCTGGGAACTCAACATCCAGGGGAATTCGATATTCAGGAAAGATAGGCAAAAAGGAAAGGGAGGTGGGGTAGCATTACTGATTAAAGAAGGGATTAACACAATTGTAAGGAAGGATATTAGCTCTGATGATGTGGAATCTGTATGGGTAGAATTGAGAAATACCAAGGGGCAGAAAACATTAGTGGGAGTGGTATATAGACCTCCAAACAGTAAGGCGGAGGTTGGGGATGGCATTAAAAGGGAAATTAAAGAAGCGTGCAATAAGGGCACAGTAGTCATCATGGGTGACTTTAATCTACATATAGATTGGGCTAACCAAATTAGTAACAATACTGTGGAGGAGGAATTCCTGCAGTGTTTATGGGATGGTTTCTTGGACCAATATGTCAAGGAACCAACCAGCGATCAGGTCATCTTAGACTGGGTATTATGTAATGAGAAAGGATTAATTAGCAATCTTGTTGTACGAGGCCTCTTGGGTCGGAGCGATCATAATATGATTGAATTCTTCATTAAGATGGAGAATGAAATAGTTGACTCGGAGACTAGGGTCCTGAATTTAAATAAAGGAAACTACGATGGTCTGAGGCGCGAGTTGGGTAGGATTGATTGGGGAATGTCACTCAAAGGGTTGACGGTGGATAGGCAATGGCAAACATTCAAAGGCCGCATGGATGAACTACAGAATTTGTTCATCCCAGTTTGGCATAAAAATAAAACAAAAAAGGTGACTCAACCGTGGCTAACAAGGGAAATTAGGGATAGCATAAGATCCAAGGAGAGGACATATAAATTGGCCAGAAAAAGCAGTAATCCAGAGGATTGGGAGCAGTTTAGGATTCAACAAAGGAGGACAAAGGGATTAATTAAGAAGGGGAAAATAGAATGAGAGTAAGCTTGCAGGGAACATAAAAACTGACTGTAAAAGCTTTTATAGATATGTGAAGAGAAAAAGATTGGTGAAGTCAAGCGTAGGTCCCTTGCAGTCAGAATCAGGGGAATTTATAATGGGGAACAAAGAAATGGCAGACCAACTAAATACATATTTTGGTTCTGTCTTCACAAAGGAGGACACAAATAACCTCCCAGAGATGCCGGGGAACATAGGGTCTGATGAAAGGGTGGAACTGAAAGAAATCAGTATTTGTAGGGAAATGGTGTTAGGGAAATTGATGGGACTGAAGGCCGATAAATCCCCAGGGCCTGATAATCCACATCCTAGGGTACTTAAGGAAGTGGCCCTAGAAATAGTAGATGCACTGCTGATCATCTTCCAACATTCGATGGAATCTGGAACAGTACCCATGGATTGGAGGGTAGTTAATCTTACCCCACTATTCAAAAAAGATGGTAGAGAGAAAACGGTGAATTACAGACCGGTAAGCCTGACATCGGTAGTGGGGAAAATGCTAGAGTCCATTATAAAAGATGTAATAGCAGAGCACTTGGAAAACAGTGACAGGATCGGACAAAGTCAACATGGATTCACAAAAGGTAAATCGTGCTTGACTAATCTACTGGAATTTTTTGAGGATGTAAATGGTAAAATAGATAAGGGAGAACCAGTGGATGTGGTGTATTTGGACTTTCAGAAGGCCTTCGATAATGTCCCGCATAAGAGATTCGCGTGTAAAGTTAAGGCACATGGGATTGGGGGCAAGGTATTGACTTGGATAGAGAACTGGTTGGCGGACAGAAAGCAAAGAGTTGGAATAAACGGGTCTTTTTCCGAATGGCAGGCAGTGACTAGTGGGGTACCGCAGGGATTGGTCCTTGGACCCCAGCTATTCACAATATATATAAATGATCCAGACAAGGGAACTAGATGTAATATCTCCAAATTTGCAGACGACACAAAGCTGGGTGGGCGTGTGTGCTGTGAGGAGGATGTCGAGAAACTCCAGGATGATTTGGACATGTTGGGTGATTGGGCAGAAACATGGCAGATGCAATATAACGTGGATAAATGTGAGGTTATCCACTTTGGTGGCAAAAACTGGAAGGCAGATTATTATCTAAATGGCAATAGATTGGGAGAAGCGGAAGTGCAACGAGACCTGGGTGTCCTTGTGCACCAGTCGCTGAAGGTAAGCATGCAGATGCAGCAGGCGGTTAAGAAGGTGATGGACCTTCAATAACCACAAAACTAGAAGTTATAGACTTAAACAAGTTGGCTTTTAATCACTAAGATCAGAGCTAACATCTCAACACGCCGACTGGTTCACAGGAATGAGTCATACAGATCCTGGGATCTTTATGTAAGAGAAGTCAGGGGCGGAGCCAAGAGCCAAGACCTGGAACCTCCCAGGTTAGTCGGGAAAGAGGAAGTGAAACTATACACAGTGGGGGAAGGTAATATACATGAGTGCAAAACGAATACAGGATCAAGACAAACAGATTTCATTACATTCACCCCTTCTATAGATTTAGTCCATCGGGGTGATGTTTCTTAAAAGTTGGTATAAGTGAGTCTGTCAGGAGGTTTTGCAGTTCTCAGTGATTGGCGCAAAGCTGGTTGGGGTGCCTCTAGGGGAGTGGATTCTGGTTCCTCCGCTGTCCGGGCCTCCGCAGTGTCTTCCAGGTTATCTGCAGTGTCCTCCAGGTTAAAGTTGGGTATTGATACCTCTGAGTGTCCTGTCTCTTTGTAGTGTAGGTCTTCATCGGGTAGTCTCCCATCGTTCTCTCCGCTCCCCGAGGGAGCGAGGTATTTTATGGAAACAGTGTCCTCTCGCCCGTCAGAGTATTCGATATAGGCGTACTGAGGGTTTGCATGGAGGAGCTGTACCTTTTCCACAAGGGGGTCCGTTTTATGGCCTCTCACATGCTTCCGCAAAAGTACTGTCCCCGGAGACGTCAGCCACGCAGGTAGAGATATGCCCGAGGTGGATTTCCGGGGGAAAACGAACATCTTTTCGTGAGGGGTAGCGTTAGTGGCAGTACATAACAGAGACCTTATGGAGTGGAGCACGTCTGGGAGGACTTCCTGCCAGCGGGAGGTCGGAAGGCCTTTTGACTTTAAGGCTAACGTGACAGCCTTCCAAACAGTAGCATTCTCCCTTTCCACTTGCCCATTACCCCGGGGGTTGTAGCTAGTTGTTCTGCTAGTGGCTATCCCCTTCGAGAGCAAGAACTGGCGCAGCTCGTCACTCATGAATGACGTCCCCCTATTGCTGTATATGTAGTTCGGCATGCCAAACATGCAGAATAGATTACAGAGACACTTGATGACCGTGGCACTGGTCATGTCTGGGCAGGGAATGGCGAAGGGGAAGCGGGAATATTCATCAATGATATTGAGGAAGTATACGTTACGGTCGGCAGAGGGAAGGGGTCCCTTGAAGTCCAGACTTAGGCGCTCGAATGGCCGTGTGGCTTTGATAAGGTGTGCACGGTCAGGCCTGTAGAAACGAGGCTTGCATTCCGCACAGATGCGGCAGGCTCTGGTCATTGCCCTGACCTCCTCGATTGAGTGGGGCAGATTGTGGGACTTTATAAAATGGTATAGTCGGGTGACCCCTGGGTGACAGAGGTCGTTGTGGAGACCCTGTAATTTGTCCGTATGAATGCTGGCACACATTCCCCGCGATAGGGCGTCTGGGGGTTCATTAAGGGCTCCCGGCCTGTACATAATATCATAGTCGAACGTGGATAGTTCGATCCTCCACCTGAGTATTTTGTCATTCTTGATTTTCCCCCTTTGTTTGTTATTAAACATGAAAGCCACCGACCGCTGGTCGGTGAGCAGGGTGAAACGTTTGCCGGCTAGGTAGTGTCTCCAGTGCCGCACTGCCTCCACTATAGCCTGTGCCTCCTTCTCGACAGAAGAGTGCCTGATTTCAGGTCCCTGAAGGGTTCGGGAGAAGAAGGCCACAGGTCTCCCAGTCTGATTGAGGGTCGCAGCTAAGGCAAAGTCTGACGCATCGCTTTCGACTTGAAAGGGAATGCATTCGTCCACTGCACACACTGCAGCCCTTTCAATGTCCTGTTTAATACTGGTGAAAGCCTCCCGAGCTTCAGCTGATAGTGGGAAGGACGTCGATTTAATGAGGGGTCGGGCCTTATCAGAGTAATTGGGCACCCATTGGGCATAATACGAAAAAAATCCCAGGCACCTTTTTAAAGCTTTGGGATTGTGTGGCAGGGGCAGTTCCTTTAGGGGGCGTAATCGGTCAGGGTCCGGTCCAATTACCCCATCTTCCACCACACAGCCGAGGATACAGAGACGGGTTGTGTTGAAGACACATTTGTCTTCGTTGTAGGTTAGATTCAGCTTTAGGGCAGTTTTTAAAAATCTCGCAAGATTTAGATCGTGGTCTTGCTGGTTGTGCCCGCAGATAGTGACATTGTCCAGATAGGGGTAGGTGGCTTGTAGTTTATTCTCGTCAACCATGCGGTCCATCTCACGTTGGAAGACCGAGACCCCATTTGTTACCCCGAAGGGCACTCTGAGAAAATGGTAGAGGCGCCCGTTCGCCTCGAAGGCGGTGTATGGGCGGTCCTCCGTTCTAATGGGGAGCTGGTGATACGCGGATTTGAGGTCGATAGTCGAGAAGACTCGGTATTGCGCAATCTGGTTGACCATTTCTGATATGCGGGGTAAAGGGTAGGCGTCCAGCTGGGTATAAATATTAACAGTCTGGCTGTAGTCAATTACCATCCGTTTCTTTTCGCTATTTTTAACTATGACTACTTGGGCACGCCACGGGCTGGTACTGCATTCAATAATGCCTTCCCGCAGGAGTCTGTCCACTTCCGCCTTGATAAAGTGTCTGTCTTCCAGACTGTACCGTCTACTTTTGGTCGCTATGGGCCTACAGTTCGGAGCGAGATTAGCAAATAAAGAGGGCGGGCTGATTTTTAAGGTTGATAGGCCACAGACTGTGAGTGGCGGCTGGGACCCGCCATATGCTGGCGTGACACTTTCGTGGTGGCACTGGAAGTCCAGGCCCAAGATTACATTAACACAGAGTTCTGGCATCACGAGGAGTTTAAAATCCTTGTAGTCCGTGCCTTTTACAGTCAGTGTTACCACACAGTAGCCCAAAATGTCCGAAGTGTGGGGCTTAGCAGCCATAGCAATTCTGCTCCGTGTAGGGGTTACCGTTAATGAGTGCCGCCGTACCAGGCTAGGGTGGATAAAACTCTCGGTACTCCCACAGTCAATTAAACATTTCGTTAAATTCCCGTTTACCTGTATGTCCATCATGGATTTTGTCAGCGGGTGTGGCCTGGATTGATCCACCGTGATCGAAGCCACTGTTGGGCCCTGGGCGGCCGTTGAGTCGGGAAAAGATGGCGGATCCCAAGATGGCGGCCCGCACAGCACACACGAGGCGGTGACGGAGTTGGAAATCAGATTCCCCCTGCAGACTTTGCTAAAATGCCCCTTTTTCTTACATTTGAAGCATGTAGCGTCCTTCGCTGGGCATCGTTGTCTGGGGTGCTTGGCCTGGCCGCAGAAGTAGCATTTCGGGCCTCGAGACATTGCCGCTGTAGTAGGACTCCTGGGTGAACTTCTGTGTGGGGACTCCGGCGGCGTAGAGCTGGTCTGAGACCTGGATGGGGAAGATGGCTGATTCCAAGATGGCGGCCCCCTCGGCGCGCACGAGGCGGTGATGGCCGCATGGCCAGAAGAATAAGAGTCAGAGTTTCTCTGGGCCACGTCCAGCGATCGCGCAGTGGCCACTGCCTTTTTTAAGTCCAGGACCTCCTTCTCCAGCAGTCTCTGCCGGATATAATTCGATTTGAGGCTCGTGATGAAGGAATCGCGGACCAATTCGTCAGAGTACACGTTGGCCGTCACGGCCTTGCAGTTACAGTCCCGGACCAGGTCCTTTAGGCCCTGTAAGAAATCGTCCATTGATTCCTCTGGTCGCTGCCTGCATGTAGCCAGCAGATGTCTGGCGTACACTTCGTTTACCGGCCTCTGGTATTGGGCCTTCAGGATAGTGATGGCCTCCGTGTAAGAGGTGGCGTCCCGGATGAACGAATAAATCCGATGACTTATGCGAGTAGTCAGTAGACTCAGTTTATCTACCTCGCTAGCGGATGAGGCCCCCGCGAAGAGTTCGAAGCATTTGAGCCAGTGTTCAAATTGATTTGATGCTTCAGCAGAATGTGGATCCAAGTCCAGACGCTCTGGTTTTAGGAGTCGATCCATCCTAGTATTCTTCAGTGATTAAAATTGATGGGCCTTCAATAACCACAAAACTAGAAGTTATAGACTTAAACAAGTTGGCTTTTAATCACTAAGATCAGAGCTAACATCTCAACACGCCGACTGGTTCACAGGAATGAGCCATACAAATCCTGGGGTCTTTATGTAAGAGAAGTCAGGGGCGGAGCCAAGAGCCAAGACCTGGATCCTCCCAGGTTAGTCAGGAAAGAGGAAGTGAAACTATACACAGTGGGGGAGTGTAATATACATGAGTGCAAAACGAATACAGGATCAAGACAAACAGATTTCATTACAGAAGGCTAATGGTATGTTGGCCTTCGTAGCGAGAGGGTTTGAGTACAGGAACAAGGATGTCTTGCTGCAGTTGTACAGGGCCTTGGTGAGACCACATCTTGAGTATTGTGTGCAGTTTTGGTCGCCTTATCTGAGGAAGGATGTTCTTGACATGGAAGGAGTTCAGCGAAGATTCACCAGGCTGATACCTGGGATGGCAGGAATGACGTATGAGGAGAGATTGGGTCGATTGGGCTTGTACTCGCTGGAGTTTAGAAGAATGAGAGGTGATCTCATTGAAACTTATAAAATTCTGACAGGACTGGACAGACTAGATGCAGGAAGAATGTTCCCGATGGTCGGGGAGTCCAGAACCAGGGGACACAGTCTAAGGATAAAGGGTAGGCCTTTTAGGACAGAAATGAGGAGGAATTTCTTCACCCAGAGAGTGGTGAACCTGTGGAACTCTCTACCACAGAAGGCGGTGGAGGCCAGTTCATTAAATATATTCAAGAAGGAGTTGGATATATTTCTTAAGGCTAAAGGGATCATGGGTTATGGGGAGAAAGCAGGGACCGGGTACTGAATTTGGATGATCAGCCATGATCGCATTGAATGGTGGAGCAGGCTCGAGGGGCCGAATGGCCTACTCCTGCTCCTATCTTCTATGTTTCTATGTTTACGGAGGGAATTGAAGAGCTTAGGCCCCAGGCAGCTGAAGGCATGGCCGCCAATAGTGGAGCAATGAAAATCGGGGTTGTGCAAGAAGCCAGACTTTGGAACAGCGCAGAGAACACTAGTTTGGCTCCAGCAGGAGTATTGTGTCCAATTCTGGGCACCGCACTTTAGGAAGGACATAAAGGCTTTGGAGAGGATACAGAAGAGAATGGTTCCAGGATCTGGGATTACAGTTACGTGGATAGACTAGAGAAGCTGGGGTTGTTCTCCTTGGAGAAGAGAAGGCTAAGAGGAGATTTGATAGAGGTGTTTAAAATCATGACGGGTTTAGGTAGAGTAAATAAAGAGAAACATTTCCCAATGGCTGAGGGGTCGATAACAAGAGGGCACACATTTAAGGTGATTGTCAAAAGAGCATAAGGCGACATGAGGAAAAACTTTTTTACACAAGGAGTAGTGAGGATTTTGAATGCACTGCCTGATAGGGTGGTGGATACAGATTCAATAGTAACCTTTAAATGGGAATTGGATAAATACTTGAAGAAGAATAAATTGCAGATATATGGGGAAAGAGCGGGGGATTGGGATTAACTGGATTGCTCTTTGAAAGAGCCGGCGCAGACTCGAGGGGCTGAATGGCCTCGTTCTATGCTGTACTAGTCTATGATTCTATGATATCGGAGGGTTGTAGGGCTGGAGGAGGTTACAGAGATAGGGAGGGGTGGCGCCATGAAAGGATTTGATAAGAAGAATGAGAATTTTAATATCAAGGCGTTGTTGCACCAGGAGCCAGTGTCGGTCAGCGAGCACAGCGGAGATGGATGAACGGGACTTGGTGCAAGTTAGGATACAGGCAGCAGAGTTTCGGATGAACTCGGGGTTACAGAGGGTGCAAAGTGGGAGGCCGGTCAGGAGAGCATATCATAGAGCCATGAAAAACTGGCTGTACGAGTCTGCTGCTGGGATAAAGGATTGCATAGGATTACATAGGATCTATGGCAGAGAAACAGGCCATTCGGCCCAACCAGCCCATGCTGGCGTTTATGCTCCACTCGAGCCTCCTCCCGCCTTTCCTCATCTAAATCTATCAGCATAACCCTCACTCCATTCTCCCTCATATGCTTATCTAGCCTCCCCTTAAATGCATCGATACTATTTGCTTCAACCACTCCCTGTGGTAGCGAGTTCCACATTCTCACCACTCTCTGGGTAAAGAAGTTTCTTCTGAATTCCCTATTGGATTTCTTGGTGACTATCTTATATTGATGGCCTCTAGTTATGTTCTTCCCCACAAGTGGAAACATTCTCTCTGTATCCACTCTATCAAAACCTTTCATAATTTTAAAGACCTCTATTAGGTCACCCCTCAGCCTTTTTTCAAGAGAAAAGAGACCCAGCCTGTTCATCTTTTCCAGATATGTATAACCTCGCATTTCTGGTATCATCCTTGTAAATCTTCTCTGCACCCTCTCTAGTGCCTCTATATCCTTTTTATAATATGATGACCAGAACTGTACGCAGTACTCTAAGTGTGGTCTAACCAAGGTTCGATACAGGTTTAGCATAACTTCCCTACTTTTCAATTCTATACCTCTAGAAATAAACTTTTTTTTGGCCTTGCTAACATGTGTCACAACTTTTAGTGATTTGTGTATTTGTATTCCTAGATCCCTTTGTTCCTCTACCCCACCTAGACTCGCACCCTCCAATTAATAAGTGACCTCCCTATTCTTCCTACCAAAATGTAATATCTCACATTTATCTGTGTCAGGGAGTCAAATTTAGCCGTGTAATTTGGGAAGATCTGGCTCATGGACATACAGACAGAGATCTCTTGGAATAAAGACAGAACATGCTGGAAGCACTCAGCAGGTTAGGCAGCATCTGTGGAGAGAGAAACAGAGTTAACGTTTCAGGTCGATGACCCTTCATCAGAACTCCTCTTATAGGCCACGTTTGTTACATCACAGCAGTGACTACACTAAGTGCTTCATTGGCTGTAAAGCACTTTTGGACATCCTGAGGTCGTGAAAGGCACTATAAAATGACAAGTTCTTTTTTTTACTGTTGTTTTCACATCACTGGAATGTACATAAATTCCCCAAGCATTAGGGAAAGACTTTGGCCAGAAGATAAAGTTGCAATTTGCAACTTTCAAGCAAATGTGAATACACAAAATTGAATATGTGCAGTTCTCTCTTGCTCTGGGTGCTGCAAATCTAAATGAGATGGATTCCACAGCCCCAGGAGCTGCCGCATATTATAGACTCACTTCTACTTGAAGCAGTTCGAGAACATAAGGAGCTTTTACTTTTTCCATTTTTTGTTTGTTTCTGTCTGGGGAAGGTTATTTCTGTGCGCCATAGTAGAGGAGCAAAGAGATCTCGAGGTAAACATTCACAAATCATGAAAAGTAGCGACGCAAGTTAATAAGACTAAAAAAAATGCAAACAAAGCACTGGGGTTCATTTCTAGAGGAATAGAATTGAAAAGCAGGGAAACTATGTTAAACTTGTATAGCACCATGGTTAGACCAGAGTACAGTACACAGTTCTGGTTGCCATATTACAAAAATAATACAGAGGCACTGAAGAAGGTGCAAAAAAGATTTACATGGATGGTATCGGAACTGAGAGGTTATAACTATCAGGAAAGACTGAAAGGCTGGGGTTCTTTTCTTTCGAAAAGAGAAGGCTGAGGGGTAACTTAATAGAGGTGTTTAAAGTCATGAAGGGGTTTGATAGGGTAGACGTAGAGAAGATGTCTCCAACTGTCCAAAACAAATGTCATAAATATAAGATAGTCACTAATAAATCCAATAAAGAATTCAGGAGAAACTTCTTTACCCAGAGAGTGGTTAGAATGTAGAACATGGAGTAGTTGAGGCGAACAGCACAGGTGCCTTTAAGGGAAAGTTAGAGGGAGGGAGAAAGGAATAGAAGGATATGCAGATAGAGTTAGACGAACTAGGGTGGGAGGAGGTTCGTGTGGAGCAGAAAGACCAGCACAGAGCAATTGAGCCGAATAGCCTGTTTCTGCGCTGTAAATTCTATGTAATTACCCCCCAATTACTTTGTGGGCAGCTGCGGGTCTCTGTAGAAGTGCTGGGCTCCGATGTAAAATGCAGAGACCGAAGTAAGTTAGCAGTGCCAATTCCGGACCAACTGTACGTGCTGCAAGAGGAGGTTTTATTCTGATCCTCATTTTTGCTGTTGGTTTACTGCAGGTTGGGTTGGTTTCCTTTAGCAAATGGCAGGCGAGCAGAAATTAAAGATTAATCTCCTGGACACTGCTGCAAGCAACGTGGTAGAAAAATCACAGGGCCATTAAAAACAATGTGTGTTTCATTTTCTTTGAACACTTTCAATTATTAGTCATGAAAATACTATAGATGGGAAAAAAGGTTATTTTACTGGGCGGGGCGTTTGAAAAAGGCAGGTCACGTGATGACACCTCTAGGAATACCTCCTGTTAGATCCGTGGTTCAGTGGATAAAGAATTACACGGATGCTGTATATAACAAACAACAGGTCTTTACTGGAGGAGGGTCATCTCTAGACTGGAGTACAGAGGCATGCGCACAGCTTATATACCGGTGTGGTTACTGCCGGTACTACAGTATACAGGAGCTGTAAAAAGTAGTTCTGACTTAAAGCACATACACTACAATTCCTCTCTTTTTAGATTAATAATACCCCCTTAATATTCAAATAACAATTACATTTGTACATGTACATTCAATAACAAAAAGTCCATTTATAGATTCAGTCTTTGGGGCGGCTTCCTGACCCTTTTGGGATAGCGCCTTTCCGGAGGTTCTTGTTCTTGGTGCAGAGGCGATTCTGACCCCTTTTCATCGGGTAGTTCATCGGGTTCCACTGCTACTGGGTCTGAAGTAGATGCTACCGGTATTGTTAGATCCGTGTGTTAATGGAGACACGGAATGCAGGAGTTGATTTAACAAGTGTTTACTGAACAAAGTCTGGAGGTGAACTAACAACACAAGACGCTACACAGGCTTATATACCCGAGTGGTCACTACTGGTACTACAGTATACAAGGGCTTCAAAAACATAGTTCCTCTTAAAGGTACATACACTACAATTCCTCCCCTTTTAGATAAATAGTACATAACATTTTAAGTAATCATTAAATAACATTTTTACAAGAACAATAATATACACATTTGCTGAAGTTAATCAATTACAAATTCAGTCTCTCTGGAGGCTTCCTGACTCGGTCCGGATAACACCTCGGTGGTGTAGTAGGTTCTTTTGGCAAGGTCGATTCGGCTTCAATGCTAGTGTCGGGTTCATCTGGTTCCAGTATCACCGGATCGGAGGTAGATACTATGGGTATCTCTGCTTCATCACTAGGCGTATAGAGTTGTGGTGTAGGTTGTCCTTTTTCGGATGACTCTATGATCTGGTCAGCATGGCGCCTTATTATGCTTTCTCCAATGTCCACGGTATACATCAGCGGTCCTAGTTGTGTGCAAATAGTTCCAGGCTGCCATTTCTCGGTACGGTAGTCCCAGGCCAAAACTGGTTGACCTATCTGGAAGGTTCGGAGGCATGGTGGCATAGTGGTTAGCACTGTTGCCTCACAGCGCCAGGGACCCGGGTTCAAATCCAGCCTCGGGCGACTGTCTGTGTGGAGTTTGCACATTCTCCCTGTGTCTGCGTGGGTTTTCTCCGGGTGCTCCGGTTTCCTCCCACAGTCCAAAAATGTGTGGGTTAGGTTGATTTGGCTATGATAAATTGACCCTTAGTGTTAGGGGATTAAATATGTGGGGTTACGGGGATAGGGTGGGATATGTGTCGGTGCAGGCTCGATGGGCCGAAATGGCCTCTATCTGCACTGTGGGGATTCTGTGTGTGATTCTGTGTGTTCTAGTTGGCCTTTCATTCATGCTTTGAAATTGCCGGTTCTCTACGTCCCTTCTGACGTTTGGCTTGACCAAATCCAGCTGGCATCTTAGTCTTCTATTGAAAAACATCATGGCGGGGGTTTGGTTTGTAACCACATGTGTTGCATTCCTGTACACAAACAAGAAGTTATCTACCTTATGTTGTAGATTTATGTCTTCATTACCCATGGCCTTTATGGCCTTCTTGAAGGTCTGGACAAACCTTTCAGCCAATCCATTGGTGGCGGGATGGTATGGGGCGGACGTGTAGTGCTTAACCCCATTGTTTTTTAAGAACTTCCTGAATTCTTCGGATACAAATTGCGGTCCATTATCAGAACAGATCTGTTCAGGCAGCCCATTCCTGGCGAATATGGTCCTTAATACTGTGATGGTTTTTTCCATGGTGGTGGAGGACATCTTTATTACCTCCGGCCACTTGGAGTGTGCATCCACCACGATTAAGAACATTGAGTCCATAAATGGACCAGCAAAGTCGATATGTACCCTTTGCCATGGAGATGAGGGCCACTCCCATGGATGTAGAGGGGCTTGTGGTGGGGCGTTTTGGACCTTCTGGCATCCTAGACAGCTCTTGGTCATTTCTTCGATGTCTCCATCGATACCTGGCCACCACACAAACGCTCTGGCTAAGTTCTTCATTTTCACTCCACCCAGATGCCCCTCGTGAAGCTCCTTTAGCACTTTATCCTTGAGTTTGGGTGGAATCACCACTCTGGATCCACACATCAAGGTTCCTCGGCACACTGACAGCTGTTCTCTTCTTTGCGAGAATGCTGGCAACAGTGGTTCGCCATGTGCTGGCCATCCCTTCACCGTTAAATCGTAGACTCGTGAGAGAGTCGGGTCATTTCGCGTTTCCTTTTCAATGGTAGAATTTGTCACCGGTAGACATTCCACGATGGTCGAGTGGAATATCTCCACTGGGTCCACTGTAGGCGCCTCTTCCACCATTGGCAACGGTAGGCGCGATAACCCGTCAGCATTCCCATGCTGTTTTGTTCCTTTGTACTCTATGTCATATTGGTGTGCCCCTAGGAAAAGGGACCACCTCTGTAGCCTTTGCGCTGTCATAATGGGAACGCCCTTTTTAGGGTTGAGGAGAATATGGAGACGAGGGGTTGATGGTCAGTCAACAAGGTAAACTTTTGTCCGTGTAGGTAATGGTTGAATTTCTTCACCCCCCACACCAGGCTGAGTGCCTCCCTGTCGATCTGGGTATAGTTACGCTCAGCTGAGTTCAATGAGCGTGACGCAAAAGCTATCGGCCGCTCCGAGCCATCAGGGAATCTATGTGATAATACCGCTCCCACGCCGTAAGGGGATGCATTGCACGCCAGTCTGATTGGCAGTGATGGGTTGTAATGAGCCAACACTTCCCTGGACGTGATCAAGCCTTTGCATTTATGGAAGGCACGTTTAGAGTCTTCGCTCCATTTCCAAACTACTCCCGTTTGTAGCAGTGCGTTAAGCGGGTGCAGAACCGTCGACAAGTTTGGTAAAAATTGATGATAGTAATTTACTAATCCCAGGAACGACCTTAATTGTGAGACATTTTCAGGTGCTGGGGCCTTTACGACCGCTTCAATTTTTTCAGGTGACTTATGCAACCCTTCTTCGTTAATGACATGGCCACAATATGATATTTGTTTCTGGAAAAATTTGCATTTGGGGCGATTTGCTCGTAGGCCCCGTTCTCTCAGCCTCGTGAGCACCTGCTCCAAGTTGGCAAGGTGCTCATTGTCGTTTTCTCCTGTTACAAGGATGTCGTCTAGGTAGCATTGAGTCCCCGGAATCCCTTGCAGGACTTGCTCCATAGCTCTTTGCCAGATAGCCGGAGCTGATGCCACTCCGAAAACCAGTTGATTGTACTGGTACAGGCCTTTGTGTGTGTTTATCATGAGATACTTTTTAGAGGCCTCCTCAACCTCCATCTGTAGATATGCCTGTGCTAAGTCAATTTTGGTGAAACGTTTCCCTCCGGATAGTGAGGCGAAAATTTCTTCTATCCTCGGAAGAGGATACTGTACCGTGTGAAGAACCGAGTTTACAGTCACCTTGAAGTTCCCACAGATGCGAACTTTTCTCTGTTCTTCAGATTTATCATTATTCAACATTTTCTTCATGACCGGGACGATGGGTGTTGCCCACTCGCTCCAATCTACCTTGGATAACACGCCTGCTTTTTCCAAATTCTCCAGCTCTGCCTCGACGGCTGGACGAATTGCGTATGGCACCGGCCTTGCCTTAAAAAACTTGGGAATTGCCGCATCTTCCACTTTTATTGAGGCTGTGGCGCCTTTCAGGATTCCTCGTTCCTGTTGAAACACTTCTTTTGGCATTAGCCAAGATTTCTTTTAATCGTCCAGGTATGACGTCATCATTGTTTTTTTTCTTACTGGTCACCGTCAGTGCCTGAATGGAGTGCCAGTCTAAACGTATCTTTCTGATCCATTCACGTCCTAACAACGGTGGACCACCATCTTGCAGAACGTATAAATACAACTTCTGTATTTCCTTGCCGTTGTATACAACAGGCACCCTTATTTTCCCTCTGGGGTATACTTTCTGCCCCGTATATGTCTTCAAGACAATGGATGTGTCTTTCAAAGGTATATGCGGAAATAGCCGCTCGCAATCCCGTCGACTCATGACGGTCAGAGCTGATCCTGTATCTAGCTCCATTTTGACTGGGGACCCCGCTATCGTGAGGGTAACCCAAATGGTCTGGTAATCTTCTTTGGCAATTACATTATGTAATTTGAGACAGCTTAGTCTCTTGTTTCCGGAGTCGCTATCGCTCTTCTGGTCTTCGGAGCTACTGTCCGTCATCATTTGTACCTTTCTGTACTTTTCCTTATTGACCTTTTTACTGTCAGCGGATTTCTTTCCAGGTCTGCGTACAGTGCAATGTGTCCCATC
The DNA here is from genome assembly GCF_052327205.1 of Somniosus microcephalus. NCBI lineage: Eukaryota > Metazoa > Chordata > Chondrichthyes > Squaliformes > Somniosidae > Somniosus > Somniosus microcephalus. Next base: position 112,174,619 of record NC_140988.1, read on the forward strand.
TTTCCGCATTGCCTGCATGCTTTGTCCTTGAACCAGCAGTCCTTCTGGTCATGGGTGGATCTGCCGCAGCGATAACATCTCTCGAAACCCCGTGTCATTTCATGGGTGCCGAAGTCCTGTGGCTTTTGCTGTATCTCTGCAGCTCCTCTTGCTGCTGCTTCATATGATACAGCCACACTGAAAGCCTTGTCCAGTGTCAAATCTTTCTCAGAAAGTAGTCTTTTCTGTGTTCCTTCGCTTAGGAGACCGCAGACGAATTTGTCTCGTAGAGAATCTGCCAGTCCTGCCCCGAATTGGCAGTGCTTTGACAGCTTTTGTAATTCGGTGAGGTAATCAGCGTTACTTTCATTCTTGTGCTGATTCCTCCTGAAGAATTTGAATCGTTCCGCTATCAGCAGCGGTGTTGGGTTTAAGTGCTCCTGTAAGGTATCAACAATCTCCTTAAAATTCTTGTCCATCGGTTTGGCTGGAGTGATCAAGTTTCGTAACAGCCCGTATGTCCTTGTGCCCATCAGATTTAGAAGTACCGATGCCTTTTTATCATCCGCTACTTCATTCGCCTTGCAACATACCTCCACTCTTTCCACATATGTGGTCCAATCTTCTATATCACTATTGAAAGCAGTAATATTGCCAGTCTTCGGCATCTTGAAAATCTAAAATGGTGCTTCCCGCGCTTTTCTTTCTTCCCCGCCGAGTTAAGATGGCACCTCCCGCGCTTTCCCGCCGCTGCCGCTGCTGCCAACGCTGTTCTCCGCGGTTCCCGTTGCGACCTGCAGCTTTTCGCGGTATTTCTATTTTTTTTATATGTCGCTTCAATAGTTTCTCCGTTACTTGGAGAACCATTCCCGTCGTGGAGCGGACCCTCTGGGACTTTCCCCTCCCTCTGCTCGGTCCGAACGCCGACCTGCTTTGCAGCACCGGCCGCGCCCTGAGTGCTCCACCCTCTCTCTCTCTTTGCTTCTGCTTCCCGACTCGCTGCCCGGCCCCATTGCAGAGCCACCCGATCGAGCTCTAGCCCGCCGCAGCCCAGGAAGGATCAGTGCACTACCTGCCACCAGCCCGTTTAGCTGGGGAAACCACAGACTGGAGACCAAGCTTGGCCCTCGTTTTCGAGTTTCTTTGAGTTATTTTTTTTTTCTTGCTTCTGGCTTCGACCTTCGTCTGAGGAATCGATCCCCTTGAGGTGCTGCCGAATTGCAGGTAAGTTCGTTTCTAACTCGTCGCCACTGTTAGATCCGTGTGTTAATGGAGACACGGAATGCAGGAGTTGATTTAACAAGTGTTTACTGAACAAAGTCTGGAGGTGAACTAACAACACAAGACGCTACACAGGCTTATATACCCGAGTGGTCACTACTGGTACTACAAGGGCTTCAAAAACATAGTTCCTCTTAAAGGTACATACACTACAGGTATGTCGGGTTCATCCCCAGGTACTCGAGACATGGGGTTGACGCATTCCTGTGACGCTAAGATCTGATCGACGTGGCGTCTCACAATGTTCTCCCCGACATCCACTGTGTACATTAATGGCCCCTGCCTTGTACATATCGTTCCGGGTTGCCACTTTTCTGTGCGATAGTCACGGGCCAAGACTGGTTGCCCTACATTGAAGCTCCTTGTTGGCTTCTCGTTGATGTGCTGGAATTGTTTGTCCTCAACATTTCTTCGCACATTTGGTCTGAGCAAATCCAGACGAGATCTCAACCTTCTGTTAAAGAACATCATGGCCGGGGTCTGGTTGGTAACTGCATGTGTCGCGTTTCGGTAGGCTAATAAGAAATTGTCCATCTTATGCTGTAGTGGAATTTCCTCGTCGCACATGGCCTTTATCGCCTTCTTAAAGGTTTGTACGAACCTCTCAGCCAATTCATTGGTGGCTGGATGATACGGGACGGATGTGTAATGCCTTACACCATTCCTTTTCATGAATTTTTGGAACTCGTCGGACACAAACTGTGGTCCATTATCAGAGCAGATCTGCTCTGGCAAACCGTTTCTGGCAAATATGGTCCGTAGGACTGCAATCGTTTTCTCTGTAGTGGTTGAAGACATCTTTATCACCTCAGGCCACTTTGAATGAGCATCCACTGCTATTAAGAACATTGAGTCCATGAATGGACCAGCGAAATCAATGTGCACCCGTTGCCGTGGAGAGGAGGGCCACTCCCATGGGTGTAGAGGGGCATGTGGTGGTGCATTTTGGACCTTCTGGCATCCTAAGCAGCTCTTAGTTAGGTCTTCGATTTGTTGATCGATTCCCGGCCACCACACATAAGCCCTAGCAAGGCTTTTAATTTTCACTCCCCCCAGATGACCTTCATGTAGCTCCTTTAGCACTCTCTCCCTTAACTTGGGTGGAATCACCACTCTGGATCCACACATCACTGTCCCCTGGCATACTGACAGCTGTTCTCTTCTGGATGAGAATGCTGGCAACAGTGAGTCGCCATGTGTTGGCCATCCCCTCACCGTCAATTCATATACCCGTGACAGCGTCGGATCATTGCGGGTCTCCTTCTCTATATCCGCGTTTGTTACTGGCAATCGTTCAATTATCGACGAATAAAATATCTCGATAGGGTCCACTGCTGGTGCTTCCTCCACCGTAGGCAGTGGCAGGCGCGATAGCCCATCAGCGTTCCCATGCTGTTTCGTGCCTTTATATTCTATTTCATATTGATTCGCCCCTAGAAACAGGGACCATCTTTGTAACCACTGTGCAGTCATTACTGGCACGCCCTTCTTAGGATTAAAGATGGAGACAAGTGGTTGGTGGTCAGTCAGCAAGGTGAACTTCTGCCCATGCAGATAATGGTTGAATTTTTTTACTCCCCATACTAGGCTGAGGGCCTCCCTGTCAATCTGGGCGTAGTTGCGCTCGGCTGAGGTTAGTGACCGAGACGCAAAGGCCACTGACCTCTCCAACCCGTCTGGGAATTTGTGCGACAGCACCGCTCCAATGCCGTAGGGTGATGCATCACATGCCAAACGAATTGGTAGTGCTGGGTTGAAATGGGCCAACACCTCTTTTGATGTGATCAATTCTTTACACTTCTGGAAAGCGCATCTACGTTCGTCATCCCACTTCCATGGTACCCCTGTTTGCAGTAGGGTGTTCAGCGGGTGTAGTACCGAGGAACGACCTCAGTTGTGACACATTTTCCGGTGCTGGAGCCTTGACTACTGCCTCAATCTTGTCAGGGGACTTATGTAACCCCTCTTCATCGATGACGTGGCCGCAATACGAGATCTGTTTCTGGAAAAACTCGCACTTGTGGCGATTAGCTCGTAGCCCATATTCCTTTAATCTGGCGAGCACCTTCTCCAAGTTAGCAAGGTGATCACCGTCATTTTCGCCCGTGACCAAGATGTCGTCCAAATAACATTGGGTCCCTGGAATCCCTTGCAGGACCTGATCCATCGCCCTTTGCCAGATAGCCGGAGCCGAGGCTACTCCAAACACCAGCCGGTTGTATTGATAGAGACCTTTATGGGTGTTGATCGTAAGGTAATGTTTTGAAGCTTTTTCTACCTCCATTTGCAAGTAAACCTGGGCTAGATCAATTTTGGTGAAGCGTTTACCACCAGATAGCGAGGCGAAAATATCCTCAATTCGTGGAAGCGGATATTGCACCGTGTGAAGGACTGGGTTCACTGTCACCTTAAAATCCCCACAGATGCGGATCTTCTTTGGTTCCCCAGGCGTATTACTCAACGACCTCTTCATTACAGGGACGATGGGTGTAGCCCATTCGCTCCAGTCCACTTTGGACAGTACTCCTGAACGTTCCAACCCTTCCAGCTCTGCTTCAACCGCTGGTCTGATCGCATAAGGCACTGGTCTGGCCTTCAGAAACTTTGGGCTTGCATTATCCTCTATTTTAATTGTTGCTGTTATTCCTTTTAGTGTTCCTAGCCCCTCCTGGAACACTTCTTTTGCGTCAGTTAGCGTTTTTGACAGTCGTCCAGGTGTGATGTCGTCATCCTTTTTGGCCTCCACCTTCAGTGCCTGTATGGAATGCCAATCTAAATGTATCTTCTGGATCCACTCACGTCCTAGCAGTGGTGGTCCTCCATTTGGCAATACATATATATCCATTTTAGGTATTTCCTGACCTTTATATGTCACTTTCACCCTTATTTTTCCTTTGGGGTAGACTTTTTGCCCCGTATACGTCTTCAAGACAATCTCTGTAGCTTTCAAGGGTATGTGTGAAAATAGCTGCTTGTAGTCTCTTTGATTTATGACTGTTAGAGCTGACCCTGTGTCCAATTCCATTTCCACTTGGACTCCGTCTATCTTGAGTGTAACCCAGATAGTCTGGTGATCCTCTATTTCGGTTACATTATGTAGTTTCAGACAACCCAGCTCCTTGCTTCCGGAGTCTGTGTCACTTTTCTGTTCGTCTGAACCACTGTCCATCACCTGGTGTACCTTTTTGTACTTCTCCTGTGGAGATTTCTTACTGTTGGTTTTCTTCCCAGACCTGCAGACTCTTGCTATGTGTCCTGCTTTCCCACACTGTCTGCACACTTGGTCCTTGAACCAACAATCTTTCTGGTCATGTGTTGTTCTGCTGCAGCGATAGCACTTCACTGTTCCATAGGTCATTTCGTTGGTGCCGTATTCTTGCGGTCTCCGTTGTATCTCTGCAGCGCCCCTTGCAGCTGCTTCGTGTGATACTGCCATATTGAAAGCTTTGTCCAGCGTAAGGTCCTTTTCTGATAGAAGCCGTTTCTGGGTTCCTTCACTTTGCAGCCCACACACAAACTTGTCCCTTAACGTGTCTGCTAGTCCTGCTCCAAACTGGCAGTATTTCGATAGCTTGCGCAGTTCCATTAGGTACTCAGCATTGCTTTCGTCTTTGTGTTGGTTCCTTTTATGGAACTTAAATCGTTCTGCTATCAGCAACGGTGTGGGGTTTAAGTGGTCCTGTAGGATTTCTACTATGCTTCCAAAATCCTTGTTTACCGGCTTCTCTGGGGTTATTAGATTCCGCAGTAACCCATAAGTTTTTGCACCCATGGAATTTAACAAAACCAGTGCTTTATTAGCATCTGGCACTTCATTCACCCTGCAGTACACCTCAATACGTTCCACATATGTCGCCCAATCTTCGACTTCATTGTCGAACGTAGAGATACTGCCACTCTTCGGCATCCTTGGTTGTACGTTAACTATCCCCAATGGCGCCTCCCGCGCTTCCCCTTCTTCTCCGCTGGCACAAAATGGCGTCTCCCATGCTTTCCTTCCTTCCCGCGCTCGCCCATCTTCTCTGCTGCGGCTTCACAAAATGGCGTTTCCCGCGCTCTTCCTTCTTCTCCACGGCTCAATGGCACCTCCCGCGCTCTCCGCTGCTCGGGAAGGGTCTGCTCAGGACCTGTCGTCGGTCTCTTACTGCTCGTTGTGGCTGGGGAACCAAGCCCGGCTCTCCACAGCCTCCCCAGCGAAGTTGGATCTCTGCCTGACTGCTGGGCGGTTGCTCGCGGTCGACGCCCGTGTTCCTGGACTCGACTTTTTCTTTTCTTTTTTTTTTGTTTAATGTTGCAGGTAGATTCGCATCAACACTCGTCGCCACTGTTAGATCCGTGGTTCAGTGGATAAAGAATTACACGGATGCTGTATATAACAAACAACAGGTCTTTACTGGAGGAGGGTCATCTCTAGACTGGAGTACAGAGGCATGCGCACTGCTTATATACCGGTGTGGTTACTGCCGATACTACAGTATACAGGAGCTGTAAAAAGTAGTTCTGACTTAAAGCACATACACTACACCTCCAAGCAGAGCTGGCACCTCTAGGAGGATCCCCGGCCTAAATGGTCTCATGATCTCAGCTAGGGTAGCAATGCAATCACAGTATCTCTGAGCTAGGGAAGAGAAAAAACAGCCAAAACCTAAGCTCCTCGGCCCGTTTTGGACACAGTATCAGTAGAATCTGGGCGGGAGGGAAACACATGGGGCAGAGCCTGTTTTTCCGCTGGATTGCTCCTCCTTTTTGGCCTGGCTGCTGAATTCTGACAGGGGGCTCGAGGGAGCTTCCAATATGACATTACATTTAGAGATAGGACTGGTGGAATACCAGGATTCCCCAGAAAGCTCACCAGTTCTGCCCAGCGTATGGCCAACAGTAAGTAGGCCTGCATGAAGCAGGTGTACATGGGCCCTACAACGGTGACCAATCTCGGAGAGATCGATCACCGTCGGGGACCGATCTCGGGGAGATCGATCACCGTCGGGGACCGATCTCGGGGAGATCGATCACCGTCGGGGACCGATCTCGGGGAGATCGATCACCGTCGGGGACCGATCTCGGGGAGATCGATCACCGTCGGGGACCGATCTCGGAGAGATCAGTGACCAATCTCGGAGAGATCGATCAGCGTCAGTGACCAATCTCGGAGAGATCGATCACCGTCACTGACCAATCTCGGAGAGATCAGTGACCAATCTTGGAGAGATCGATCAGCGTCAGTGACCAATCTCGGAGAGATCGATCACCGTCACTGACCAATCTCGGAGAGATCAGTGACCAATCTCGGAGAGATCGATCAGCGTCAGTGACCAATCTCGGAATGATCGATCACCATTAGTGACCAATCTTGGAGAGATCGATCAGCGTTAGTGACCAATCTCGGAGAGATCGATCACCATTAGTGACCAATCTCGGAGAGATCAATCAGCATTAGTGACCAATCTCGGGGAGATCGATCACCATTAGTGACCAATCTCAGAGAGATCAATCACCGTCAGTGACCAATCTCAGAGAGATCGATTACCATTAGGGACCAATCTCGGAGAGATTGATCACCATTAGGGACCAATCTCAGAGAGATCGATTACCATTAGGGACCAATCTCGGAGAGATCGATCACCATTAGGGACCAATCTCAGAGAGATCGATCACCATTAGGGACACAGCAAATCGACGGTAGCGCAGCCAGCACTTTGAATGTTTTCCTATGGATACTGAAGTCAGACAGGCCTGTACGCCTCTCCCCAGCCCAATGGAGCGGGAAGGTGCCACTCTGAAATCTCACTGCTCCTGTGGGGCAGGAATTCCAGCAGTGCTCTAAATAACACGGTGCCTACAATGTCCCCCGTCACTGGGATTTGGGATTGGATCAGGGCCAGGGCAAACAGGTAGGTGAATGTCCCGCCCCACTGCACTTCCAGCAACAGAGCAGGGCTCCTGGAATTTCTGGCCCTGTTCTCAATCCAATGACCCCTGCCAGATAATGTACAGGTGGATGTTGGGTAAGGAATTAATCAGGCTAGGTTGTGATGGCGCCCCTCCCCCATTCTGAATACCAATGTTCAGAGTTTAGAATCGTTAATGAATGACCAGCTTCGTGAGGGATTGGAAGCCTGCCAACACGTCAGTGCTTTCGGCAGGGAGAGGAAAAAACTTTAGCTGCCAAGAAAATGCTGATGTACTTCAACTTCATACTTCACTTAAGAATGGCTAATATTAGCCATCAGTGCAGAACTGTCAAGAACAGCGAGTGCCCAAGAAGCCTTTTCAAAAACCTCTGCTTTTTCCCTAAGCAAGTTGCAGTAATGCAAAATGTGCAGTTTAGCTCCCCTTTTAACGAATAAGGCAAATCCTAACCTTTCAGTCCGCTGTAAAACTAATAATACTTAACAAGAAGATTCAAAATTTGCATCAAGGACAAATAGCACAGTAGAGGCCTCTAAATGGGAATTCTCTGTGATGAGCAAACCATCCCTTTTATCCACGAGGTAAGGAGCGTTACTAGTGTGTGTACTGATCAATATCCACAGGCTGCAGCACATCCCATCGATGTCCTGGGACTAAAGTCAGTATCTTGTCATACTCAAAGTTTGCATTGGGTGATAAGAGAGTGTAAACCTGGCCCACTGAGATCCACGGTGTTGCATGGCAACAGTAAGATTGGCTACAACGTAAACTCAATGATACGGTAACGACTTGGCTGTTGACTACATGAGATTGGATCAGATGAGCTCTTTACAACCTGATTAATAAAAGTTACTTGATTCATTAAGCTTGACCTGTCCAGATCTCACTATTTACAAAATATCCATCACACACGAGGTTTCATTGCATTAAGTAAAGGGAAGCTGAGGGAGGATAGGAATAATTAAGCGTTCCTGGACTGTGATGAGTCAGCTAATCTCAGTTGGTGTGGTGGTTGAGCTCGTACTATTGATCTCAGGACCCCTACATTAGGGAAGGGAAAATAATCAGGCAAGGTCCCTGCCACTGATCAATGCTGGAGAGTGCACATGTCTGGATGCTGGATGAGGATGGGATCAAGCTTGGCTGTGACCCACTCCATAGTTGTATCGACAACACTTGCTGTTGATGGTCTTGCCTCAACCTACCTCTGCAAACTTCTCCAAATTTATGCCCCCTTCTATGTCCTCTGGTCCTTTGACTCTAGTCTTCTGTGCAAACCCCGCCTCCTCCTCTGCTCCACCATCAGTGCCAGAGACTGCAGCCATCTTGGGCCTACTCCCTGAAATTCCCTCTCTAAGCCCCTCCACCTCTCTACTTAAAATCTTTCCTGAAAACCCATTTTTTTGACCAAGTCTTTGATTATCTCTGTTAAGTCCCCCACATAGGCTCGGCATCAGACTTCGTCCTTCGTATCTTTTACATCACTGGACAGTATTTAATTACAACAAAGAAATACAGTCTTCTGACAAAATATTGCACAACACAATTCTAACCTCAGTCCCATGGGGCAATGAAGTACAAGCAGAAAAACAAGTTTGTTCACTGAAGCAATCACTTCTTACATTTTGAAGCCACAGTGTATATAGAAAGCAGTTTTCATGTTTCCTACTATACAGCTTGTGCTACAATTTGATAGCTTTTATTTTCTAATACTGTGTATTTTTTTTAACTCAATCTAGACTCCCGAGGACAATAATTCCATGGAGCTGCCTTTCACAAACCTTGAATTGGCTTTCATCTTGCTGGCATTTGTGATTTTCTCTCTATTTACTTTAATGTCAATCTACAGTAACCCAGAGTTGGAAATTACAGGTACATCTGTTCAGATATATGATATTTCACAAGCAGTAGTATGGTAATATTGCACAAGTAAATAATTTGGGACCTGAATGTTTATGTTAGTTGCTCTCTAATAAGGGACCACATCCAAGATGAGCCAGGCCCTTACAATTTAAATACTGAGGAAAAATTACAGATGATCTGTTTAAAAATGGTGGCCTAGAAATTCAGCTGTTTGCGCCAGCCGTTAGCGCCAGATTTCCGGCGCTAGCCACTTAGCGCCCGGGCACCGCCGGATCTGCGCCTACGCCAAAATTCAGGTGGGATTTAGCGCCGGCGCAAAGTGTTAGCGCCCGCTCAGCTGCGCGCGCATCTTATGACGTCATTTCGTCGTGCAACGCCGTTTGTGCGCCCCAAACCGGAAATTCAGTGGCGCCCGGCCGATGTGGGCGTGGCGCTGCTAAGAACTGTGAAATGGAACTCAACAGAGGCCCTGTGGGATTCGGGGAGCGCTAATTAAAGGGCACATCCACTCACCCATAAAAGCCAGCCATTTCGCTGCAATGACTTTACTGCTTTGGATTTCTGCACAGAGAGCAAGGCACAGAGATTACTGATTTCGGACACCATAGGAGAGGTATTTTTGGCTTCTAGCCAGTGCTTTGACATTTGCATCCTTGTGATTTTGCTGTTTGGAACTTTGTAATGGGGGCTGCATGGGGGACCAACCCTCAGTTGCTACATTTTGTGCGAAGGGCTCGCAGACGCTTTGAGAGAGGGCCAGGCATGCCTAGACGCAGAGGGGCCATTAGGCGTCGCCAACGTAGGCCTTACCCAGTCAGGCAATACCGGGAGCAGGTCTCATATCTCACCATGACTGCGGCGCATTGTGTTAAGAGGCTGCGCTTCAGAAGGGAGGTGGTTGGAGAGATCTGCCAGCTGCTTCACGCAGATTTGCAGCCACAGCTCATGTCCAGGACGTCTCTCTCGGTGGAAGTGAAGGTCACGATGGCTCGCAGCGTTTATGCAAGCGGCTCCTTCCAAGCCGCTGCTGGGGACATTGCGAACATCTCCCAGTTCGCCGCGCATCGCTGCATCCGACAGGTCACCGAAGCACTTTTCGCGAGGAGGCACCAATTCATCTCCTTCCCCATGACCCAACACAAGCAGGAGCAGCGTGCAGTCGGATTTGCCAGGATCGCGGCCTTCCCCATGGTGCAGGGCGCCATTGACTGCACGCATGTGGCTATGCGGGCACCTATCCACAATGCCGAGCAATACCGCAACCGGAAGGGCTACCATTCCCTAAATGTGCAGCTGGTGTGTGACCACAGGCAGCGCATCCTAGCTGTCAATGCCCGCTTCCCAGGAAGCAGCCACGATGCCTTTATCCTGCGCCAGACTACTGTGGCTGACATGTTCCAGGCACAGCCTCCACCAAGGGGATGGCTTATCGGGGACAAGGGCTACCCTTTGTGCACATGGCTCATGACCCCGCTCCGCGCGCCCAGGACCCCAGCGGAGCTGGCATACAACGAAAGCCATCAAGCCACAAGGAACCTAATAGAGCAAACGATAGGCGTCCTCAAGCAACGGTTCCGTTGCCTGGATCGTTCGGGCGGGTCTCTTCAGTATTCGCCGGATAGAGTCTCCCAGTTCGTCGTGGTGTGCTGCATGCTCCACAACCTGGCTATCCGCAGGACTCAGGCACTGCCACCTGACATTGCCCCACCACCTCAGGAGGACGAGCAGGAGGACCCTGAGGAGGAGGAGCACCAGGCCAGGAGGGAGCGACAAGGTCCAAGGGCCGTCCGCCGGGGGCTTATTGCTCGACACTTCTAGGCCCCCTGTCAGGGAATGGCCTGGGCCACTGAACGCAGCTGAAGGCAGCCGCTCCGCAAGCCCTCAGCCGGTTAACCCAACAACCACTTGAAACATGACACCTGCACATGGTGAATAAATAAACATCTTTATTTCAAAAACTCAGGGCCCTTCCCACATGGAAGAGCAAAACAGAGAAGACCCCCAAAAAACAGTCACAAACTTCTGTCACTCCCAAAACCTGGGGAGGACTAACAAAACATCAACATCCAAATGGCCTTCCTCACTGGCCTAACAAAAACAAGCCCCCCCCACAACACAAACACCCCCATAAAACCAAACAACATAATGCCCCCCAGAACAGAAGCCCCCGCATCACCCAAACCCTCGCTCACCACACTCTATTCGGTGTGGCGAGAGGGCGAGTCCGTCGACAGCCATCTTTTGCCCCGGCCCGTCCTGCTGCTGCGCCTCAAGCTGGGCCGTGAGGCTGTGGCGAGGCTGGGGGAAGGATCTTCAGGGCGACAAGGCGTCTCGCCAGATGCCCTTGGGGGTCGGCCTACACGAGGGCGGGCCCGGGAGGGGCCGGCTGGTGGCTGCTGCAGCTGTGGGTGGCCCTCTTCACTGCCTGCAGCAGCTCCTTGCACCCTGGCTGGGGGAGTGGCAGGCTCGCCTGCACCAATGGGGACAAGGTGGGTGATGCCAGGCGCGCGCTGCTCGCCAGACACACGTGCACTCGGGCGGCCTGGCCGGGGAGCAAGCGCGCCAAACTGTTGGTCGCCAGACCGGTGTGCGGCAGCAGGGCGGCGGCTGGCCTGGCGACGCCTCCGCGCCAGTGCGAGGGTGGCAGAAGTCAGTGCCCCAACTGCGCCGGCATGTGCCCGCATCTGCAGTGCCATTGTCTGCCCAGCACCTCTCAGCTGGCGACTGGCGTGCTGCGCTGCCTCGAGTTGTTGCACCCCCCTCTCATGCGCTGCCACAAGGAGGTCCACCCCCCTGGCGTGCGCTGCTGCGATTTGCTCCAGCCCCCTGGCCTGGGATTGGCCGAAAGCCACCACACTTTGTGCGAGGCTTTCGATGGCGTGAGGCATCTGTGCCACCACCTCCATGAATTCGATGTGCCGCCGCTCCGACGCCGCCGACATCTCGTCCAGGAGGTGCACCTCCTGGGCGACATCCGAGTCCGGACTGGAGGGTGCCTCCCCCCTCTGGGCAGAAGGCTGGCGTGCCGCCGGAGCCTTGCCGCGTGCGGCCACGCCACTGGGAGCAGGTTCTGCCCTCCCCTCCACCGCCTCCCCCCTCTGGGCAGAAGGCTGGCGTGCCGCCGGAGCCTTGCCGCGTGCGTCCATGCCACTGGGACCAGGTTCGGGGCTCCCCTCCCCCGCCTCCCCCTGGCTCTCCGGCACGCCAGACGTCTCCCCTTCATTGCCATCTCCTGGAGCGGAGGAGGGTTCCCCCGAGGTGGCGCCTTCCTGCTGCTCCTCGACGTCCTCCTCCTCCGAGGGCCTGGCTGTGTGGGCTTCAGGGAGCACCTCCTCCTCACCAGCTGAAAGCAGGAAGGCACAAGTGTAGCTTTAGAGTGAGGACAGGCCGACAGCGAGGGAGGCCGCACTGGTGCATTATGCGCATTTTTCGGCCAGTGGGGAAGGATGTAGATCTGATGCGCGAGGGCAAGGAGAGAGGTGCACCCGGTCCTGTCCTTACCAGTGGGTTCCAGTATAGGGTCTGCGTCGCCGAGCGCCACAGGCCCAGTCACCGGGTGACGCAGGAGTCGGGCCACCCTCTCTTCCAGAACCGTTAGCTCCTGGTAATCGCGAGGGCCTCCACCAGTGACACGCAGGCTCCTGGCGTTCCTCGCCAGCTTGGCCTGCAAGAGAAAGGAGGGCGTCTAAGTACAGTGTGGTGCCCCGTTGGTGTGTGTGAGTCCTCCCATGGTGGAATAGCTTGGACAGTGTGGTGCCCTGTTGCTGTGTGTGAGGCCTCCCATGGTGGAATAGCTTGGACAGTGTGATAAGTGCAGAAAGAGCTATTGATTAACATGCAAGTGCCATTGCAGCGGGAGGAGGGCTGGGCATTAGACCTTTGATGTCCCTTTGGCCCTAATGGGAGGTGCACATGCAAGGATGAGGGGGACACTGGAAAGGGTACTCACCTTGACCAGCCGACATAGGTCATTGTATTTCTTGCGGCACTGGTCCGCACTCCTGGGAACATCGGAGTTGGAGGAGACCCTCCGGGCAATTTTGGTCCAGGCCTCCCTGAACTTGCTCCTGGGAGCCTTCCTGCCACTAGCCGGGCACACGACCCGTCTTCTCTTGCGTACCCCATGAAGGAGCACACCCAGCGCATGGTCAGAGAACCGCTGGGCTCTTTCACGGGCCCTCTCCATTACCTCCAGGCGTTGATTTGGGACACAACCAGTGCTGAGGCCTAGTTGCAGGGCTACAGCATGCAGGGCGTGGCTGCAGTCAAAGTTGACCCTTCCCCCTTTAAGAGCTGGCCGGCGTCAGGGTGTCTGCTGACACTCAGCACATGATCGCACCTGCACTGCGCCCGGAATCGGCGTTATCAGGCCGCATCGCCGGATTAGCGCCTGAACACAGGGTTCCAACGCCTATTGCAGTGCTCGGCCAAAAAGTTGGCCAAATCTACTGAATTTCGGCGAGGTCGCCTGCACTTTCTGGCGGCCGCTAAATTTGCCGAGCGCCCGACTTTAGCGCCGCAAGAGCGTCCGAACTGAATTTCTAGGCCGGTGTATTGTTCCTCTAATGATTCACTGTGTTTATATGGACCAGGAAGTCTCCAGATATGTCCTTCATTAGCTGATCCTAGCAGGAGTTGTAATACAGTGCTACAATTGCCCCTACATTCCTACATTACAACAGTGACTACACTTCAAAAGTACTTCAAAAGTACTTGGAAGCGCCAAACTGCTATTTCAATAGGGCCATTGTATTAGCATTAACAATCAATTCCCATTTCAAAGCTAGTGTGGTTTTTACAGCTTGTGTTATCAAACCATCCCATCTCAGAAGCCTGTTTTGACACAGCTTGTGTCGCCGAGGCTTTAGATTTTTAAATCCAGTTTCTCATGTATTAATAATGTCAGAAATCTATTCATATGATGGTGTATCTCTTGGAATATGGCTTATTCCATCACACCCCCTTCTTGACCAAAAAATGAGCTGGAACATCTAGACAGTGTTTGGTCAATATTCCTCATGAGGTTACAATAGCATATTAAGTTCACGAGATGCAGAATCATGTGCTACATGAAAATTCCTTTGAAGTCATCCTAGGACAATGTTTTGTCCTATTTTAAATTGAACACAATTTAAAAGGATGATAAGTACATAGTCATGCTATGAGCGAAACAACATGTACTTAGAATGTCCAATCAGCAGATGTACATTCCGTAGAGGTGAGTTATTCATACGAGTCAAGGAGACATCAGTCGAAACTAGTTGAAGCTTGACACACTGTTCCTTCGATCCGGCATGTGTACAGATGCGTGTTTTCGTAAAGGCCTTACCAGGCACCCAGTTGATTCCTTCTTTATCCGTGGTGTCTTTCTCCTTCGCTGAAGTAACTCGTTGATCTTTCCTCGTTCGGTTGTTGCTTTTTGCAAATCCAATTCCTGATGCGTTGCCAAGCAACGTGTAGAAGAGCCGGCAACACCTTCTAACTGACCATCGTCAGTAATTCGATCACATCCATTTCCTGTGTTGTGCTCCAAGCAGGGTCTTGAAAGACAGTGTACGACTGCACCTTGTATTGTTCCTCCTTTTCGGTATCCTTCAGGACATCTTTTGATATTGTCTATGGAGACAGTTTTAAGAATATGTTGCCATTCGGCTGGTTATTATGTATTTGAACTGTTCTTTCGTTAATAACAGAATGTATTTGAACAGGTTTTTTTCCACTTTGGTCTTAAACCAGGTTTTTGCTCGAACTTCTTTTCCTGTACCCATTCTCCTACTATGGGTTGCCATACTTTATTTGTCAATTTTTTTCTGCCTATTTGCTTCCCTTATCCTCTGATTAATTCGATGAATCTCCTCTGTTACTTCTTTTTTAAAATCTAACTGTCGCTGTCGGGTCAAGGACCCAGAGTGTGTAGAGGCAATAAAAGAACTATGGGTAAGCGGTGTATGCATCTCAACCCCATACATCAGATAATATGGAGTTTTAGGGGACACTGTCCCTGATGCAGATGTGGGCACATTATTGAGTGATAGCTGTACTTCCGGAATGATGGTGGTCCACTTATTCCCCCTGATTCTCAACAGTTTGACCAATAGCTTTTTTACTTCCTGGTTTTTACGTTCCACCAGCCCCGCTGATTGCGGATGACGTGGTGTGCTGTGCTCTAACCCAATCCACCTTTGATCGCAGTAGTCTCTGAAGACCTTAGATACAAAGGCTCTGCCTTTATTGGAGTGTAAGATTTTGGGTGCACCAGCTACAGTAATTATATCAGAAATAGCCCTGGCGAGTACGTTTTCCGAAACAGTTTTTGTGGGGACCAGCCAGCAGAAGGAAGTGCATCCATCTACACAAACGAGAACATGTCTATATCCCAAAGATGGGGGAAGTGGTCCAATAAAGTCAAAATTTTTTTTTTCCATTGGCTTATCAGCTTTTACAGGAGCCAATGGTGGTGGCTTAATTTAGTGATGACTTATTGGTCGAATAGCATGGCTCACAATTTGCCACGTATGTTTTACAGGATTTAAGCAAGCCTGGCCACCAATATAAGGGGGTCAATTTGCAGAATGTTATTCTGGCACTACAATGTGATTGACTTATGCCCTCGTGAGCTTCTTTTACAAGCTGTTCTCGTTTGTGGCTCAGGGATATTTCTCGGTTTCCTTTGGGCAACTTAACTAGTACAATACCCGTAGGGGTTTCCGAGTAAAAGTGCTTTGGTGGACATTCTGGTGGATTCTCTGTTATTGGGTCTAATAGCTGAATCAGTTCCTCATCCTGATTAGCTGCCCATTCTGCCCTAGTGATTACACTAACATTGGCAGGCCCCTCTCAAGGGGGTATCATGCAGACCAAACATTTCACTTGTTTGTCTGCAAGGTTGTTTCCTTTTGAGTGTACTGTCCCAGTGGTATGCCTGTTGACATGAATCACCTGACAATTCTTTTTCTCCATTCTCAAACGGAGAATGTGGGTTTAATAAGTCTGCGTTCTCTAAAACATACCGTAATGCTGTGGCTACAGCATATTGCGCTGTCTTATGGCCAAGGGGTATAGACAGTAATTCTTCTGGATATAAGGAATAGGAATCTCAAAATGTCCCTACTACTATCCCCATCCCAGCTGCGAATTGTTGGGATAACTTTTTTTAATCGTCATTAGTTGTCTCAGGTGTTGAGCATTCCAATCTTGGCAACAGGTTTCCAATTTATCAAGGTTTGTTAGAATCCAGCAGGTTTTTTCCTGGCTGGTGTTTCCTGGTCTACCACACATTGTGTAGAGAGAGCTCAGGTTTACTTGACCTAGGGGTGCAATTTGTGGTTGCTGGGGTTGATTTACTTCTGAATCTCCTCTATCCTGCTTCAGCCTCTGCCTCTCTGCTTTGGAAGTTTGCTATAAGTTTAAACTTTAACTTCAAAATGTTGGCATTTGTTACTTTCTTTTCAATTATAGTTTGCTTAAAGTTCCTTCCAGTTTCTTCCCTGCTCTGATTTTTATGCTTCCTTTTATGTTTGATCTAGTCCCACTCCTGGAAGTTTTCCCTTGGGCCTCTAGTGTAATCCCTGCTCTAATGATGTGTTGCTCCCTTCAGGCCATGCGCTCTGGGCCCAATCTCATATTTTACTGCTCACCTTGGGCCTTGCACCTCAGCCTCATCCCCACTCTAACATTTTATTGCGTCTCGGTTCTGCTCTCAGTTTTTATGGCTCCATCCAGCCCCAAGACCTGCCCCGTCTTACAATGCTGTTTCATGTATTTAATTTATTTACAAAATAGTTTTCTACTGCCGTGTTCCTGCATTTCTGAATTTCAATAGCTCCAATGGGCCTGCTGAGTCCTTCTGCAGACTGCAATCAATGGGTCTCGGTGCCGTGCTGAGAAGATGCCTTCTCTCTGCTGCCACTTATTGGCCTATGGACACTATCAGTACTATAGCTACTATTCCCTCAGCAAGACGCTCTCTCCTTCGCCATTTGACTAGCTATACTGCGCTTTCGGATTATCCTCTAATGCCTGCTTCTGCCCACCGTGGCTTTGCCCTGCTTCAAGGTCCTTGAAATTTGGGCTAACTATGCCCCACTCCCCCCCCCCCCCCCACTTCCCATCCCTTCCAGCTTGCTGACATTTCTTGTGCCTCAGGCCCTGCTGCTCCCCTCCATCCTGCCCCACTGCTGGCTGTGGCTCTGGCACGCTACCTCTGTCGCACTTCACCCCCTGGGCCCTGCCTCTTGCTGTTCCCCCCGATAAGAAAATCCTCTCGGTTCAAATGTCTGCCTATAGCTGCAACTGCTAAATTGAAAATACCTCCCTGCCCACCTGCTTCTAAAATTATACATGTATATTAAAAAAATGTATTTACAGTTTACCGTTTAATGAGTTTACAGCCACTCATTTACAGTTTTCACTAAATAATGGGCAGAGTCGCAGAACTCAATCCCCAAATCACCAGTAAAATTCCCAGAATACCACGTAATAAAAAAGGAATTTGACTTATTCAGTCAGGATAAATTGGGACACTGATCATACATTGTGGTTACTTGACAAATCAGTGTAAAAAGAAATCTGTTTGTGTTTACCTAAGTCCCCCAAAATTGCACCTGTCCACACTCATCTTTCTTCAAGATCAAACAGGTGATACTGGCAGTTTTTTCATTTCCGTTAGTTCCACTTTATTAGAGAAATTGTAATCTTTACAAACTTAACTTGAACGTAACATCAAAGCTGAGCCTGTTTTGCTTGTATTCATTTTTCTTTAGAAGATGTTAATTTAAGCCATGTTCCTCTGAACTATTACTTCTGACATATCCCTCGCCTTCCTGAATTATATGCCTGGAATTGCTGTGGGAGGTTCTCCCGATCTCCCACCATAACTTCAGCTGGACATCGGCAGAAATCCTGGAGGAACCTTTACACCGTTTCTCCAGGTTCTGCCAATCTTCCGCTGAAGTTACAGCGTGAGGTCTTGAGAATCCCCCATGGCAATTCTACCCCATAATGTTTCGATAAGTGTGCATGATTCAAACCCTTTGTTTCAAGTGCATGGCACCATAGCATCAGGCGTCTAGCATCAGGATTACATAATCCCAGCACAGTGTCACATCGGGCCTATCAGTTCAAAGTTGAAAGTGGGCCCTCAGAGTGCATGTTCAGGAGGAAAGGCCGTTTCCTCCTTTACTTTTTGCGCCCCACCCCCCCACCCCCACGGCACTGGCTTATTCTGAGGTACGGTTCCGGGGACTCCACAGATACTGGCAGCACCCTCTGGGCTGGAGAGAAACTTGGAGTGGGAGGGGGAAGATCCAGTTGTCATGGTCCATGTAGGTACCAATGACATAGGTAGGACAAAGAAAGAGGTTCTGCTGAGGGAGTATGAGCAGCTAGGGGCTAAATTAAAAAGCAGAACCACAAAGGTAATAATCTCTGGATTACTACCTGAGCCACGAGCAAATTTGCATAGGGTAAATAAGATCAGAGAAATGAATGAGTGGCTCAAAGACTGGTGTAGGGGAAATGGGTTTCGATTTGTGGGGCACTGGCACCAGTACTGGGATAAGAGGGAGCTGTTCTGTTTGGACAGGCTTCATTTGAACCATGCTGGGACTAGAGCCGTGGCGAATCGAACAACTGGAGCTGTAGAGAGGGCTTTAAACTAAATAGTGGGGGAGAGGATCCAGGTGAGCAAGAATTTAAAAAGTCAATGAGAAATGAGAAAACAATAGAGCAGGATAGAGATGGGGGAAATAATAACCAGAGTGTGACAGGAAGGGACAGAATGTTTAAAAATAAGAGTGCAACAGAAAATGGGACCAAAACAAGGAGAAATGGTAAAAAGACAAAGTTAAAAGTTCTATATCTGAATGCATGCAGCATTCGTAACAAGATAGATGAGTTGACGGCACAAATAGATACAAATGGGTATGATCTGATCGCCATTACAGAGACGTGGTTGCAGGGCTGGGAACTGAATATTCCAGGGTATTTGACAATTTGGAAGGATAGACAGAAAGGAAAGGGAGGTGGGGTGGCTTTGTCGGTAAAGGATGGGATCAGTGCAGTGGTGAGAAGTGATATTGGCTCAGAAGATCAAGATGTAGAATCGGTTTGGGTGGAGATAAAAAATAATAAGGGGAAAAAGTCTCTGGTGGGCGTAGCCTACAGTAGCAATACTGTTGGACAGAGTATAAATCAACAAATAATGGAGGCCTGTAAAAAAGGTACGGTAATAATCATGGGTGATTTTAATCTCTATATTGATTGGACAAATCAAATTGGCCATGGTAGCCTTGAGGAGGAGTTCATAGAGTGTATCCGGGATGGTTTCCCAGAACATAGAAACATAGAAGATAGGAACAGGAGTAGGCCATTCGGCCCTTCGAGCCTGCTCCGCCATTCAACGAGATCATGGCTGATCATCCAAACCCTAGCACCCGGTCCCTACACCGACAGCCATCCCACCCAAGCCCTATCCCCGTAACCCCGTAACCCCACGTATTTAATCCCCCCTAACACTAAGGGCCAATTTTTTTTTTATCATGGCCTATCAACCTAACCCGCACATCTTTGGACTGTGGGAGGAAACCGGAGCACCCGGAGGAAACCCACGCAAACACGGGGAGAATGTGCAAACTCCACACAGACAGTCACCCGAGGCCGGATTTGAACCTGGGTCCCTGGCGCTGTGAGGCAACAGTGCTAACCACTATGCCACCGTGGTATGTAATGGAACCAACCAGGGAGCAGGCTATCTTGGATCTGGTACTGTGTAATGAGACAGAATTAATAAATGATCTCATAGTAAAGGATCCTCTAGGAAAGAGTGATCATAGCATGGTTGAATTTCAAATTCAGTTGGAGGGTGAGAAAGTTGTATCTCAAACCAGTGTCCTGATCTTAACCAAAGGCAATTACAGTGGCACGAGGGCAGAACTGGCTAAAGTGGACTGGAAAAATAAATTAAAGGGTAAGACAGTTGAAATGCAGTGGCAGACATTTAAGGAGATATTTCATAACTCTCACCAAAAATATATTCCAGTGAGAAAGAAAGATTTTAAGAGAATGGAGCACCATCCATGGCTAACTAAGGAAGTAAAGGATAGTATCAAATTGAAAATGAAGGCATACAATGTTGCCAAGATTGGTGGGAGGCCAGAGGATTGGGACATTTTTAGAAACCAGCAAAGGATGACTAAAAAAATAATAAAGAGAGAGAAGATGAATTATGAGAGTAAACTGGCAAGAAATATTAAAACAGATACTAAGAGCTTCTACAGGTATATAAAAAGGAAGAGAGTAGCTAAAGTAAGCATTGGTCCCTTAGAGGATGAGACTGGGGAATTACTAATGGGGAATGGGGTAATGGCAGAGACTCTGAACAAATATTTTGTATCTGTCTTCACAGTAGAAGACACTAACAACATCCCAATAATGGACAATCAAGGGGCCACAGGGAGGGGGTAACTAAAGACAATCACTATCACTAAAGAAAAAGTACTTGGTAAAATAATGTGACTAAAAGACGACAAATCCCCTGGACCAGATGGCCTACATCCCAGGGCCTTAAAAGAAGTGGCTGCAGAGATAGTGGATGCATTGGTTGCAATATAACCAAATTCCCTGGACTCTGGAGAGGTCCCAGCGGATTGGAAAACCATAAATGTAACACCCCTATTTAAGAAAGGAGGGAGACAGAAAGCAGGAAACTATAGACCAGTTAGCCTAACATCTGTCGTTGGGAAAATGCTGGAGCTCCTTACTCATTTACAGGAAGCAGTAGCAGGGCTAAATCATAATGCAGTCAAGCAGAGTCAGCATAGTTTTATGAAAGGGATATCATGTTTAGCAAGTTTTCTGGAATTCTTTGAGGATGTAACAAGCAGGGTGGACAAAGGTGAACCAGTGGATGTGGTGTATTTGGATTTCCATAAGGCATTCGATAAGGTGCTACATAAAAGGTTACTGCATAAGATAAGAGCTCACGGAGTTGGGGTAATATATTAGCATGGATAGAGAATTGGCTAACTAACAGAAAGCAGAGAGTTGGGATAAATGGGTTATCTTCCAGTTGGCAAACGATAGCTAGTGGGGTGCCACAGGGATCGGTGCTGGGGCCTCAACTATTTACAATCTACATTAATAACTTGGATGAAGGGACCGAGTGTAATGTAGCCAAGTTTGCGGATGATACAAAGATGGGTGGGAAAGCAAGTTGTGCAGAGGACTCAAAGAATCTGCAAAGAGATATAGACAGGCTAAGTGAGTGGGCAAACATTTGGCAGATGGAGTATCATGT